>NC_081189.1:72408782-72750032 GCF_902713425.1 Acipenser ruthenus
ATTCTAAAACTAAAAATAAATGTATTGCCATTGGATAAGTGGAAAGGTGGTCGACTGCTACAGTATGTCTGTATTTATGGGTTGGTTTGATTAAACTATGGTGCTAAAATCAAATTACAAAGAGCAAATTATGTAACCGCTGCCTTCCTATGTGGTTAAAAGCTGCTTTTGACAGTAATAAAGTAATAAACAGTAATAAAAAAAGCACCCCAGGTTTCATGTTCCTGATCTTTTCAATGTCCTGGTCAAGTGATGAGAATAACCAAGATGTAGAAATAATATTTGTACCCAACAACAACAACAACAACAACAACAAAAAAGATGTGACAGAAATAAATATGGTGTGATGTAGAAAACCTAAATTACCCTCTTGATCTTCTTAAAAATACCTTGACAACACTCTAAGCTTTGGATGTGTAAAATCAACATGCATTTTTAAATATATATTTTGTATACATAATTTTTCATACACTATATTATATTAGATATATTCTAGACATACTTGCTCTTGACAGTGAATATATAAGGAAGGTTAGATATTTCATTGCATGGTTAAGTTTCTACTTAGATATTTTCATACTCATTTTTACAAACTGCAGTATTTTTCCTGATTGGTATGGACAACATTACTACTCTATCATCAAGTGTTTCTGTAAGCAGTATGGGTGGAACTGGGGATACTTAGTTCAACCTTCCTCAAAAGGCTACATTTACGAAACTCAAGGTGAATCACCAGTCAGCCACCGAGAAAAACAAAAACAAAAAACCAAAGTCATTTATCTAAGAGCTGACTTGAACGGTAATTCCAGTATCCACCACTTACACCGTACAAGGTTATTTTGGGCAGCCGTTTATATCGGACAAATAGCTTTTGCCGTTTGCCATTCCCATTGATTTCAATAACAAAGGCATTGTTTATACCGTGTAAAGCATGACGTATATTTCGGGCCAACTCAGCTGTTTGGATCTCGGTATGTACTATTCACATAGATTTAAATAACAAACACCCTGCTTATACTGTAATACTCGCTCTTACTAATCCACCCATCAGCTGTTTTCACCTCGTTACCTTGCCATTCACATAGATTTCAATAAAAAAGGCAGCACTTTACTGCAGTAAAAGCTTGACAGATCGATCAATCAGCTGTTTGCACCTTGTTACTGAGCGATTACCCCTGTACTGTACCTTGGCTATTTAATCCCTGTACGCAGTGTCAGGTTTACAGTTTGAAAAAACAGCACTGACTTCAACAGTAAGCATGGCTGGAAAGAGAAAAGGAAAGAATTTCAGTCCTGCTTTGTTGTAATATGGATGGCAGTGAAAAATGTGACCCGCTAGTGATTGGCAAATTGAAAACCCCACGTTGTTTTAGAGGAGTTCATACCTGCCTGCGGTTTAGAACAGAACCGCCTGGATGACTGGGGAATTTTGTTTTGAATGGCTACGTATGTGCGTGCTGCGCTTTTAACACTGTGGAGTGCTATGGAGCAGCATCCGGTTATAGAGCCGAATTGTGATTTTTTAGAAAACGCTGACAAAGTCTGCAGCCCATATTTGCAAAAAAAGACAGTCCAGACGCATATCACAGAGTTCTTTGCTGGAAACAATGTGCAGTAATGTAGCCTGCCTGTTCTGTACATTTCTGCACTTGCATTACTTTTTATTACATTCATAGGTTTTAATAAAAACATTTATTAGTGTAATGCATGTCTTTAAGATTTTTAACTGCATACACACTGTGGCAGACCTAAGGGCTGCCTATGCCTTTAAGGGTTTATTGCTTACATGTTTTAAAAAAGCAGGGTGTAGGCATAGTTGGCTGTCATCTGTTGGATAACACAGTGGAGACCGCTGAATTCAAACCAAAAGCCAAGAACAGACTGAAAAAGTTACCTGTCTGGAGTCTGATCAAATAAAAAGAAAGAGGAGCACTTTAATGCAAACAAGACAGATAAGTGACGCTGTTAATTGTTTTGTTTCATCTGGTCAATGTTCCAACTTGACATTTTGTTTTGTTTAATTAGGAGCTAGCTTGTTTGCATTTGGTGATTTTAAGAATGATAATGTTTTTGATATTATTGTTATTATTTGAAGTAAATTAAAATTAATAGAAATTAGGTGCTATGATGACCTATGTTTAACTAACTATTAACAAATTAAGTTATCATTTGGTGTTCTAATCACCACAGGCTTTCGATAAGATGGGATATATCTATTTTGTTTTGTTTGTTTGTTTGTTTCTGTGTATGTGTGCACGGGACTAGCGTGGCTATTTTCCAGTTTCTGAGATTAGGATTCTGTTCTGTAGGAACCGCCCGACCGTCACAATGAGTGTTTGTTTTGTTTACTGTACTGGTGATTGGGGGACATTTTGAATTTATACCGGCCATCGCTTACTGTGGACAAATCACGTTAACACAAACTTGCCCGTTCTAAGCTTGACAATAGGCTTCACAGTACACAAGATTAATCCACAGATGAAAAAAAAAATCCCTCCCTCTCCAAGAAGCTTTGACATGCACATTCATATTTACACAACCACTGAAGTGATACTATCTACCATAGGCAACTTTTTTTTTCTTCCATTTTTGATACATTGTTTTAATGCCCGCTAAAATATATGTGCTGGCTGTTGCAATCTAATCTACCTTTTTGGGACCCAAGTATAATGCAGAATCTTTTCAGAGTTGCAGTAAATTGAATACTCTGCTAAATATGTATTTTGCTGACACGACTTCTACACAGGATACATTGGATGAAGTAGAACAATTAAATAGTACATTTGTTAGCTTTGCATTATCAACTTCTGACGAAATCCAAACTTCAATGTTCCATCTGCATGCACTGGCTAGATGAATAGTCAAGCCCCTATCTTTTCCTACATGGTTTGAGAACGCCCAGCTGAAACTAATACATTATGGTGTACCATTCAGTTTATAGAAGATAATTCAGTTCAAGCACATCACCTGAAACTTGGAGAACAGTGTCTCTATGTTTCTTTTGCCATGGAAAATGTGTTCTCCTCCCCTTGCCCTCCCCCATTAATTTGGTGCCAGCCATAATACAGTAATTTCATTCATTTTTCTTCTGTTTAGTTTTGAATAAATATTGCATGCACACCTAGGTCAGGCATCTAGAGGATTTGATGACAAGGACATTTCTTCTCAGGTTGTCCACATCCAAAGTCATGCTAGGCCTGCTATTATGTCACTTAACCCACGTACCCCCCCCACCCCCCCAAAATAAATTTAGATGCAGCAGTAGCAGGAGTCTCAAATGGACACAGGGCACATAATGATTTTGTCCTCTAGCATGACGCTGACAACCAGGAATACAAAGTATAGCAGGAACATGATGAACCCGAGGAGCTTGCTCATTCTCCACTTGCAGAGGGCGATGGACAGGATGACAAACAGCAACATGATGAACAGCAGCACGATGGCACAGAACAGGCCATTGCTGCTGACCTGCACAGGTGCCATGTCGTGGATAAACGAGTACAGCAGCCAAGGAAAAGGCAGCCTAATGGAACAAGATAAAAAAAAGAAAAAGAAATTAGGCTTTTTTAAACAGAGTCTCTTATTAAAAAATAGAAAACTTGTACTTGTGTTTACAACAAGCACCTTGAATTTACCATTGCAATCATTTTCAACATATTGCTTCAATATTTTTATTGAATAATAATACACCAGCCGTAGAATAAAATCAAACATATTGCACATTTTCCACAAGAGTTTGGCCAGTGTGGAAAAATCTTCAGCCCATATATCCTGTGTCCAAACAAAAGCTCCTTTCTATATAACACTATGGTCTGATTAATACTAGAAGGACCGGAGATATACTCATACCTAGAAGCCCCGCAGTAGCCTTTCTGACGGTTGTATTCAAACACTGTAAATAGTATAACGAAAGGATAAACAGTCGGATGTAATTCGTTTTTTTATTGAGTACGCCAACAAACATCTGAACAACCAAAGCATATATTACATTATATATATATATATATATATATATATATATATATATATATATATATGAACATGTATTTTACAAATCGAAATAAGAAAATGTAAATAAATAAACATCTGATCAGACATTGGTTTACAACATACTGTACATATTTATAAAACTGAAACGAAAGCAATACATTTAAGTTTTCAACAGCAAATCGGTTTATTATCAGATGAGCAAAAGCAACTGAACAACGTAGATAAACATTTTACAGAAGCGCACAGCACAAGAAGTTATATATAAAGAAAAGGCTATTTTATTTTTCTTTTTTTCGACAAAAGGGTATTCCTTTACCTTGAGTCTAAGGTTGTTCACAATCAACACAGATAATGCGCTTCTCCACGCCAACTTTCTGCACAGGGCACAGCTGTCTGAAGTTTTATTTTTATTGCACTTGCCAACCTGGCATTGGTGTCTCTTTCAGCTCTCAGCGGGGTTGCCAGCTTCCGCCCTCTGTTCCAAATGCTTCTTGCGAAGTTCCTGTGCTAACTGTAAAATATATTCTCTCCTTGGTAAATTCTTCTCCGTGTATTCTTTGTAAAGTACCCAGGAGTTGATGGCTGCTAGGTCCAATACATTGTAAAACACCTGAACAGACCACCGTTGGGAGCCGGCTTTCACGGAATACTTCTGTGCCATCTGATCCAAAACATCAACTACATATTTTGTTGCGTAGTAAAACTCCACAGTCTCTGGTATTTATTTTCACTAGTCCCGATGCTAACAGACTGACCAAAGCAGCGCAGCTGGCAAGCAGGCGCCAGCCTTGTAAAGGCTGATTGAAAACAATAGATTGTCAGTCATTCACTCAGGTAGAGAGTAGAGACTAATCTGATTACAGTTAAACACATTGGGGACTGGTAAATAAAAATAATAAAGTAGAATCCCATTCTGTATAATCACAATATAATTGTTTTCTGTGTGGCCGTCAATGTGACTGCTCCCGGGGCTTTTAGGTATAATGTAATATATCTCCTTTATTTCTGCACTCCCGTGTTTCATGCTTTGTGAGACTATGTAATACATACGGACAAAAAGGTACATGAACGCGCAGCCACATATGCGTTACACGACTGAAGAAAATTAGATTTTAAAACCAAAAACTGCCAAAATGACTGCCGCGGGGCTTCTGGTGTTAAAGGCTACAGTGGAAATATAAATCCAACATCTACATTATTGAAGGAGGGAGAAATATGGTTTTATTCCTCAGTTGATTTATAAGAACAAAAGTATTGCTAAAAAAAGCCGCCAGGTTATTAATCACTGAGACCAAGCACTCATGTCCTGCTTTTGCTGATGACTCATGCTGGGATTTACTTTTCACATTATTTTACTTTTGAGGCAGTCTTTCACAGGGCTCTGTACTTCCTGCAAATGCATGGAATCTTTAAAATTACTTTGAAATTAAAAATGTGCAGATGCAGTTTGATGACTTACCCTACAGTAATGTCAAAAATATTGCTCCCCACTGAGCTGGACACAGCCATGTCCCCCAGTCCCTTGCGTGCCACAATAACACTTGTGATTAGGTCAGGAATGGATGTCCCAGCTGCTAAAATTGTCAATCCCATAATCTCTTCAGTGATCCCAATGGTCTCTCCAACCTGCAGAATGAGAATTTTGTTGCAATGGGTTTTCTCGGTTTTAACCCTATTCTTTTTCATTTATTTATTTTTTGTAAAGTGTTTTTTGCTGTTAATGAAAGCATTAATATGGCTAGCATTAAATGATAATCTTCAGAAGGGCAAAGGACACATTTTAACCTGTAATTCACCAGTGCGCTTCTTTAAAACCATTGGGTGGCAAGGATTGCAAATGTCCAATGTCCTGTTGGGAGAGGTATTTTGCTATTTTAGGGACCAGCTCGCTGGGGTTGGTTTTCTAAGTTGTACAGTGCATACAAATGGTACAGTGTTGGTCTGAAAGCTGTGCCACATTGTCAACAGAAGTAGGAGGTCCTTAGTCCCAGTATCACACAGAACAGATGAATTCTATCCATCTGTCAATCTAGTCATGTGCTCCAGAATTAAAAGATACAAATGCAAATTATTATACTGAATACTTTTTGCAACGGGATGCAAACACCAACCAATGGATGTTAAAGCCCCTTTCATTGGATTCAAGGAAAACTGATGTTCTAGCTCTTTACTTATAGCTAAGAAGCCAATACATCTGCTTGATCCAAAGAAAAGACAGCCTACAAGCAAAACATTTGCTGTGAATAGAAGAATTTACTCAGGGTCATAGATCTTGCTTGTTGCTCACTAAAAAAAAAATTAAAAAAAAATGAAAAAGCTTCAGCAGGTGTTTTACCTTGTTGTTGCTGCTGTAATTGTTCCGAGGCCAGATTAACGGAAGGACAGAAATAGAGCACAAGAGGCTTAAGTCTTTTTTAAAGGCATTGGATTGTGCTTTAAGTACAGAACACAGTGTCAATCTGAAGACAGAGTCGACACTGATGTCTTCATTAAAAATCTTGAATAGTGAAGGAAACAATTTAGATGTCTTTCTTATAGAAATATGAAAAGAGTTTGATGATAAAAATGGTTGCTGTGTCAATTCAAGATCTACAACAGATATTATTTTTCTTTTGGCTATAGACTTATGGATATGAACCTTTTAATAGTTTTTAGATAGACAAGGATTTTAGTGAATACTTTTTTTTTTTTTTTTTTTAACGCAACAGGCTCTAGCCTCTTTGCTTTTCAAGGCTGGACTAGCACTATCACACATCTTTGTCAAGCTTTGCAACTAAATCCATTGCTGGTTGTATATTGTAAGTGATATTCCAATGCTTAATTTCCTACTTCCGTAATGTTATTCTGTGACCTTGGAACTCTTCTATATTATACACTACACAGTACACCATAATTGAAAGATCAAAGCATCCTACACGATAAATACAGGGTAATCTTTTTCAAATATATCACCACACATAAAATATTTAGCAAGAACACTGCTAGACACAGCAAGTATCACAGTTTCCAACCACCTCTCCTTCTTTGCAATTCCAACATGGGTATGAGTCAAAATAAGTGTCTTTACCTGGTGTGCCCACCAGACCATTAGGTAGGAGAAGAATGCAATCCAGCAGATGGCGCCTAAAAATGTGATGGGAAAGAACTTCTTAGCACTCTGCAAGACAGAAATAAAAGAGTTGAAAAAGTATGTGAACTTCATCTCGTACACTGGCACCCAAGCCGGATGTTTAGTTTACAGTACAGGATATGTGGCAAGTTTAAATTAATGTATAGAATAGGTAACAGTGAATATAACATTGTTATAGTTTGACCCAGAAACTATTACTAATAAATGATAAACTTACCAGAAATGTAACACGCTTGTCTATTCATTGTTGTTAACACACTGGCTTCATTGCACACTGAACATTACACTCCCTCGGACCCCGGTTCAGTCTAGTTCCCATCAGGAGGAAAGGACCTGTGTGTGTGTCATGTGATGTGCAGGACACGCCCCAGGGGAGTGACGAGCGTGTGGTTTTAACCGAGGGGCTGCTGTGATACCAGCAATTTATGTTTTTGCACACCTCAACCCCCACCCCCAAATTTAATATAACCAGCTCTGTGACAACATTGACTTTATCTTCACTTTAAATGACAAGCCGAGGAGTTTAAAACGATTCCCAAATCTGAGAAAATGTATCCAATCCCAGCAGTCACCTCATTTGAAACCACAACCTCTCCATCCAGAGGCCCTTTCCTCTGATGTTAACTAACCCCGACCCTAGGACCTCAATAGTACCCCGTTTTGTAGGACCCAATTAAGGGAGCGAAGTACTGGCTGCTGGTATTACTGCCCACACAGTAGGCTATTAGTCGACTTAACTACAGTTATATTTGATCGATCATTAACTTTACACACTAAATCAGAAAATCTAAAAGATAAAGCACTTTTTAGACAATTTTTCCACAAAAGTATACCTTTTCAATGACTTATTACAATTAACTTAACTTTCATGACGATTTGAAAATTCGAAATGGAAGTTTTTATGAACAAAAACAAAGTATCCCAGCAGCATTATCTAGATCAGTGGTACTCAACTCTGGCCCTCAAGATCTATTCCAATCCTGGTCTTTATTCCAACCAGGTCCTAAATTAGTTAATTGCCTCTTAGCCGCTTCAATTAACTACATTAGAACCTGCTTGGAGTGAAAACCTCGACTGGAATGCATCTTGAGGGCCAGAGTTCAGTACCACTGATCTAGGGGGTACATCACATCAGATTGAATTGTTTGTAAACCCAAAGTAGAATGTAAATGTAAACAAGATCATTTATATGCCCAGAGGTTAAAAGCAATGTGGCAATGACATTTTTTATTTCATACCTTTGAAATTAGACATTTTACTTCTGGGTGCATAAAGTACAATACTGTAAACAATGCAATAAAATTACAATTTACAACCTCATCAGGGCAAAATCTCCAGTGATATTCTCATTCTGTTTAGTTTTAACATTTTCTACCAGATATACAGTACCAGCTAAAGGTTAATTAGTCTATTACTCAATGCAAGTAGTGTAGGCTTAAGAGTAATAGTTACATAATTTACGAGCTGAGCCTATATTTGTACAAATCTGAAAGAACAATTACGGGAATGTTTAATACCCGCCGCACACAGCCCGGCTCAAGCCGTCCCGACTCATCTCATCTCAACTGGCCGTACAGAGTTTGGATGAATCGTATCAGTGTGCGTGACCTTATAACCAAGATTATGCAGATTTCAGTCGAGATGTCTTCAGATTTGAAGATTGAACATGCTGAATCTTTTTCAGATGCAGTTTCGTTCAGATGTCATCAGTCTGTCTGTGTGCGGCAGTTGCCGACCAAGACTGACTGAGACCGATTAGTCATAAGGGTGTCAACCAATGGTGAAGCAGGTTTAAGTGACGCAGCTTGTCATGTAACTTGTCATACAAGATGGTGGAATATTGACAGCTTTAGTTCCACAGGTAAAAATACATTAGTCTTGAATTGCTCCGAGTGTCCCGAATTAAAAAAATACCAGATATGTGCACATTTGAATATTTTTTTTTAGGCATACTAATCAAAGGTAAATGATCAATTTACCTTTTTATTATCAATCTACTAGCAGCCTATATTTTCTTACTGCACTAAAACAGAAGTAACCGGTGTGTCGATCTCCAGCAGGTCACAAATCACAAGCCCCTAGATCCACACGCTGAGAAAAAAATGCCAAAGTCAAATAAAAAATCAACAGGTTGGATTTTATTTACCACAGGCTAAATTGTAGTAGACAAGCTATACAAAAAGTCAAACACTCAAATGTTTGCACGTTGTAAATGGTCAATTAATTAATAGTCTAAGCGCTTCTTTAGGTTGCCTCCCTTTGCTGTCTCCACCGTCTAATCAGCATACGATGCCATGCATAATATGAGGGTCACTATGTTGGGCTAAGTTAATTAAAAAATGTGTACAGGGCAGTATTAATTAAATCTGCATACATAGTAATCACCAGTATCTAGTTGTGGTCAGTAATTCAGTCTTAGCAGTGCGCGACACCCAGTCGGGAAAAACTCAATTGTGACGTCAAACCAAAACTGAGCACAACTGATCGCAGAATCTGTGCATACTCAGATGAGATGATTTGGGACGGCTTGAGTCGGGCTGTGTGTGACGGGCTTAAGATGTAGGGACTGTTACTTTCAAGTAAGTTAGAGGTGGGTAGAGGAAGATTCAACAAGCAATATTAAATCTGACTTTACAAATTAGTTATCACAGAGCTACAGGGCTTAATGAAAAATAAACTATGAAATGCATTCATCTGGAGCATAATATGACTTGAAATTGACCTGGATACTGGCATAAAAGAATAGCAAGAATCATTTTACTTTGAAGAACCAGACAGAACCATAATCAAGGTGTATGAAGTGATTAAGATAAATTAAATGGGGCTTAGTGCCTCAAAGACAGAAATTTCCCCAGGAGTGTAAATAGCTTCAAAGCCATGTGTTATGTAGGAAACCTTTAGAGAAATTGGTGGGGCTCTGCCAGATTGTATCATGGATAATATGACATACATACAACCGCCTCCACTATATTCCTGTCAAAGAGGATTTCATGCCCTGGTGGGGATAGTAAGTGCTGTCCTATTCGATTAAGTGGCTAACAGTACTCTGCCAAACCTGTGTGCTGGCTACATACACTGTTGGAAAAAGACTGGAGAAAGCGCTTTGACATTACAGTAAGTGTCTCTTACCACACAGTAATTACACATATGATTGTCTAGTTACATGTAACAATATGCTTACTTGCAATTGCTACCATCTTTTGTAATTACATTTATTTTGCACATGTGGTTGTGTATTTATAGAGTTATTAATATGTAACCACACAACTCAGGTATCTTATTTACCTGGCTAATATGTTATGACACTGCCAAGCCCATTGACATAAACAAGTGAGACCTAAACTGGCAAATGGAAGAAAATAACATACTTAGCATTGCTGCTGTTTTCCTAGTAACTTACTGGTTTCCTGACGTCGGGAAGAGTGAGCCACAGTGGGAAGATAATGGGTAGGATGATGAGATAGGTGAAGCGTTTGCGGTTCGTGTCTGGCCAGGCCAGGCTCAGGGGCTGGTCATCGTCATCCTCTCCATCATCTCCTCCCTAAACACAGGAATGAGACTTTTAACACACAGAGACATACCCACTGACTTGCCTTTGGAGAAATCTGTGCTGTGAATGAAATGGCCAGTAATGCCAATGTGTCTGATATTATTGCTTCCATAAACATTACATTGAAATGGAAAATGGGCATGGATAAGCCAGATGAACCTGAGTGAGAACAAGGTCTCGTCTTCAGCTTTACAAAATACTTACAAAATATTACTAATATTGTACCTCTAACATATTCTTTATCACTTTATAATTGATATTCTAAAAAGATACAGTATATTGAGTTGTATAGTTATTATAATAACCCTGGTTCCCTGAAATAGAAATGTAACCATTACAGAATGGGATATAATCTCTTCTAGCTTGAATTACCTCAGCACTTATAACAAAGCTGCTCCTTTAAGAGCCCTGCATGCGTCAGATGTTGTCTCTGCCCCCAGGAGATAAATACAAATGACGTATAGGGCTCAGAGCCATTTTCTTTTCAGGCCTGCTGTGTTGGGGTGAATGCAGCGACCTTGAAGGGTAATGGTTACATTTCTATTTCAGATAACCAGGGTTATAATAATAACTTAATGTTCCCTTTCAAGCACAAAATGTAACCATTACCTGATGGGATAGAATACCCAAGCTGTCGCAAGTGAAGGACTTGCAGCACTGGCAGATGTGTTTAAAAGGAAGATAAGCTGCCTTTAGCATTCTGGCCGAGGACTGATGAGGGTCCATGGCATATATTCCACAGTACAGTGAGGGAGGACCCTCATGCAGTGTATATGTTGCAAGGTTATGCCGAGTAACCTCAGCATTTAACACCAAAAGTCCAAAAAAGGGTGTATGGCTAACTACCCAAAGGACTTAAAGTGGAACATAATAAAAATGTGTTAAAAAGCAGAATGAGAGTCTGCTCTTAACACTGTGGTCCCAAAACCAGGATTCTGCTGATCTATGACATTCAGTCAGTAGAACCTGGTAAAAGTTTGAGGTGTGGCCCATACTGCAGCGTTATAAATGTCTGTGACAGATGCGCCCTGGAATAACGGCCAAGAGGTTGCAAGGCCTCTTGTGGAGTGACCAGTGACCTTCTCTGGTGGGGGCAGGTTGGCTAGATCGTATGTAATCCTGACTGTATCTGCAATGTTCAGACAGGGCTTATCCGTGGAACTTAGACCCGAAGCAAATAAACAATTGCTCTGATTGCCACCAACTCTGGGTGCGGTCAACATAATACCCCAGAGCCCTAACCAGACAGAGCGTATGGAACTCCCTGTCAGCCTGGAAGGGATGTGGATGGAAGGCCTCCAATTCCACTGACTGGTTGTTATGGAAAGCATAAATGCTTTTAGGGAGAAATGGAGCATTAGTGCAGAGAATAACCTTAGTACTAGCCTCTGAAAAAACAAACAAGCTTTCGCTGTTGAAAATACTTTCATTTCACCTACTCGCTTAGAGGAGGTAAATCGCAAACAGTTAAGCTGTCTTTAATGACAAGAATTTCAGCTCTGCTGAATGTAGGGGCTCAAATGGCGGTTTTGTAAACGCATCCAGCACTACATTAAGTTGCCAGTGAGGGACAAGGTCCTTTCTAGGGGGTCTTAACCTCCGAGCACCCTTCAAAAGTCCCGCCAGGAAGTGTGCTCCTGGGGAGACTGAGTCAATTGTAATATGGCAAGCTAAGATAGCTGCCAGGTAGACCTTAAGCTTGGAGGGAGATTTCCCTTCATCAAAAAGGTCCTGCAAAAATTGCAGTATCTATGTGCCATGAGTCATGGGGTCATGTTCACATGACTGATACCACTTCCGGAATACACCTCATTTATAGCCATACTGGGAGCCTGTAGCTGCTGCTCTGGCATTCTGAAGAGTCTCAATGACTGTGTCAGATAACCCGAGACGGCTCAAATGTCTCCACTCAGGGGCCAGACCCAAAGCTGCAGACCTGTTGGATCTGGGTGCCAGTCCCCCATGCTTGGCTCAGCAGGTCGTGATGGGCTGGAAGCTCCCATTGCTGACCATACAGGAGTTGTGCCAGTGATGAGAACCATGTTCTCCTGGGCCACTTTGGGGCTACTAAGAGCACCCGGGCCAGATCTTGCCTGATCTTCTCCACACACAGTGGAAGCAGTGGCAATAGTGGGAAAGTATAGAGCAGAGTCATCTAGGTTAGAAGTAGTTACCACCTCTCTCCTTGTGACACAGCCCAGAGCTGTGCCCAAGCACAGATGAGCTGGTTGTTTCCAGCACGAGAGAGCCTCCATACAGTGACGAGACACTGTGAGTAAGCGGTGGTGTTGTAAGACAGGGTGCCGGACCCTGTGGTTGAACCAGGCTTGGAGAGGGTGCATGTGTAAGAGCCCTAAGGGGAGGATCTGGGATGCTGCTGCCATCAGGCCCTGAAGTCTCTGGAAGGTCAGTACCCTCACTGCTGCATTGAGCTAAAACAGCTCCAGGTAATTGATCACTCTGATGCCTTTTAGTCTCAGAGGGGCCAATATAGCATCCATGCACTTTGAAAAAGTGTGAGGAGCTAAAGAGAGGCTGAACGGCAGTACGTGGTGCCGCAAGTACTTCCTGTGGCTGGGTCTTATAGGGATGTGAAAGTAGGCGTCCTTGAGGTCCACTGTAGTGAACCAGTCACCTGACCTTACTGACTGCAACACCTGCCGCGTTGTCAGCATTTTGAACCTTCGGACTCTCGATACAGGTCGAGAATTGGTCTGAGGCCGCCATCCTGTTTCGGCACCAGGAAGTACATGGAGTGAAACCCTTCTTTCTCACTGAGATGGTGGACAATTGAGATTGTATGTTTGTGTAGTAGGGCCGCCACCTCCTGAGACATTAATACAGTGTCTTGAGGGTTCATGACCGTAGTTGCAATCGGGCCCAAACGTATGCCCTGGTGTTACAGGTGCATCCAGTAATGATGCCTTGCCCTTGTCAGGTACTTGAGCCTGAGCAAACCAGAGCTGGCTTCTTGTCGTCACCAATGCAGCCATGCTCCTGCCCAATGCCTGACCATTGTACTTCGACAACTGGACCAGCCTCAGCTCGTCCAACTGAAGGGGCAAGGGCCTATGGTTCGAGGACAGCGATTATAGCAGCATGGACTGGTAAGCCACCAGTATGCTACTGTAGCTACCAAGACGTGTGCAAAATGCTGAGGCCGCATAGGCCTTTTCAGCATCATTTCAGTGATGTGGCATTGTTTGTTTGGATATGAAACGTCCTTTTGCAGCAATGCTAGATTAGGCATCTGCACCAAAGAGGCGATGGAAGCCTCAACAGGCAGAAACTGGGCGACGCCCAGCTTATCTGCATCGTGCACCCTGTACAAACTGTCCAGTGACCTGGAGACAGCAAAAAATCTGGGAGAACCTGGGGGGGGGCGAGCGCTGACGCCCTGGGGATTGAGAGAACGGGGGGGGGGGGGGGGGGGGGGGCTTGTTCATAGCTTCAAAAAGCTTCTCCATTTGCCCTGCAACCTTATCAGTACCAGAATGCCTTTTACGGTGGCTCCTGTTTCTCTTCCTTGGAGGAGGAGGAGGGGGGGCACTCTCTGAGCCAGATGAGGAAGAGGAGGATTTAGAGGAGCGTGGACTTCTCCTACCTCTAGAGGCTTGTTTCCTAGCTCCCGGTGTACTAGGGAGTGGGAACTCTGTTGACCGCACTGCAGGAGACAAAAGGGGCGAGTCATGCTGCGCTGGCGTCAAAGTTGCAGATCGATCCCTGGAATAGCGGGCTAGCCTGCTTTCCAGTGTCCTTTTAGAAAAATGAACACAAGACGTGCAAGCGCTGCGGCCTGTAACTTCCCCCTCGGCTTGCTCCCTTCCCAGGCAGTAGATGCACCTGTCGTGCTTATCCTCTGCTGGAATGTTTTTCTTCCAACCAGCACAAAGGTGAAACCCAGGAATGGTGCAAGGTTGAAAAAACAGTTTAGCTGTGGAATGAATGTGCACAAGAATAGACAGTAAGATGACTGGTGCTGAAAGCTATTTTGTACAGTGTACACAAAAATGGTGCACTGGTAACCGTCTTGGTGTCAAACCAGATCGAACCGGGTCGAACTGGTACGGACCTTGGTACCAATAAAGGTAACTGGTACCTACCTTGGTACCGCCCAGGTGACTGGTACAGGCTCTGGTACTGACCAGGTGACTGGTACAGGCTCTGGTACCGACCAGGGTACAGGCTCTGGTACCGACAGAGCGAGTCACTGGTACTGGGCTGGTACCAGGACAAGTGGTGTGCAGGTAAAAACCTGAAAAAGCCACTCGCAGTCTGCAAGCATGCACTGTAAAACAGACAGAGGCTGCAGCTGCCTGCTAGCTAGAAAAATCTATTAGCCTTTGTTGTCAGTGCAGCAAAGAAAACACAGCAACGGCATAGAGACACACAGAATATTCTCCGGTCGAAAAGGCTCCTGCCAGATTGACAGCACAGTGCAGCTAAAACCCTGTTAACACTGGTGGTGTCTCTGTAGTGTGAAAAGCTGACTGGAAAAATAAAAAAATAAAAAAACAGACGGCTAGCACAGTATACTGTCTGTGTACAGAGGCAGACTCTAGTACATGGAGACAGCCTGCGCGTGCTGGATTTCTGAAAGAAAACACACAAATTATTAGACACTTGCTAAAAATATATACGTATATTGTAGCACAACTGGGATGGGGTTAAAAATCCTTCCTGCCAAACACGTTTTCAGCTGGCAATTATTGTAAATTGAAGCCAGCTGACAGATATAAAAAAGGCAGCAGTCAGTCTGCTTGAGGCTGTGGAGAAGGACACACACTGTTGTACACTGTCCGAGCAGGCCATGTGTGAGTATTGTGTTTGTATTATTGTTATTGTTGAACACTTTTTGTTTTTGTTCTTGTGTTTGTTTAAGCCGGTCAACAGCTTACCTATCCGGTAGTCTAGATAAGGTTCCTGGAAAGAGGGGGTTAAAATCCTCCCTGCCAAAAACATGTGTAAATGTGGTTAATTGTTAATTATCACCTGCACCTCCAATTTGTCTGTGTTTTAAAGGGGCAAAACGAATGAGAGCGAGTGCCGCTCTGTTATATATATATATATATATATATATATATATATATATATATATATATATATATATATATATATATATATACACTGCATTCGCTCGAATAAAAGTCGAGCCCCCCATTGTGAGGACGGGATTCAGGTATACCTTTTTTTCTTTTTACATCTTTTCATTTGTTATTGAAACAGAAGTTTCGTGAAACATAAAACAAAAATGAACTCCTGAAATCAAAACTGTTGTTAGAGTGCACTTCAGGCTTTAGTTTTCCTGAATTTATGTATTAGATATCCTGACGGCATTTGAGCGGCAGATTTGCAAACATAACAATTTTATAAGCACTTCTACCTAGAATTGCCAGACGCGTCATTTTACATTTTTTTTTGTATAGCCTACAACAGTATTATTTTAGTATACAATCCCCACCCCAACTTCCTTCCTAGCCCACACGGAAGTAGGTACTTCAATGGAATGTGGGAGGTGGCGTGGTCTGGCTATAATTCAATGAAACTGTGTGACGGCTCCTGGATGTAAACAAACCTGGGATTAATTTTTTTTTATATACGGAATCGTTTTCTCCAAATCTTGATGTTTGTGTTTTGATTTGAGAAGCATTTTTCTGGCAACAACGGGAACAAGGACTTGCCCACAAACAATGTCAATGGAGGTGCGCTGTTTCCACAGAAGCACTCTGCTGCAGGGTCACGCTGTAACAATCAGCCTATAGCCAACTATATTCATTCCCAGAAATTAGAAATTAGAACTATTTACTGTGCCAAATATACGAATATCTAAAATATTAAAGTACAGAAGGATTGATTGATTGACAGCGAAAAAAAACACATAACTAGCACTATTTGCTTAACACAAAAAAACTATTTGCACTCCAATAAGGACCTGAAATCAAGCTTACAAAAAAACAAACAAAAAAAAAAAACGCAGCACTTGCACAGGCAGGTGCACGCAATTCAATGCAACAACCACAACAAACAATTCATTCAGAATGAATATTAACTGAAGAGCGTACATTTAAACTTCATCCCCCGTGAATTAACTGACCGTAAGGTTGCAATGTTCCGTTTGTTAAAAGCAATCGTCCAGTACAACAAAAAAATACAAGACGTGGGCTACAAGCTCAGTAGCAAAAAATATGCACAATTAAAAAATAATATTATTTTTATTATTTTTTAGCAGACATTATCTTAGCAGACGTTTTAGCAATTGTTACGTTTGCAAAAAATAATATCCAAGTTAGCCAGCCAGCAAGAAAAAATGATTAAACGGTTTATCTCACCTATTTGAGAGAAGTGTAGCAATGAGATCTTGTGAGTTTTAGCATCCAAATTAAATCTTCATTAGTTTGTAATCCACAAGGGAATGATAGGAAACAGAGCGGTAGTGTAGTGAATCATAAAAGCATGTTCAGTGAAACAGAACAAGTCTGTTCTTTCTGAACTAACTTAACCTGATCTCAACCAAATTTTATTTCTTTTCAAGCGCTAATACAAACAATTGATAAAGAAAAATAACAAACAAGTGGCATTCTCTGCCAGCAGACCTGCAGGTGTGTGGCTAAGTACTGTATGTGAACTTGCCTTGCGCACAGGGCTCCCCTGGGTCCTGAACCCTGCTAGATATAGACAGGGATTGTAATAACCACACACTGGCCATGACTTTTGCAAACATTAAAGGTTTGTTGACAAGGCTTTTTTTTTTTTTACTTGTGTATTAGTCGACCCCCCCCCCCCCCCCAACTTCAGGATTGTGTTTTGGGGTTAAATTTCGACTTATACTCGAGCAGATACTGTATATATATGCTACCAGTCTCTGCTCTAACCGAGAAGTTTAAGTGCGCCAATGTGCGTAAGGGAGGCAGCACCTGTGTTGAAAACTGGAAGAAAGTGGGCGGCAAAGAAAGCTGTGGAAGATACAAAGGCTGCCCTTCGAATTAGTGATATCATGGGGCAAGTTCAGCATGGAAGAGGGGGTCTTGGTTTCAGTTCAGCTCCTCCTACATGGCACAAGGCAGCCCCAGCTCAAAGGAGGAAGCTGGTAGTCAACGAGGTGCAAAAGCAGGAGGAGAGGATGAGGTGTATAAAGGCCATTTCCCAGGCCAAGCAGGGAGAATGGATGAGATGGGAGAGTGTGGAACAACGCAAGATTGGCTGGCAAGACCTATGGTCAATGGAACAGAGCAGGATCAGTTTCCTCATCAGGTCAACATATGATGTTCTCCCATCACCACAGAACCTAAATCTCTGGGTAGGAGAGGATCCCTCATGTCCTTTGTGTTCATCACCTGCAACATTAAGGCACATTTTGACAGGATGTAAGGTGGCTCTTAGCCAAGGACAGTTTACTTGGCGCCATGACCAGGTGCTGCGATGTTTGGTCTTAGCATTGGAAGACAAGCGTAACATGACCAATAAGTTGTCACCTGTTCCATCAAAACATTACACACAAAAGACAACATTCCTCCGCCCAGGAGAGCAACCACCAAGAAAAGGTGTTAAAACCAATCCTCGCCCAGGACAACTGGAAGCTGCTAGAGACTGGAAAATGCTGGCAGATGTTGGTCAACGGCTTATTTTTCCACATGAGATTGCCACCACTAACCTTCGACCAGATATTGTCTTGTGGTCTGGATCAGCACGCCTTGTTCACCTGGTAGAGTTAACAGTGCCATGGGAGGATGCTGTAGATGAGGCGTATGAGAGGAAGAGACTGCGGTATGCTCAACTAGCCACTGAAGCGGAACAGCGAGGATGGAGAGTTCGGGTTTACCCAGTGGAAGTGGGTTGTCGAGGATTTGTGGCACACTCTACAACCCGGTTTCTCAGAGACGTCGGATTCAGTGGCCAAAAGTTGCGTCGCACAGTGAAGAACTTATCTGAAGCAGCAACTGGCTGTGGTTGAGACGGAAAGATTCTGGCTGGGGATCTCAAGCACAATAGAAAGAAAGAAACGCTGATGTACAGGTAAGTAAGCTGGGCTGAGTTGAGTGGGGGACGGAGGGGGGTGATGCTGGGACGCCAGAATCACCGTCAAGCCCTCTTGAGGTGTCGTGGGCTAGTCGACGAAACACTGAGGATGGAAGGTGCCCACTTGAAAACCCCAGAGATGTACCCTACTTAGCTCAATCCAGACGGTTGTCATGCTGATGCGCTGGGGAGGCCGCACTTTGGTTGATCCCCGGAGCCAGCATCGCAGCCGTTGTGTGTGCTGATGCGCCAGGGAGGCAAAATAAGCTGATCCCTGGAGCCAGCATTACACTTCAGCCATTAACACCAGACAGAAGGATATCTACATCATCATATGGAAGGAAACGTAAATGGATGGAGACACATATGGATCACATTAGTTTACTGTAAAGCTACGTCTTAGTTGGTGCTTATCTTGGCGAGAGCCGAGTTCAAATCAGCATGAAGTTTTAACATCTACTCTCGTGTAATGGAAATCATTTTATATATATATATATATATATATATGAAAAGGCGCTAGCAAATATTTCATATCGACTCTTGAAGAGCCGAGCAGCAAGGGAGAGAGCATGAGCTTAGCCACAACAAGGTACTGAATCCCGGGGAAGGGGCAGTGAGAGCTGCCGGGTACGCACAGGGCACATGGCCATGTATGGGACTTAATCAGAACCTAAGCTAAGAATTATCGCTAAAAGTAGAAATGAGAGAGAAAATGTGAATTAATCAACTTATCTCCGTAGTTATGACTTGAAGTCAGAGCTCACTCCTTCCTCAGGCAGGCTGAAAGAGAAAATGGCGCTGAGCCTTATGCGTCATTTGTATTTATCTCCTGGGGCAGAGACGACGTCTGATGCATACGGGGCTCTTAAAGGAGCAGCTTTGCTAGAAGTACTCAGATAATTGGAGCTATAAGAGCTTATATCCCATTCGGTAATGGTTACATTTCGTACTTGAAAGGGAACTTAAGTCTTTTATGTACCTGAAATGTTCACAACAAATCTAACACAGCTGACAGTATACAGTAATCTTCTGAATCGGAACAATGTTTAGCAGAGTTTTATAACCAAGCTGTCTTTAAACCATCTATTTATAAGCAGCGACGCCAAACACTTATGTGGATCCCTGCCAGCATGAAATGATTGTGCAAGTCCAGCAATCTGTATTCAAGGTATAGAGAGATGCAGTTAGGCAAGCCTAAAATAGAGAGGTGATGCTGCTGTTGCTGCTCAAAGCCTCTAAACAGGGAATACAAGATTCTGTAAATGTTGAAAATCAGAATTCCTTCAATGTACAGCATTGCTACGTTCCTTCTGCAGGACTGGATTGTCTGAGCAAACCACTCAATCAACATCAGTGGGCTGTCAAGGAAATCTTTAAAGAAGACAGATGGCAGAGCAATATCATAATCTGTGGCAACTGTAGAAAATTGTTTATAACCTCAATGCTGACTGGAATAGAGGGAAACAGAAATTATCTATCCAGTCTGTGAAGTGGCAAGAGCTTTTCCTTCCCACTGCTGACTGAATGAACCGATTTGATGTTTAAAAGTGCAGTACAATATCCCAGGACAAGTGGTCCTGCTCATCCACCCTGGATGGAGTAGTTAATCCAGTTGCCAGCATTTGTTAACTAAAAACAACCATCCCCATAATGTAGGAGGAATGGCACATCAGATAGAATTGTTTGTAAACAGGATGTAATTGATAAATAGAAAAAATAAGTTAAGGGGTTGTGAAGTGGAAGAAAAACAGTAAAGATTATTAGAAATGTGACCACAAAACAGTTAATTTATGTTGAATTATACAAATAAGTGAGTTTTTTTTGTATCATCCAAAAAAAAGTCAGATTTGGTCTTCAGAGTTGCCGTCAGTAATAGATGTACCACAGTAATAATAAATATACAAACAGGTCAGATGCTACGTGCAAACGGGTGAACACGCACTCCCCAAGTGAGCATCATTACAACTGTACAGTCATAAAGCTATGAAAGCCACCTCACCTGCAGGGATCAGAATCTGTAAGGCAGCTTTTTGAGGTCTCAAAACTAGCCGGGTTTATACTACACGGAGGTGGACAGTTAATACTTCCTAAATTCTGGTGATGAATTTTGGTGCTCAAAAACTATTATAAACAGCTAGAATCATTGTGATTCAGGGGATGACTTTCTACAACCTTATACCCACCACTGCTGACAATTAACCTTGCATGCTGTGTGCTCTTGGCACTGCACAGCAATAAGCAGATGTAGGAGTAATTTGGAGTTTCAGAAGTAATTTTTGTTCTTATTTGGATGTCAGTCCACTTTAATGTACATGCAAGAAAAAGGTTACATATGCCATTCATCTGTTTTATAGACCCCTGTGTGTAATGGACTTGGCCTTTGAACACAGCAGCTAACAATAAATGCCTCACACTGTAATGAAATTATATAGACAAACATAGTATATTTCCCCTAACTATTTTATGAGGCCATATACAGAAAGCTAGCAATCTGTATCTGTGATTTATGATTGACCTAACGTTTCTCAAAGAGATTATGTAGAGGCTACCCGAGACATGTCTTTGGTTGACCACTAGTCCGATAGATTCATTTTAAACAAATTACCCTTTCACAAATTTTGAAGGGACAAATGTGTAATACTTTACATGTGGAGGATTAGACCTAACAAAATGACAGTGTGTGCAAAATGATGGTGTGTGAAAATCGACTAAACTTTAATGAACACAGTAGTAAGATGAGTAAATATATAATATAATTCACAAGAAAGCAAGACAAATGCAATTACAACATTTCAACTAATTCACAGCAACCTACCACGGTAAACAAGAAATTAAAGTGTTAGAACATTATTTGGCTGTAATGGACTGGGTACAAAAAACACTTTTGAAAAAAGGACTTTCATGACTCAAAAGACGCAATGCGTTTTTTGTCTCTTATGTGAACAGAATACATTGGCTTATTTAACAGAGCTTTTCTGTGTCTGACCCTGTAAATGCTCATTTTGTGAAAATAGCATTACTGGCAAAGATATTCAATGCTGACCACAGCGGACAACAATTGCCATAAAAGAAACTCAAGCTTCTTATTAATGGCTAGAAGCATACGGTATATGTTACTAGTAAGTTAGGTTTATGGTTGATCAGACTTAAAATGCACATTGTTAACCACCAAGGGCCTTATTCACAAGAGACAGCAATTTCATTTTTAGAATTTAATGCTGTTAACAAATTGCAGTTGTAGTTTGGTAAAAGGTATTACAGGGCCTCTGTGGCTTCTGTTACTGGTACAGGTGGCAGAGGCTGTGGGAAAGGCATGGTGTGACGGGCACACCATAGGAATTCTGTACTATCTATCTATCTATAAGCTGTATTTTATTTGAACTTATTATCTTAGAAACTTACTACAGTTCGGATTTGAGAAAAAATGATTTATTTACAATAATCACTGAGACAGAAAATAATTTCATGACTTCTTTTGAGAAACATTTCCCCATAACTATTCAAATTAAGAATAAAAAAAATAAAAAAAATAACCTTAAGTGATCAGACATTGTTTTGACGTTACATGACAATTCTAATTTTGATTGTTTTGAAGGTCTAATATGTATTTTTATAACCAGAAGTGGACTGAACTAATTCATGATTTATTTAATTTACATGCATTTGTAAAATGTACAGTTATATTGTTTACTCAACATCTGGCTTTTATTGTAATATCACAACAGCATCCTTGATTATTCAACCTGGCCCTCATAACAAAGCTATGGAAAATCATTCGTCAAGTGCAGAATAATAACTCCAAAGTGGCTGTATGCCCAAATAATAACCATTCTAACTGCTCCTTAAGTCTTGGCAGGTATCCAGTCTAAAGCCTTTTGATTTTTGTTTTCTATACATGGGCCTGTGCCAACAAGCTGTACTGTATACTGTACTGTATAAACAAAGATAACTTGTTTATTTAGATACACACATTAATTTCAGTTCCACTGTAGTTCTGTAAACAATTAACTACATCTACCATAGTCGCCCTGGATAAAAGCATCTGCTAAGAAATAAATAATAATTATTGATTGAGCGGAAGCCAAAGTGAGTTTGTGGAAAATATTTCAAAATGAATAATATATCGTGTACTATTACATAGGCATGACATTTTTATTATTCACCCCTCCTCCAATACTGCAGATTGAAATAAATCTCTCCTGGTTTGAAGATATTATTACTACAAAATAGGGCACCCACCAAATCCCAGAAGGGAGTGCTCCTACATAGCTTAAAAGTTTTCTAACACATTTTGTCCCAAAGATACTAACAATTCATTGTGTGGTTGTGGTAAAAACAAAAAGAAAAAGTCTAAGCACCCCCTCGCACTCCTTTTGGTCCTTAGATGACATTCTGTGGATAAAAAACTAATTATCCTAAAAGTTAAGTCCTTAAAGAATTTAAATCAACTAAAGCTTTATCATGGGGAAACATATGAACAAATGGAGAGTTTTTTAGATCCAAATATATCTGCTCTGTTTGTTGCATGAGTTTTCTCATAGTCTGAAAGCTATCTGAGAGAAAAACCTGGCACCATCATTTTAACTAATACAGAAGCTTTTCTTTTAAAGGTAGTGTCTAAAGGAAAGCTGATCTGTTGTAACCTTTATCAAAGCCTCCTACTATCTATTCACCTCCTCCCACTCAGGCCACACATCTACTTCAAAAGGGCTCAATGCAAAAAAGAAATCTACACTGAAAAAAAAGAAGACAACTATATATATATATATATATATATATATATATATATATATATATATATATATATATATATATAATGATCTTGATAAAATAGTCTTTTAATAAGATGGACTACAAAAAGAAACAGAAAATCATACCCAGATAATTACCTTTACCCGCTGGCAAATAATATTTTAATGTTTATTTATTTTATTTTTTTATTATTTTAGGAAAAAAGCGGAAAACTTAATAGTACAGGAAAACTATAATATTATAATGTATGCTTCAGAATACAACAAAAGGCAGCACAGATTGGGTGTAAGATACTTGGACACTTTGATCAAGGATTATCACATTTGAACTTTAACAATTTGCCCAAGCTACTATTTGTCAATGTTAGATCCCGTCTTTTACATACAATAAGTTCAGCTGTTGGCTCAGTGGTGATCAGCCTTTCCCACGCTTGGCCAGTGAAAGTATCCTAGCATGGCGTAAGGACAGTACTGTGCTGGGCACATCAAAGCCTCACATCAACCAGACTGTCTTGGCTAAATTTCAAAACAATAATTCATCAGCTGTCATGCTAATATTTTGTGTCTGATAAGGGTAACATTTCTAAAAACAAGAAGCTGCATATCACAGAGTCCACCCTGTATAAATATTTGGACAAAGAATACAATAACATAAATTAGGGTTGCTTTCCAGTTGTGGCACTATGAGAATTGAATGTGATTTTTTCTTTTAATTTGACAGCACTCCAAGGCATAATTACAGATGCGAGTTGATGGTTTTCTTTGTCTTACTGCCTACCTAATGTATTACACAGCTCAGTGCCTCACGACATCATCAGTAATGTGCTTGCCTCTCATCTGTCTGCAGTCTCACACCAATGAGTCTATGTGGTCTAATACAACTTCAAAACTTTCAAGTCTCTTCAGTTAAAGTCTGATCACAGTATCCATGTAAAAGAAGCAGCTGTGAGCCTAGGACTGTTTCTACAACATAATAGTTTATATACAAAAGAAGTATTGTGGCATCACTTTTAATCTAAAAGGTTTTTCATAGAGACAAGTAAGATTGTGGACTAGTTGGGCAATGAGATATTAATTTGCTCTATGACCGCCTTTCTTATGGCAACCTTAACTGTACTGATATAATGCTTGTGTGAGGAATACAAAAGGATAAATTGAAATTCACTCATTTGAGAGGTCTGCCTTTGAATGATGTTCAGTAAGAGGCTGACAGATGATTATGTGAAAGACACATGGCTCTTGATTAGAATTTTGCATATTCAGGAGTCGTGCAAGTGTGAGGGGGCACGAGTTATGTGTAAGGCAGAGATGCCAGGAAGAAATAACTTTCCGTAGAAATCCCTCTGAAATCTAGGAACAGAAGAATAAGATAAGTTTATGTATTTTATTTTCAAATGAAACGGTTGTTTTCAGAAATACTAAAATAAACAACATTTTCACAATACATTCCTTTCAGTATTGACATTCGTTATCACAGTGGTGGCTTGTGTTAATAATAAGGATTGGAAAGTGTTACTGAACATCCTTTTAGTGTTTACAACAAACACTCGATTGGTATTACTAAAATATATTTTCAACATAATAACAATTGTTTTTATATTTTTATTCACATAGCCATAGATCCACTGAAGAACGAATCCCAACAAATTACTTATAAAATCTTCAACGTGAATCGGTAGATGACAAAAACACACCATTAGTATTCGTAGCCAAATAAAATGCACTTACTACCCATTTGAAAGTCCAAGATCTCTGGCAATCTGCTTTGCACTTCACCAACAGTCAGAATGCCCAATTGCGCGACCTTATGTACAAAGTGAAATAACATGCACATACTCCTGAGCTCCACAATGCAGACGACTGATGCTGATACCACTGGTTTGGAGGTAGTGTGGGCATTTTGGATAATACCACCATTTTGTGGGTCCTCATTTTAATTTGGCAGGGCACTGTATAGAAGGGTTTTCAATGACTGACAGGGAGAGCGCTTGCTCCGGCTCCTGAACTGCGCAAAGGGTATAATAAAAGATCAAAATACATACAAAACAACCTTATGATCCTGTGAATTGGATGAGATGAGCCAGAATGAAGTGTTCGGAGGTGAATTTGCACTTGGACAAAATTCCACTTCTGTTGCACAGGAACCCTTATAACTGCTGTTAGGGGATATATTGGGTAAACAAGTGGCTCAACTGTACAACTCTCATGAGGTCTGACTAATCTTCACTCGCACACTCAATTATATTTTTCCACAGCACGAAGTTAGGCACTTACACAATTTTATCCAGAAATGGGAATTATTCTTCTCTGCCTTAGAGTACAGTAGGAGGGACTGGCAGAGGTGAAAGGTCACATTTGAATGAAAAGAAGGCGGCTGATCTTGGCAAGCTCATTTGCCTCTCTCAGATTTGTTGTTAGTTGTTTATAATCAAACCAATACCACTGCTCATCAAAACAATTACAAAGGTGTTCCTTTAAGTGTATGCATTTTTTATTGATTCAGGACCAACGTGCTTCTACAAACCAAGTGCCTCTCAAGGTATTAAAGTGCTTGGAATAGGGATTTCTAAAGAACATACACTGGGTTGATAGGTACAGTATACCCCACTTAAGTGTATAGTGGATTGGGGTTTAGATGTGGGGCAAGGGTTAGGGTTGAGAATAGGTTTAAAGTTATGAGCATGGTTACGTTTCTGAAGAACATGGAGGAAAACTGACAGCTATTTTCTTATCACAAAATGCAGTTGTAGACATAAATCTGTCCTGAAGCAGGTATGTCATACACTATGAGGTGTGAAATGTACATTTCATTTAACTGTTTGGCATTACATTAAATATATATTTAAACAACCGAGCAATTTCTTACATTGGCAAATATGAAATGACAATGAATAAATGTTCAAATGAGTTCTCTGTGAGACATTATTTTTCTCTCCTCATTTTGTCTGAAGTAATTTAACTTTTTTTTTTTTTAAAGACTTTTGAATGCATGCCATCAGTGATTGTGATCCATCTCATGAATATTTCATGAAAATCTGCACAAAAAAAGTTATTTATAAAGTTATTTGACATGAACAAGGAAATGGAAGACTCGAGTTTTACTCCCAGCGCTATGAATTATTAATGTTACTGATTAATGGTGGGGGTGGGGGTGGGGGTGGGGGGGAAACCCAATATAAAATGAAACTTAAGTCGCTGAAAAGTTTGCTGCAAAAAACCTTGACTGGAAGTCAAATATTTTGGGTTTGAAATTTCAACAATGCGACAGTAATGAATAATCTCTTTGGAACTTGAATGGCTTAGGAGAAAAAAGTTAAGGAAATTGCAGGACTATTGCTATGCAAATTAAAGGTTAGAAAGTGGTATTATTACACCTTTAACATTAGAAAACAAGAGAGTTGTATTTGGTAAAGACTATCTACACATTACTTTTCTCTTTTTGCTTTGGAGCTGTTTTGGCTATGGGTCCCCTTTAATCATTTGCCACTCATAATGTACTGTAACAATTCAGGTACAGTCAATGCCCTGTGATAATGCAGAAGATTAGCCAATATGGACTAATTTACCCAATTACCATAATTGCATTTTACAGAAAGAATGTGCAAGTAAATGGGCTTTAAAGTGTTTTTGGGACCTGAGGTTATGTTTGTAGGTTTGGGGGTTCAAGGTCACTGGAGGGAAGTCTTGGGACTGGCACAGAATTGGGCATCGTAATATTAATAATCCTTACAAGGATGTTTTTATTTACCTTTTGCAGTGGTCACACATTCCTAATAACCTGAAATGAAATCCAGTTGAAGCCTGAAATCCAATTAGTCCATTCACTTTCTAATCTAATATTTACCATGTCTCCAAAGCAAATGTGAAAGTGGTACAAACAATAATGAAGCTCCCTTCCTGCACCTGTCACGTGGAACCCATTAGAGCAGCAAAAGCAGAGAGTATTTGACCGTCACTATATGTGCTGCTTCCCAGGAGTCTCAGCTGGGCGTCACATTCCGAGATTCTACGGGAATATACCACTGGTATTGGATACCTTGGAGAGCTCTTTTTAAAAGTGGTATGGAAGGTGAGCTAAAGTGTCATTAAACCAGTTTTCTGAGAGGAGAAAAACACTAATTTTAAAACTACAAGACTTGTGCAATTTGATTCAAGGGTTCTTAGGCATTCTTCAGGGTCGTAGCCAGATTTCAGAAAACAACAAGGTAAAAACTTGCAGGTAATTTATCGAAGTGTCTCAGGAAATTTGTCAAAAAAATATTTGATACATTTTTGTACCTAATAGAGTAAAAAAAAACGCTAGACTGTAGTGAAATATCAAGTAGCTTCAATTACCAATTATTTTATTTATTATATAATAAATACTGCAATATATTTGATTTTAGCCGACTGTTTCTTCATTACAAAACCATGTTGCCGTCTAATTGTGCAACAGATTATAGAGGCATTGCTTAATGTGATAACTTTCAATTTTATGCTTTGTGTGTGACCAGCTGGACTAAAAACAGGGGCAGTGGTATGAAAGGTAAACAGATTTTAAATGAATGATAACAAGTATAGGGCCTCATTTATGAAAGGGCACTAAATGTAGCTGTAACATGCACATTAAGTAGTGAGCCTAATGTGCACCATAAAACTAAATGTACTGTCCCATTTACTAACAGAGAACGCATTAATTTATGTGCACACTACATGGCAAATTTACATTCCATGGCGTGCACACTACATGTATTGTGAGCGATAATTTAATGTGCATGATAATGTCCAAGACTTACCCATAACCATCGTGATATAAAAAGCCCCAGCAGTCCAGGCATATCTTTTGGTCAGTGGCTTATTGTGAAAAGTGGAGGTGGCTTACATTGACCAAAAATGAGCGATTAACAGACGCAGCCCTCCGCAGGGGACAGGCAGAGGCAACGCAAACTAAAACTGCATGCACAGGGGTTAGAAATTATAGTGGAGGAGGTGGTTTTAAATTATAATACCTTGCTTGGCCCAGTGTTTTATTTAACCACTATATTATTTGTACCAATGTAATGAACTATAAAATAAAATTAAAACATTATAACATTAATTCACGATTATTCATGCTTAATGTAACCTGTTATTTACAGGTAATTATCACTGCTCTATATGAAAACTTTAATGCAAGTAATGCCTCCATGATGCCAGATAGATTTCAGCCCAGAACAATAGGTTTAAATAGTGCACCTATCTGTGGTTAAAACCTGGTTTCCAAACAAACTAATCATCGCTCACTTTAAGATGCACACTATGATTATTGCCCTTTAGTAAATACGGTGTGAATAAAGCTCATTTCATTATTCAGAGTGGGGGGTCTCATCATGCATTACCATACATATCACATATTCATTCTGATTACCATAGTGTGGCACAATAAAATCAATGTGCATCATAATATGCCCACTATTTCACTTGATATAAAAATTGCAATAGTAAATATGGAAATCATGAATGTACACACCGATTGCAATTATGGTGCACCATAATGTTTAGTGCCCTTTCGTAAATGAGGCCCATAGACTTCTATTAAACACAATCATCCAGTGTTATTGTTTTAAAGGGCATATCAGCACTAGGATAATGTTTCTCTTTCCTCACTCACTGCCCCTTAATTCTCATTATAGAATTGTTTTTCTAACTCTTTGAAGGACTTAACTGCCTGGATATACGGTGGGGGGGTCAATACATTTCTATAAAACAAAAAGCAAAGCTCTACAGGGACAAGAAAATGCATTTCTTAGGCAATGCAGACAGCTCAATGTAAGTTTAAACTATATTGTCAAATTTGGCGAAAATGGAGACCAGCTATTATGATAACTTCAAAAAGGAAGAAACCTGATTTTCTTCAGTGCTGTTACATGTCCTTACTTGTTGCTACAACTGTTTAAATAACGTACCTGTAATTTTTCTTTTCATTGTTAATATCCTGACAACTTTTTACACTTTAAGCTCTTTTCTAAATGGCCGCTCTAGTGCACTGATAGTGTAAGGATGATTGCCCACATTGTCAAACAGGTAACAGCAATAATGATCCATGACGTGGCATGGAAAAGAAAAGCCAGAGCACTTGTTATGTGTTTTTTTTTTTTTTTTTTTCCCCTGCAGTGATTTAGCAGACAGATCTCAAACCCCAGTGCACTAGAGCGGCCATTTTGAAAATAGAAAACTTTAAAGTCTGCTTCAAAAAGCTAAGTGTAAAAAGTTGTCAGGATGTTAACATTGAAAATAAAAATGACAGGTACATTATTTAAACAGTTGTAGCAACACGTGGGGACGTGTAACCCTGCTACTTACTCTTTAAGAAGAGAGCTGTGCAACATACAAGTTCTGCTAATTATATGTGACTTAAACTATGGTCATAATGAATGACTGGTAGTAAACTGGTACAAACCATAGCAGAATACAGTTAGAAGCAGTTTTGCTGCACTGTACCATAAGTGATTCCAAAAAGTGTTAATTGAAGTAGTGCAGTTACATATTTAATTTTAATTACACCAAGAAGAGATAATCATACACAGAATGTGCACAATGCTCAGATAAGAGCTCACACCAGCACCCCATTATAAGCTGTTCGTCATATCTTTAATGTTTAAAGATGTGTGCAAAAGGCTAAAACTGAGTTAGTGCAGTTACTAATTTGAAATGAGCATCAGACCACGTACCATCTGTTAGCTTGTTTTCCAGGTGCCCCCAAGGAAGCAAGCAGACGGCGCCTGAGTTCGACCTTGGTTTATCATTTATAATGTTTAAAAAAAAAAGAAAGAAAAAGGATATTGACTGGAAGCTTTCAGAATCACTGAATGACATCTGGCATGAAGGTACTGCACAGTGCCAAATGATGACATGGTAATTCACAAGCCCTCTAATTTTAAAGCCTTGGTAAAATGAGTTTGTTCTTCTCCTGGTTCAATGAACAAAGGTCAACACCATAACATTACCTACAGTAACAGAGGCCCTGACTGAAAAGCAAAGGACATCCTTTAGGTCTGATTGCATTGGCAGAGCTTTATTATGGAGCCTATATATTACATATGTGTATCTGTGGACAGAGCTATTTTCTTACTAAATTAACAAAAAACAAAACAAATAAATCAGAAACAGATACCCATAGACACGGCTGTTTTTGTCGGAAGAGGTAAATGGTGTGTATACTGAATGGCAGGTTTAGTAATTTAGTGCCACATTGATCCATGTGTAGCGAAAACACACATTTGGTGCTTCCCCAACATTTTATAAAATACATTTGAATGTACTCCATATTCAGTAGAGTGTGCTTTAAAAGCAGTAATCTGGGAGAAATGAATGACATATACCTGTCCGTCTGCCTCAATACCACGTGACATGTTTCCATTCTGAACTTCTCCCCCATCCTTCGGTGGGGTCACTTCCACTTCCACATTGGCGCTGTTTGGAAGCTCTATTTTATCTGTAATGAAAGATTAAGAGATTTGGTGTTGAAACACAACTAGCCTCAGTATTGACTAGAATTAGGCCAAGAAAAGGCTCCGTTAGCAAATAGTAAGAAACCTTTGCTTTCAATAAGTAGGCCTTCCAGTCTTACTTCAATTTTTCTTACAGTAATCCGTCGCGTATCCGCCCATCACATATCCGCCCTAACCGCTTATCCGCCATGATCAACCTCTACAGCAGCGTTAGTTTATTATTGAACAGAGGAGATTAGTTCAGATATTGTAGATCCTAAGTTTTCGTACACTGTGTTGTATGTGCTCCGTGTGCTGCCATTGCTGGTAGTGTCACGTGAGCTGTTCATTAAATAAATGCTGTGCGCCTGCGGCGCGTATCAGCTTCAATCTCCGTCTTGATCTCCTGCCTGTCATGCAGCAGCGAATGCATGCACGCACACACATGGCAGACGACTACTCTATCACAAGCATTAATACCCTGTGTCTTTCTAAACAAGGAATCTCAAAACAATAATTGCGTGAATATAGTAATTGTTACAGCTGTGTATAATGGTGTTTAAAACAGGATTAATTCATCCTACTTTTTACATATTACTCTGGTCCCACCGCAGTCGGATATGCGACGGATTACTGTACTTCATTTTTGTAATCAATATTTCTTTTTTTATTTTATTTACGGTGGGAGACCTGAATCTGTGTGGGAGTGATCAGGACTGAGTGGCCATTATTATAAGTGTGATGTTGAACTGTTCTGTTTCCAAAATCACTATTGAGTACATATTCAAAACTGCAGAAAACAATGTTCTTTCTGTGGATTCAGTGTCCTTGACTGAATGGCGCTGGATTGCCAGCTCTAGAGACTAGGGAAGAGAGAAGCTAAGATCCAACACTGCCTTTCTGCAAACATGCCTCCCTGGATGATCCACCAGATACATAAAATGGAAGGAAAATATGCTGCTTAGTATTAGATTTATTTTATTCCTTGAAAAGAACACTTATCCCTGGCTTGTGGAGCTTTCATAGTGATAGCCTTTGAGTAAATCAGAGTCCTGGATTTATTTAAAAAAAAACAAAAAAAACCAAAGACCATGAATGATGCATGTATAAATCATCTTTAACCTCAATGCAACTATCCACCCAATTGTGGGCTAATATAATAATCGTAAGACAAGAGTTTATAGAGAATTTCAAAGGGGGGTATAGATAAATATGCATTACACATGTTTACCAATATAAGTTGATAATATGGCAAAGTGGTGCAGTTAACATAATTTGTATTCATTAACGAATGACATGGACACCCATCACACTTTGATTACTTTAAATTGGAACCTCACATCTCAGCATACCTTAATAAGACTGCATTTAGCATCCTCATTTTTTAAAAATAAAATTCACAAAGCAGAAGGAGTGTGTCTTTGAAGTGCAAAGAGATGAGAATTAATTAGGCTCTTTTTAATAATGCTTTATTAATATGTCTGCTTGAAAAGCACATAGCTGAAATATTGCATTGAATAACCTTATTTCATGTTTTATTAAAATTGGACCTGTTTTTGTTGCTTACAATGGGGCAGTCTTGTGTAGCCTAACTTGGGATAATTTATTTAAAAGCATAACATTTGAAGTGCCCCTTGAGTAAAGGGCATTCAAAATGTGTTTTTTGTTTTCTCAGTTTCTATCTTACGCAGGTAAATGGATGCCTCTTTGACATTTAGTATAAACAGTTTTGTTCTGAACATATTTTGTCATTACTGTATGTCTTGCATTTTAAGTGTTAACCTTTAGGTTGAATTTCAAGGAGAGAAGGTGAGACTTATATCTTCCTTCTTTTCCTCATCAATTTCATGATGTGTTGTCTCCTGATTGGTTAACCAAGCTACCCTGCCTCTATAAAACACTCCCATTCCTAGCAATCTCTGTCTTTTGAGCTTTGTTTGTTTTGCTGCCGATTGCTTACTATTATTACTACGTCCCTGGTTTGACCGTTTCGCTTTATTGGTTCTGGCTGACGACTCTTGCTCTTTGGATCTCCCTTGCTTACGGACTTCGTACCATTCTTTCAAATGACCTCTCTTGCTTGTTTGCTCGGATATGAAGTCGCCGATCGAGGCTTTCCTTCCATCTGACTTGGAAGACAGCCCTTTGCATTCCCGTGAAATATCATTGCAGTTAAGTAAAAGCTTGTGCACAAAAAAGTATTACAAGGATTGGCCTACAAGCAAGCTCGTAAAAGCGCTGTTTGACAAGGACATGGCAATCCTAGTCGGGTCTGACAGAAGCGCAATGTTCCTGATTCTATGCAAATCGCCATTCTATACGACGCTCTCTTGGCCGGGCCGATCGTCTCGGCGCCCCAGCGCTGGAGAATCTGCCTCGCAGGCCCCAGCCCAGCAATTTGCCTCCGGGCGCTGTATGATGATCCGCTCGTCTCTAAGGATGCCTCTTCCCAGCCTGCCAGGCTACACGTAGAGATATTTGCTGACATCAAGGGCTAACTGCAGCCGCTGGTCGAGGCTGTGTCAACCATCAACATCATGCTTGACGCTCGAAAAGCAGCCCGTCCTGCTTCAACAGAGCCTACATTCCTGCTTGTCTCTCGGTGACGTCATGCGCTCCAGCGCTGGCTCCATGGCAACCAGCTGCTGATCAAAGCTAAGTGTTTTCAATTCATTGCTATACAGTACCTTGTCATTATATTACATATCGCTGCCAGACCAGCTGAGGGCTTTCAATCTGTTGCTATATTTCGCTGTTTAACCCGTGATACCAACATCATTGGAATTTTATTAGCAGCAATCACACTTATGGTTTTCTGAGATCTTACCTTCTCAATATCAATGACACATCTTGTAATCCTTTAATTGGATCATGCAATACCTGTCATTTACTCTGCTATCTAAATGATTTCAATTGCATTCCTCGCTATTTAAAAAAAAAAAAAACTGCACCTCATAGATAAATATACGTTGGATGGTGTCGGTGTAAAGGACTATCTTTACTGTTCAGATGGATGCAGCAAAACGTACGTCTGTTGATCAAGCCAGTGAATGCCGACCAGCTGTGGACGAAAATCCGGAGCAACATTTCATGCAAGAGACTGAACAAGACTAGTATGGAAACAAACCATCAAAAACCTATTGCTGCAACTAATGCATGACTTTTCTTCTGTTTGCCATTAAGGAGCTATGAACATGCGTAATATCTTAAGGCTCTGAACCTGCAGTGGAGGATCGGCTGTACCAGAACACTGTCTGGATCCTACACCCGCCTCTACTCTTGGAGCTTCCACTCTTGCCACCTCTTCCAGCGCAGCTGCACCTGCTTTCCTATCTGCTGCTCCTCCTCGGCACCATTCCGGGCGCCAGCCAGCACCTGCTTCAAGATTCTGCCATCAACTCTCGTGGCCAGTCATAGCCCAGCTGGCACAATCATGCCACATCCAGCCGATGTCAGCAGCATCCAGCCGATGTTCACCTAACCGCTCTGCCTCAGCCTTTAAAGCAGCCCCTCCTACCAGTGCAGCAACGCAGAACGCAGCTTCCAAAATCTTCATGCACGTTATAGTCTTAGCATTCACGTCAGGCTCCCAGCTAGCCTCAGCATTCACGTCAGGCTCCTAGCTAACCTCAGCATTCGCGTCGGGCTCCCAGCTAGCCTTAGCATTCACGTCAGGCTCCTAGCCAGCCTCAGCATCCACTCATGACTCCCTCTAACAGACAAAGCGGCCTTCTTCTCCAGCACAACCTCACATTCAGTAGCTGCAAAGCATCTATCATGGTCTAGAAAATCAATTGTCTATAGCGACAATTCAGCCACAGTCAGGCTCCTTAAAAAAAAGTAAAGAAAAAAGAAAGGTGGTTTTTCCTCTCCGCTGCACAGGTGGCTTTCTTCTAGGTTGTCTTACAAATCTTGCTATGTCCTGTAAGGTTGTGCAGGGCGCAGTCTTCTTTCCCCTCACAGGTGTGGAACTTTCTAGCGGGGAGCCGGGGGTCCAGTCTCTTGGGGGGGGGGATACTGATTACTTCCCCTAGTCTCTCAGGCATCCGCCATTCAAGCTCTCTAGCCAGCGGGACCCCCGGCCACAATCATCTTACCTTTCGCATTATGTGCGCTATTCTGCTACGTTTCCATCTATACTGGACCTTTAATTCTTCTACTCTCTCAAACTTTGTAATTATACTAACATCTGTTTCGATAGAGCCCCATCTAAGTGCCGTTGCTGCTCAATCATATGGGCATTTATCTTATTTTCTTCCTTCAAGTACTTGATCACAAGTATGTTCGGCCCTGTCAAGCCCATTTTCCTCCACCCTGTGGGTTTGCATCCGCATCCAAGTTGCCGCCGCGGCTCTCCTGTGAGTAGGGGACTAACACTTTATGTTTTCCAGGTCTCGGGGGTCATCCGACCAGCCTTCATTCACCATGGTTCCCGAACATGAGACTGAGACTTTACTATCCACTTTTTCCCCTTCAAGTAAACAGCGCTCATCAAGCCTGCTATAAATCACTCTCTACACACGTTTCACCGACACTATGTGATAGATATATTGCATCAAATGGGACAAAATGTTGGGGATATACAGTAGTGATTGTCTATCTGATACTAACATACAGTTTTACAATTAGGATTAATCTGTGCCTGCTTGTATATACAGTGAGTCTCCCTGGTACCACGGTCAACTCGTGGTAACTTGAGGCAAGTCACAGTATACCGTGGTTATCGTGCAGTGCAGCTTAAAGTGTAAAATCAGTACTTTCTTTTTCCAGCAGAGTGCGTCAGTGAGCTTTTAGGAATGTAATGGCCGTATACTGTTGTTGGTTAAAGGGGAAGGGAAATGGCGCACTTTGTGTGTTAAAATTATTCATCAAGTGCTAAAAATAACATTTCCCACTCAAACACCCTGGTATTCATCAAATAACACAATAAAAATACTTTTAAAACTACAGCAACTGGCACTTAAATGTTGCTGTGTTATGCCATATTGACAGAGTTTACCCGCGGCGTCACTGGTTGGAGCGCTCGACCGGCGGGTTTGTAAACAAAGATGGCAAATCTCACAGAGCACTGGAAGTGACAGTTCTTTAATCAGAATGTGAAGAGCTACAATCTATTGGTAAAAATGTTCCAGTGCCGTATGAATTTGAGCTAATCATAGAGGGCCAAATAGGCCCTACTGAAACTGAAAGGATTCAGATTACTGGGAATCTGATCCAGATTGTGAGAGATTCAGATCCTGACAGAGCAGCACACAATTTCTGGTGCAGCTGCTGTAACTACTAGGGCTGTCAGTTCAGCCTCAAAATAGCAATTGATTAATTGGGCACACAAAATATAATCATTCAAATAAATATCGACGATTGTACTGCCCACATACATTTTCGCTCCATTCCTCTCCCCCCGACGTGATTATTTTAATATCACTGCGGTTAAGTAAAAGCTAGTGAACAACAACGGAATAAGACATATAACAGCTTTAATGTTTGAAACGATAAGTTGTTAACGTATTATTATTATTATTTATTATTAGTTTTATCATTTTTTCCCCGTGGGTATAGTTTCTTTCTCATAAAACGACACAGCTGAAGCCACCTCTTGTCCACCTTTCTTTATATTGTCACTCGGTATGTGGAAGCCTAAATCACTGTACATATGCATGCATACTCATTATCCTGACTTAGTTAAAAGTGCTGTTCAAAGATCTGATAAAAATAAAATAAAATCTGGGGGGCTCCTGAGTGCCGCATCCAGTAAAGGCGCTCCACGTGGAGTGCAGGATGCGCTCTATAGTCTGGATGTCGTGAGTTCGAGTCCAGGCTATTCCTTTGCCGACCGAGGACGGGAGCTTCCAGGGGGCAGGGTTCAACTGGCCGAGCGCTGCCCGGGGGGAGGGAGGGTTAGGTTGGCCAGGGTGTCCGCGGCTCACCGCGCACCAGCGACCCCTGTAGTTTGGCTGGGCGCCTGCGGGCTTGCCTGTAAGCTGCCCGAGAGCTGCGTTGTCCTCCGACGCTGTAGCTCTTAGGTATTGATGATATTGTACAAAATCATCATCATCAGTAAGTCACAATTACAAAGCTCTGAATCTCATGTTAAAATATGACATTTTCCAAACAATTTGCATGAGAGAAATCATTTACTTCACACAATTCACGTACTTCTCTCGCTGCCTTCTCCAACCAGTGACGTCACAGGACTGATTTCCAGCAATGGCGGATTACAGTTTGATAGACAGCGGAATTTAAAAAGCTCGTTTGACATATACTGATCAAAAACAATCAAAACAAACCCGAGATTACATTGCTTTCCCATCTATCTTATCATTTACAAACAAACCGAAAAGTGTTTCCTATCCCCTTTACAAGATGATTTCTGCTTTAGATTTGTTTAATATCCTCCTCTCTCTCTGTAGGGGTACAATGCGAGAACTGTATTAACAAATGGACTGCATAATATAATAATATATATTAAAAAAAAAAACTTCTGCCCATACAAATGCTTTTTGTTCATGGGATTTTTTTTGAAAAGGTGTGAGAATTTCTAAATTTGCAAGACCCAAAAAGCTGTCTAACAAGGATGAGCAATACTTGAACATAATATCCTTAAGGAATAGAAAGAAGACAAGCGTTGAATTGACAACAGAACTGGCAGAAGGCACAGGTGTTGTTGTCCATGAAATCAACAGTACGAAGGTCAGGATGTGTTGCAGTAAGAATACCTCTGTTAAGAAAGGGGAACAAGACTAAAAGGCTAAAATATGCACAAGAACACAGAAATTGGACTATAGAACAATGGTCAAAGGTGCTTTGGACTGTTGATGGATGGACAACAACACCTGTGCCTTCTGCCAGTTCTGTTGTCAATTCAACGCTTCAACACTTCTTTCTATTCCTTAAGGATAGTATCTTCAAGTATTGCTCATCCTTGTTAGACAGCTTTTTGAGTCTTCCAGTCCTGGGTTTGTCATTACAGAAGATGTTTCTCTGTACTTGTTGATTATGCTTCAGATACCACACCTTGAAAAGCAAGTGATGCAAGCTATTTCACTCAATGTTTTCCATTCTTTATGCAAGTCAAGGTTGTTATAATAGTAGAAAACACTAGTGGAGGCTTTGAGTACATTGTTGATGCTCATAATGCATCAGAGTAGAAAAATGCAACCTGTCTAAGACTTTTGCACAGCAGTGTATATCTAGAGGACCAACCCTTTGTTATGGTTGGTCAGGATATTATTTAGCAGAAGTTATTGGGGGTTTCATAACCGGTTTGGCTTATTTATTTATTGTTTAATGTTCTTATTAAATGTTTATTTACTTTAAAATCCTTCCATCTGATCACACTTTGCAATATATCAGGTGTGGCTTTTCTTTTCTACATGTGTAACTTCACTGTATTTATTACACACTTGTTAAAATAGACACCTCCACCCCATCACTTCCCCTATCTAAGGTTTTGCAATCTCAAATCAAGTGTGATGGCACGTGCCTGGTATATCCTTGACTTCTCAGTCTCTCCCAAGAGATGCTGCACATCAAGCTGAACTCTCACTCAAGGAACACAGTGTGCTTGAAAGAGACTTGCAACACACATTTCTTAAGGGAAAGAACATTCAGTATGACAGCCTTATCTATTTGGTTCCGTTATCTATTTGAACCCAAAACAAAGCATTCATAAAATCTAGGCAGAGGTCCCGTGTTTGATCATCTAATATTTGTATGTCAGCATTTATTGATTTGTTTTATTTGTTTATTTAAGCAATCAGTTATCCAGGAAAACTGAGGTGGCACTTCTTGTTTGAAGTGTGTCATGACAGGATTCATACCATATTGATTTGAGGTGGTATTTACAGTTAAAGGTTATTTAGCTGAATGAAAATCCAAAAGTAGTTTTTTTAGGGAGTTACCAGAAATTCCACATTACTAATACTGATATTGTGCCTTCATTCTGCCTAAACTACGATTTTATATAAAAAGGCCAAATACTGCATCAATATACTGTTGCTTATTACATTGCTCCATTGTATTCACAAATATGTTCATGTGATGGAGAGAGAAGGAATCCGAGCTGTAAGCCTGCCTCCTGACCAGGAAGGACGTTTAAGGTCAGTGTTACGCCGTGTCCAAGATGGCCGAACTCTGTGTTGCGGCGAAACCGGAAGTCGGACATCTTGGGGAGGGTACGTGGCTGCAGTGCTGCTAAACAAATCCATTCTGATCAGCTGGGGGCCGCGCAACGATTGGATAAGGCAGGACATCGGGCTGATCACGGGATGGAGTTTGGCAGCACAAAAGGGGTGCAGCTGCGTGAGCATTGACCTTACGTTGCTGACTGATGACGCGCCGGAGTGCTCTGTGCTTGTTTTGTTTTTGTTGCAGAAGATTGACAGTGGAACTGCAGCATAGCACAGCACTACACAGCCCAGCACAGCACTACACCATAATAACCTGGTGTTGATAGCACAGTTTTTTGTGCACGGAGGGATCAAGGTAGCACAGCTGTGCTGGATTAATTATTGTATTTTTGTTTGGAGACCATTGTCTTTTTCTTTCCCCGATAGCATTCTTGGTAGCAGGGGTGACTTATTTTGACCTGCGGCTTTTTAAAATAATAAAGCACAGGTTTTTACTGAACTTTCTGCACTTCACCACGCACATCCTGACAGTTCAGTAAAAATATTTTCTCCTTAATATGTGGAGTGTTAACTTGATCTCCTGAAGTTTGTTTTTATTATACCCACATTTTTCTACCTCATTTGAATGTAATTTCTTGATATCTAGCCAATCGTCTCTTTTTAACCACCAAACCTAAGAAACCGATGTTACAAAGCTACTGAAACCTACAGGCAAGAACCCTGCCTGGGAAGATTTCTCCCAGACTCAACCAGTAGGTGTCGTTGAAGTGTGATAAGTGATTTGTTGTTTGTTACACTCACTATAGTATGTGAGTTTACAACAGCTATTGTCAACTAATGACGACATTGAGAAAGTGTTATTATTATGTAGCTGTCCTTCTAATTTTTTGTGGCTGTCGGCACCCAGCAGAACACAGTTCTGATTCCTGTGATTTCATTATTATTAAACCAAAATCCTAGCTCAACAAAAGGTATCCATGATTCTAAACAAGATTATGTTAATTTTAAGATTTTGGATATTTTAAATGGCAGCGCAGGCGTCTTTCTGAGGTCTGCAAATGTAAATAATGAACTGCTGGTCTACTGGTACTAAAAGATCTGTGTGGGATTCAGAACAAGGACACATTCTGTGACTGACAGGTGAAAGCCTGTCCACTTTACTTATTTAATAAAAAGAATGCTGAACAAGGAGTGTCACTTACCACCACAATTTGCAACACCATTTGGTCTCTCGCTATCTTCCACTTGGCATTTCTTTTTGGCAATCTTGTGAAGAATAGACGCCTTTTCTTTGAATCGTCCTGAAATATAATTGTTAGACTACAGTCAGTTATGAAGACAAATTACCCAAAAACCTCCTTGGGTATGATAGAAATCATGAGTATGAGTCAAATCATACTTGGATTACACCCATTCTGTGTGAAGTACCTACTCATTGCATGGGCTGTCCCTAGACCTGTGATTGACAGTCCTCACTATCTCATCGAAACCAGGAACTGACTGATATTATTCAGGTGTGACATGTTCTTTCTTGTGAGGTGTTAGTTAGTCCTTTTAAAGATGTACAAAACAGTCTTTGGGAATCTTTTACCTTATATGTATATTTGGGCTATATCAGCAGTTGTTCCCATCCTGTGTTCCGTGAGTAAACTCCAGGTGGTCCGCGAACAACTCCCAAAATTCAGTTAAGCAGTTCTTTTCTATCCATTTCTACACAATCATTCCCCACCTTTATCTGTTTTCTTTTAATACAGGTGTGTTTATAAAATTTATATTAGCTCCCTCTGAGGCAATACCAAGCATCGTCTTCAAAACTGACAATTAACTGAAGCGGCTTTCTAATGTGAAACAAATACCAACTACATAACTGGTACAAATTATGAAGGCACATTACAGACTTCTTTTTTTTTAGCCAGCATTGTTAAAAATAATTAAAAAAAAATTTACATCTAGCATTCATGTAAATGCACAAGAAAAGTAATCTGTCTCCAGCCTTTTCGCTCCACATAAAAGTAGAACACTGCACTCAATATTCCTCATTTGTTGGAATGACTAAATAAAAACAAAAAAAACTTGATTTAAACCACAGTTTTAGTACTTTCATTTTCAAAAAAATAAAATATATGCGAGTGTTGCCAGAGATATAGGAATATCCCTATTATTTCCATATTAGAAGTTTTTGGAGAGATTAGCTGCATAGTAACAGAAGTTAATGTGAAACAAAAAGAGGCTATATTTGTAGATTGACTTGTGAACTGTACCGTAGTGTGAATGATTGATTTCATCGCCACATTATTATAGGGGTTTATTCAGCCAGGTTTAATATCTTACAAGACTACATGCCAAAAGGAAATTCTCTTAACACTACCTCTGGAAATAATGTGTACATTCTGCTCATATTTAACCAAAACAGGAATTGACGAATCTCATCTACCTTCTAAGAAAATATATCCTCTGTGTCATACAATCCCAAAGCCCCAGTGCAATATTTGTCAGGCGGTTTTATCAAACAAAGCTCATAATCCTGCAAAACTGAGACCCCATTTATCTACAAAGCATTCAGAATGTGTGAAAAAAAAATAACACTGGGCTTTTTTTAAACAAAAGAAATGGAAACTTTGACATCAGCAACTTTGAATGCGCAAAATGACAACATTGCTTAATGAACTGGTAGCGAAGATTCAAACCCAGGGATCTCATTCAGTTCGGTAAGTTATACAAATACTTTACTTTCTACATGTACTTATACATATACCACACAATTTGTTTCAAAATGCTGTTGTGAAAATATGTGTGGCAAGTGGTCTGGGAAAAATCCAAACACCAAGGTGGTCCCTACATTGAAAAAGGTTGGGAACCACTGCCCTAGAGTCTGGGAACATTTCATTATAACCTACTGTTAGTACCCTATGTCTTAAAATAAAAAATGGTATATTAAATGTTAATGTTTCAAGCTGGTACATTAATGCACCAAACTATATATATATCTCCACGCTCTCTGAACAAGGAAACTGGCTAATTAATAAAAATAAAGTAATTAGTTAGCAAACAGTATGTGAGGAAATTGGGTAGCTCAATTAATCAGTGTAACCTTTAAATGTGCTGCTGACAGTCACTGTGATGGATTGAGAGCACATCCCTAGACTCTACAATCCAAACACTGTACTGCTTTAGCTATAGAGGACTAAAAAGATGTTTTCTCCCCAGGCTTTTATCACTGAAACAGCTTCTCTGTCAGAGTGACAGGGAATAATCAACACACCAACAAACAATACAAATATATATTATATATACTTATGAAAGGCACTGTGTGTATTCACCCCCCTTGGACTTTTCCACATTTTGTAGTGTTACAACCTGGAATTAAAATGGATTTAATTAGGATTTTTTGTCACTGATCTACACAAAATAGTCCATTATGTCGAAGTGGGGAAAAAAAACCTACATATTTTTCAAAATTATTTACAAATAAAAAACTGAAAAGTCTTGATTGCATTCACCCCCCTTGCTGTGACACCCCTAAATAAGCTCTGGTGCAACCAATTGCCTTCAGAAGTCACATCATTAGTTGAATGGAGTCCACCTGTGTGCAATTAAAGTGTCACATGATCTCAGATTAAATACACCTGTTTCTGAAAGGCCCCAGAGTTTGTTAGAGAGCATATCTAAACAAACAGCATCACGAAGACCAAGGAGCTATCAAAACAAGTCTGGGATAAAGTTCTGGAGAAGCACCAATCAGGGTTGGGTTATAAAAAAATATCCCAAACTTTGAACATCCCCCGGAGCACCATTAAATCCATTATTAAAAAATGGAAAGAATATGGCACAACCGCGACTCTGCCTAGAGAAGGCCGTCCACCAAAACTCAGTGACCAGGTAGGAGGGCATTAGTCAGAGAAGCAACCAAGAGGCCAATGGTAACTCTGAAGGAGCTGGAGAGATCCACAGCTGAGATGGGAGAAACCGTCCATGGGACAACTATAACCCAGACGCTCCACAAAGCTGGGCTTTATGGAAGAGTGGTGAGAAGAAAGCCATTGCTGAAAAAAACCCATATCAAATCCCGTTTGGATTTTGCCAAAAGGCATGTGGGAGACATAGCAAACATGTGGAAAAAGGTTCTCTGGTCTGATGAGACCAAAATTGAAGTTTTTGGCCTTAGCACAAAACGCTATGTGTGGCGCAAAGCCAACATTGCTCATCTCCCTGAGAACACCATCCCCACGGTGAAGTATGGTGGTGGCAGCATCATGTTATGGGGATGCTTTTCATCGGCAGGGACTGGGAAACTGGTCAGGATTGAGGGCAAGATGGATGGAGCCAAATACAGGGAAATTCTAGAGGAAAACCCGTTTCAGTCTGCAAGAGACCTGGGACTGGGGTGGAGGTTCACCTTCCAGCAGGACAATGACCCTAAACACACAACCAAAAGCTACACTGGAGTAGTTTAAAAACAAGAACCTGAATGTCTTAGAATGGCCCAGTCAAAGCCCAGACCTCAATCCGATTGAGAATCTGTTGCAAGACTTGAAAATTATTGTTCACCAACAGTCCCCATCCAACTTGACAGAGCTTGAGCAATTTTGCCAAGAAGAATGGGCAAAAATTGCAGGATCCAGATGTGCAAAGCTGGTAGAGACTTACCCAAAAAGACTCACAGCTGTAATTGCTGCCAAAGGTGCTTCTACCAAGTATTGACTCAGGGGGGTGAATACTTATGCAACCAACACATGTCTTTTTTTTGTTTAATTAACTTTTGTGTCACATTAAAAAATATTTTGCACCTTCAAAGTGTTAAGTATGTTGTGTAAATCAAATGGTAAAAATCCCATTAAATCCATTTTAATTCCAGGTTGTAACACTACAAAATGTGGAAAAGTCCAAGCGGGGGTGAATACTTATGCAAGGCACTGTATATATATACACTGTATATATATTGTAAGGGCAAGTCCCGAGGCAGGCTGGAGAGAGGGGCGGGGCCAGCGCACTGACTGATCATCACCAACCAGGAAGTGGGCGTTCCGCGGATCGGGGGACTTTCTGGCCTGGGACTTTCCAGCCAGGTAAGTTATTTAGCTCCAGATTGGCTGGAGTGGGCACTGCCTCCCTCCAGCTCCCCTATAAAAGGGATTGGGAGCTGGATACCATGGTCGAATTGAAAAGAAGAAGCTGTGGACACGACTGGAATGCGACTTGTTAAGAGAAATACAAATTAATTTAGCCCTTGAGAACTTGCCCTGTGTTTTCCTTCTTGACATCGCTACAATATACATATATATAAGGCTGGATAATAACATTAGAACCTTCTTCAATAATCAGGCAAATTGCAATATGAATCACAATGAATGCAATATAACTGTACAGTGTATTTGACACTGAGATGAGGTGAATGCTTAAATGAGTGATGTGACAGCAGAAGAAATTGCATTAAAATGATAACAAGAATGACCCCTTAATGCCTGCACACTGGCACAAACTAGTCAAAGTAACTCGTTTTTCACTTTGTAATCATATAGCATGTCATGGAATGTTGTTTAAAAGAAAAGGGAACAATTTATTTTAAAAATGTGTTTTTCTGAATCAAATAGACAATTAACATTGCCAACATCATAAGAAACAAGAGGCACAGCTAAGCAAAACCAAGTTACCCAAAATGAAAAACAATTTCGATGTTACCCTATTGTGCTAGAATTGTCATCTTTCTGCCGCAGCTCTGATTTCTTGTACGTTCCAATACTTACCCAAAAGAGTATCTGATTATTATTACCTACGTATTTTTCAGGCCGGTTACCTGGTTCCAGATTTTCTGCCTGTGCCTACTGTACATCTATCAGAAACAACTTGTCAAAAGCATTAAAATGAAAAATCAAAATGGTTCATTTTTGGCTAACAATTACCAATTATTTTCCTCTAAAGGAAACGGCAGATTTCAAACAACATCACTCAAGTTCTTATTATACTTTGATGCGAACCACATCTCAAAGACACAACAATAAAAAGCAAAAGGTAGTTTACCTGTGTATAATCACAATACCTTAATTATTGAGCAGTAAAGTGACAAGTTTTTTTTTTATTCTATTGTATGTTTAGTGCTTTTTTTTATGGACGGTGACCAAAGTTTACATACCTATAACTGGCACTATCAGGTTCATTAGACATGCTTAACTGAAAACGATCAGTTGCAGGTACAACTCATTGAGATTCAGTCGTCTTTATCATTCTCCACTTATATACAAGGCCAACATCCACTGTTAAGTTTTAAAATTTTAAAAGAAATACAGTCAACATCAGTTAACTCGACACCCCACAGGGATGCCATTTAGTGTTGACTTATCCGAGGGGTCGAGTTAACCAGGGGTGCACATGAGCCATGGCATTAACAGGCATATAGGTAACAGAACTCACACGTTTACAGTATTTACAAGTTTAAATTTAGTTAAATTTCCTTATGAAAACGGTTGAAAGAACTGCAGTGAATTAATCAATTACAGTACACAGTACTGTACAAACTCGGTACAACTCGTATAGTTCGACTGAAATAAGAATTAATAAAATAACTACAACGTTATTTTTACGCAAACAATCCAACCTCAAACTGTTGACTATACTTTTAGTTACTGGCTTGTACTGTCTAATTTGATGGCTTAAATAGCAAAAGTTAAGAAATGTACATTATATAGAATTAACTTGGTGAACAAAAACTATAATAAACAATTTGCAGTTTCACACAGAAATCAAGCATTGTCGATTGTTTCGCATGCAAAAACATGCGCTTTGACAGTTCTGCTGACAAGCTTGCTATCCTGAATAACCTGAGCTTTAAAGCTAATTGAACGAGAACTAATTTCTTGCTTCTCACTCATTGTGAACTGACACTGTAACCAGCTGCACTTGGTAGTTGCGAATGAATGAACGAACAATGCGTTTCCAGTCAGAGGTCAGTCACGGGAAACAACAGTTATCCACTAGTCATTAATAGTTCTTATCCCTTCGGTACCGGTAATAAGTGTCGAGTTACGAGGAAAGCATAGTGTCAAATTAAAAAATGAAAAAAGAGGCAGGATGCATATATTTTATATGGAGAAAATTTGGGATCAAGACTGTCTGTCGAAGTAAGCGAAGGGGTTGAGTTATCCACCAGTCGAGTTAACCGAGGTTGACTGTATATGCAATGCAATTGGGCTTAACTCATATTCACAAAACATTCTTAAACTTTAAGTGACACTTAGAACTAATGTGCTTAATTATTAATAGCTTATGAACAGTGCAAGCTCTTAAGACCCCCTAGTATCTATTAAATGAGCAAGTTAATTTGGTAGGTCTTGCAACTAACATTAATGTGCTCTAATGTGTTTCTGATGGACTCGCTAGTGCAATATTCTTTTTTTTTTTTTTATTACCCAGAAATAGTCTTTATAGTCTTTAATTATATTTTGGAAAGCTGATATCACTGATGGTGTACTGGAAATACTTAGTAAATGATGGCTTTGTATCAGATCTTTATCAGATGCCACAAAATATATTTGATCAGCACTTTATTATTTCAAATTCAGATGTCTTGCAAAATAGTTCTAAGCATAATTGAAAACTAGGTGTTGTACATACATCAATTATATAACAAATTTCCACTTCTCAAACTATACAGTAGTTTGAGAAGTCGTCTTAAGCAGAGTCTCAGTCTTTAAAACGTCATCACCAGCCTTTTTAAATCATCAAAGGATACATAAATAAAAGTCTCAGTTTTTCTTTTGCTGTTATTATTGCCTTAACAACAGCACTGATTGATAATTTACTGTATTAACACAGACCCACGTTGGTGTGTGATATTCTGAAGGAAAACTGGAGATATTCTTTAGAATTTTGTAAATTACTTTGGACGTAAAACCCAAATTAATTAATTACCCCTGACCTGATTGTGTTTAATTCTAACAAAATAGTAGACAGCAATCGTGGATGTTTACCGTCACCTTGTAGGTCTTTTATTTTCCTATGTGAAAGACATTTCATTATGGTAAACGTGTACTTGATTTTTAGATGTTTTGTTTTTTTAGTGAACAAAAACATTACAATCGCTTCTTTCGCATATTCAATGCATTTCCGCAGCCTAGATGTGTGACAGTAATACATATTAGTTAAGATTTGCTATATTAACATCTAGTCCACAGTGGACAGCACCACAGTTATGTATTGCCAGCAATACTAATGGAGACTTGATTCAAAGTTACCTCTAAAAAGATCAATTTGGTTGACCATGCCTATGTAACATATGTCTATGGCAGGCAACTTCAACTAAAGAGAATTTATTGAACTCAGGTAAAAGCTGTGACAGTCTGGCTCGCAGTGGTGAAGTGGATGACGTCACTGACCAGGAAGTAACTGACACCAAAACAGTGGATGGGCGGGTGAAGCTGAGTGCAGTAGCACTCAGCGTATTTATTAACAAACAAAATAAAAGATTTACACAAAACAACAAAACACAAAACAAAAGGGCACGAGGGCCAAACGAATCAACAAACAAACAAGTAAGTGTCGTGCTGGAGAATCCAGCAAGTTTTAGCAATTGTTTTTTTCAAATGTGACTCGCTCTCTCCGCTCCCCGTACTCTCCTCTGTACACCCAACCACCTCGAGTGCAGAGAGCTGCAGGTTTATATACTCTGGCCGAGGGATTAACTAGTTGGTAATTATCTTATTATCCCTCGGCCAGAGTCTGCACGCGTTTGGTAAGGATGCATGACTGTCAGCTAGTTAAATAATCAGTAGCTGATCAGCCATGCATCCTCACGGGGTTTTTAAATATAATAATAAAAGACGCTGCGCTTTTACCCGCGCCGCAAACAAAAATACAAATAATAATAATAAATAGGGGCGGGACACTCCGCCACAAAGCACCTTATCACAAACATAAAAAATATTGCATTAAGGGTGTCCCCGAGTGGCTCATCCAGTTAAAGCACTGCTGCTGGGAACGCAGAATGATTCATACAGCTTGGAAGGCGCCAGTTCGCATCTGGGCTGTGCAAAGAGGCCGAACTTTGCTGGGGACTCGGAAGGGGGTGTCACATTTGCTCTGACGTTCACGGGGTGGGGGATGGGAAACCGTCAGGGATTCCTTCTCCTCATCGTGCAACAGCGAACCCTACTGGCCAGACACGGAGTACATTCAGAGTGGATAAAAAAGCAGTCCGCCCACCTCTGCTCTGGATTGCTCAGCGTAAAAGAGATTCTGGCTTTAGGCTTGTGAGATCAGAGGACACTCACACACTCTCAGAACGTCTGTGTTGTGTGGGGACTCACTGCAGTGAGGAGAAAAAACATAATTGGACATTCCAAATTGGGAGAAAAATAAATAAAAATAATAAATTGGTCACTCTAAATTTAAGAAATAAATAAATATTGCAATAAACACTTCCTTGATTAACGGATAGTGAAAGAGCCCCCAGTAGATGTCTTTCTGAGACTGGCTGAACTTAGATAAATTGATAAATTTGACAAATAATTGTATAGAAATAATAAATAATTGTATATAGATCAAATTATAGGCTTAAATAATTGTATATAGTGAGAGTTAATTATAGTTATTTATTTTTTAATTCATTTGAAGCAGCCCTTTTAACAAGGTAAGGTTATTTAATTTAATCTACTGTATAACTAGGCTATATCATTTGAAAACTAAACGAGATTATTAACGGATAGTGAAAGAGCCCCCAGTAGATGTCCTTCTGAAACTGGCTGAACTTGTACTCACTTTTGATTGCTTTTCTTTTAATGGACATTTTTACACTCAAGTAAGGGATCAGTTGAAAACAGATTTTTACAGCAATACAATGTAAACACCTTAGCTATATCTCTGATACATTGACTACATCTTTGGAATTTCAACTTACTCTTGTGAAGATTAAAACTGTTCATTTAGACGGGAGCACATTTCCACCCAACTCTGGAATATACAGGGAACATAGAAACGGGTGCCAGTATATCATTTTTAGACATCTCCATCACAGCTTTGAATTCCACCATTAACACCACCATCTTCTACAAACCAACCGATTCTCATTTGTCTCTGCAGTATGACTCCTTATACCCAAAGGCTTGCCGTGACTCGATTCCTTATTCCAAACTTTTAAGACAGATGTATTTGCAGCAATGATCAAGACTTGTTCACCAAAAGTGAGAAAATGCTTTTTTTTTTTTTTAATTGTGGTTTTCCAGACGAGATCATCACTGAAGCTAAATCCTGCATTTCTAAGATAAACAGAAATAATGATTTATATAATAATAGTAAACAACATGCAGATGACAGAAATCCTCTAGTCCTCACTCATCACTTTACCAACAGAGAAATAGAAAATCGTAAAGAAACTTTAATATTTTACAGCAAGACTCCCCCACTGATATCATATAGACACTTCCATGCAACAGACCGCAATGTACTACCTGTAAATACATTAAAACCCATTGAGAGGCACTAATTCATCATTCAACATCCATCAGCCTTTTACATGCACCTCTAAAGGAATAATATACTGTATCACTGTATCATCTGCAAGAAATGCAACAAACTGTACATTGAGGAAATTAAAAGGCGTTTAGCAGACTGCTTTGTGGAACATTTATGAAGCATTTAAATTAACACCAGTACATTATTTCCAGTAGCCCAACATTTCAATAAAGAAAATCACACTGCTGAAGCTGTGAGATCAGTCAGTACTATGGAACAAATGCTGCTCGGAAACAAAGGGAACGTGAGTTTATCTTCAATCTAGGAACTTTGGAACCTCATGGAATGAAAATTCTATTCTGACATAATCATGACATCACATATATATATAATATATATATATATATATATTATACAGTGCCTTGCATAAGTATTCACCCCCCCTTGGACTTTTCCACATTTTGTAGTGTTACAACCTGGAATTAAAATGGATTTAATTGGGATTTTTACCATTTGATTTACACAACATACTTAACACTTTGAAGGTGCAAAATATTTTTTATTGTGACACAAAAGTTAATTAAACAAAAAAAAGACATTTGTTGGTTGCATAAGTATTCACCCCCCTGAGTCAATACTTGGTAGAAGCACCTTTGGCAGCAATTACAGCTGTGAGTCTCTTTGGGTAAGTCTCTACCAGCTTTGCACATCTGGATCCTGCAATTTTTGCCCATTCTTCTTGGCAAAATTGCTCAAGCTCTGTCAAGTTGGATGGGGACCGTTGGTGAACAGCAATTTTCAAGTCTTGCAACAGATTCTCAATCGGATTGAGGTCTGGGCTTTGACTGGGCCATTCTAAGACATTCAGGTTCTTGTTTTTAAACCACTCCAGTGTACCTTTGGCTGTGTGTTTAGGGTCATTGTCCTGCTGGAAGGTGAACCTCCACCCCAGTCTCAGGTCTCTTGCAGACTTAAACAGGTTTTCCTCTAGAATTTCCCTGTATTTGGCTCCATCCATCTTGCCCTCAATCCTGACCAGTTTCCCAGTCCCTGCCGATGAAAAGCATCCCCATAACATGATGCTGCCACCACCATGCTTCACCATGGGGATGGTGTTCTCAGGGTGATGAGCAGTGTTGGCTTTGCGCCACACATAGCGTTTTGCGCTAAGGCCAAAAACTTCAATTTTGGTCTCATCAGACCAGAGAACCTTTTTCCACATGTTTGCTATGTCTCCCACATGCCTTTTGGCAAAATCCAAACGGGATTTGATATGGGTTTTTTTCAGCAATGGCTTTCTTCTCGCCACTCTTCCATAAAGCCCAGCTTTGTGGAGCATCTGGGTTATAGTTGTCCCATGGACGGTTTCTCCCATCTCAGCTGTGGATCTCTCCAGCTCCTTCAGAGTTACCATTGGCCTCTTGGTTGCTTCTCTGACTAATGCCCTCCTTAAATGGTCACTGAGTTTTGGTGGATGGCCTTCTCTAGGCAGAGTCGCGGTTGTGCCATATTCTTTCCATTTTTTAATAATGGATTTAACGGTGCTCCGGGGATGTTCAAAGTTTGGGATATTTCTTTATAACCCAACCCTGATTGGTGCTTCTCCAGAACTTTATCCCGGACTTGTTTTGATAGCTCCTTGGTCTTCATGATGCTGTTTGTTTAGAAATGCTCTCTAACAAACTCTGGGGCCTTCCAGAAACAGGTGTATTTAATCTGAGATCATGTGACACTTTAATTGCACACAGGTGGACTCCATTCAACTAATGATGTGACTTCTGAAGGCAATTGGTTGCACCAGAGCTTATTTAGGGGTGTCACAGCAAGGGGGGTGAATACTTATGCAATCAAGACTTTTCAGTTTTTTATTTGTAAATAATTTTGAAAAATATGTAGATTTTTTTCCCCACTATTTTGTGTAGATCAGTGACAAAAAATCCTAATTAAATCCATTTTAATTCCAGGTTGTAACACTACAAAATGTGGAAAAGTCCAAGGGGGGTGAATACCACTGTATATATATTAGAGAGAGAGAGAGAGAGAGAGAGAGAGAGAGAGAGAGAGAGAAAAGAGAGAGAAAAACATTTTTTGATATGTTTTTGATAAGGTGCTTTTACTCGAGGTCATTCTAATAAGAACCACTCACAATGATTGTAAACACACTGTCAGCCTTTTTCAAAGCCCTGTTTTAAACAGATATATAATACTGCCGTGAGCAATTTCTTCTGTCATGTGTTTCACCTTGACATAAAACCTAATGTCATAGAGTCCTTCGAATCACAATATAACAAATTCCTTATAACAATAATATAACAAGTATGTTTCAAAGCGGCACAAAAACAAGCCTGTCTGGAAGGTTCCAGTATGACAGCCTCTTTATTACTAGCCTATTGATCTAAGTCTACATTTCCAGGAGAAAAAAGACACAATATGATAAAGCTTGATGCCATTTGACTTTGTATCATGATAGGGTCAGATCTAAGTTAAGCAGGGTTAAATCTGTAAGGAGAGGAGGAGCACGCCCTCTGAGAATGTATTTTAATGACATTTGTTGTCACTGTACAGATACAACATCCAACTAAGCTCCAATTTGCTTTTTGGACATTAAGGATCACATTATACTATTTTGGTAAATGTCTTAAATAAAACCCATGTTAAAGAAATCATGTCCTGGCTTAATGATACATACCCTGGGTATTTTACCGCGATTCCCACAAGATCCACAAAACCCCTTGATTTTGGGGACAAGGTAGACACTGCATCCCAGGCCTGTATTGTATCCCAGGTCTAAATCAACATAAGATGCTGAAAAAAGCATTACTAAATGTATGGCATTTACAGGGGATGGAAATAAGACTCATATTGCATAGCAGTTTCACCCATTCCAGGTTTTACTACAATCTTAATTAGCAACAGTGTGTATATATATATATATATATATATATATATATTTAAAAAGGGACAAGTAGCCTACTCTTTAGACTGATGACTGCATTGATTAAAAACAGTGTCATTGTGTTATCACGCCATGCTTTATGTAACCTAAACACACATATGAATGAATGACAAATCAAGTCACGTACACCATCCTGGAACCTACAGTATGTTTCCCTCTCTGTAAAGCCTTAGAGGCACTAAGAGAATGCTTCAGAACAACTGAAGAGGACCTTTCAGAAGGTAACAATGCAGCAAGAAAGGAGGCAGATTCTAGTGAAGCATAGTTCTATGTCAGTAAGGTAAACCAAATGTCATTTTATCATACCTTGACATTTATCCACTGTATGGATCCACTTTTATTTTAGACAGATCAAGACCGTTTTACTTAAAGACAAATAATTAAAATTATACCAGGGCTTGAATGGAAGTGGCACAGTTATTAATGCCAGGTCTTAAGTACCGGTAGTGAGACATGGATGAGATCCACTTCAGCATTTACACGTTTGAACTGCTGTACTGATGTATTCATTTATTATTAGGGGTCCAAGCAACAAAGTTGCTGGAACCCTGTTGTAATTGTATGATGTATTCAAATATAGGGTCATGGGGACTAAGGAGCATAGAGGAAACTACATGGGTTCTATCCAACTGCATTTGTGCCCATATTGGATTTGTCAAATATTGAAACATCTTCTCTGAAACCGTTTTGCCAACTGAAGTGAAACTTTGCACACTTAACCTCAGGGAGATTGTCTGTGAAGTTTGTTAAAAGTAAAGTTGCTGCATCAAAAAACATAGAGGCCATGAGCAAATCAAATTTCAGCATATATTGTACTATACTAGTAGAGGCGAATGAGGTACTATGCCACATGTCAAATACAGTCATAGGTCAAATGGTCTGGCGCTTGGACCCTGGTCATTGCTGCTTGCAGCTATATTTATATTTGTATTTATGTATTTAACCTACAGCTTCAAAACTGTCAGTGTAAGAACTATTTTAACAATGTATTTCAGTGAACTCATAAGCCAATAAGCAAACATGGATTTACAGTGTACATTTAGATAAATGTTAGCCGGTAGTAAAATGCAATGATTGGAAAATGAATGCAGGTTAACATTTCAGTATTTCGGTGATATTAGCTAATGAAGAATTTGTAAAATAAAAAGGCTAAATCTCTAATGGTCACATAAAATTTCTAAAAGGCAGGCTGATTCATTGTATATAAAAAAAAGCAAAAAGCAAGATGAAGCATCAAAATTCAAAAAATAAAATTGTAAGCTCGGTTGCTTTTCTGGAAGGAGAATCCGCCCCTAACCAACACGTCATCAGCAAGCGCATAAAGGCTCTGTGTGTTATTCTCCCATGTCGCTTCTTTTGTTTTGGCCTCCTCCTCCCCAGCCACCACCCTGCAGCATCCCGGGGAGAGGTGGCCCACAGCTACTTCCTATCTGCTGCACTGGGATGCACGTAACTGTTCATGTTTTTCCAGCCAGTCTCGCGCAGGTAGCCATTGAGCGCCCACAGACAAGGCCTCCGGCCAAATTTATCTTTTACTCAGGCCCTGAGCGCCCACCACAGTCATCGGGCCATTAGCGCCCATCTAGCACCTACACACAAATATTTTAAAATGTTTTTACACCCCCACCCCTATCACTTCTGATTGGCTAGCTGTGGAAAAAGTTGATCTTCTATTGGTTACGAAAAAAAAAAAAATCAGAAATGGCTGCCAAGAGAGCCTCTAGCAAGGCACAGACTAATCTTTTAAATTTAAGGTATTATTTACATTTTTTGTAAATTAGCAAATAAGCAATACTGATAGTAATCTGTTTTGATAATTTAATAAACTATTTACTGTGTGTGATTTTAAAAAACAACTTTGTTACATATTATGTCCAGTTAATATTTTCAAAGACTTAATTCGTTCATATACACCTGAATATACTAATTGCATAAGGGAATGTGGATGGCTGCGATTTCTATTTTCAAACCTATACATTCCACTGGGTGTCTTGGCTTCAGAGTTGATCAGTCATGCTATCGTAAACACCTGGAACAGTTGCAAAGACAAACAAAATCAGGGTAGGAAAAAACACACAATGAGGAATTATGACAAATAAAAGGCAAAAAAAAGTAGGGTATACACTTACTATACTGCATCTTAAAGATCTCTGAACCAAACATGGAATGTCAATCTCTGCTAATTGACAACATGCAAACCAGACAGTGTCTGAAAATCAGCTGGTATGTACAGTGCTTGAAATGGAAAAAAACAAAAAAACAAAGTGGCGGTACTCACAGTATTCTCAGGCTCCCTGTACAGCTCTCTCTCTGACTCTGTCACCCTTTCCACCTCTATCTCTTGTCTCCCTTTCCATATCTACGTCTGTCTCCCTGTCCAGCTGTCTCTTTCCCTCTCTCCCTGTCCACCTCATCTCGTCTAATCAATACTGCGTCTAATCGCGACTTGACCTGGACCATTCAAAATAAATTCCCTTGCTCTGTTTTGCAATGCACTCTGGGAGTTGCAGTTGTTTTGTAATCTTGCAGCTGCAGCTGGGACAACAAAGTAACAACTAGAAAGTCACATAAATGCAGCCGACAGTTTGGAAAAGAAAACGGGCAGATAGTCAGTGATAAGTGCCAAAGTGCTACGCAAATATTTGAAATTGAGAAGTGGCGGTACTCCGTACCGGTGAGTACCACGCCATTTCAAGCACTGGGTATGTAGACAAATTTCACTTTTAGCGACTCTTAGAGCCGGAACAAATCAAACTCTGATCGCTCTTGCGAAAGAGTGTTTATGCGATAATATATATAGCATTTTCTTTATCATGAAACCAAAACTAGCCATTTCCAATCTGCGAAATGGGCGGAGAGAAGTTTTGCAGAATAGGAGGGATCACCGAAAGCAACATGAAAACAGCTGTTGACCAATCCCCAGCCGGTATTTGTGACATTTTGAAGGGGCGGTGTGACAGGGTGGCTGGTCGGTGACGTCAGGACAGAAGCAGGAAGGGAAATACTGACACCAACAGTACTGCAGTTAAAGGCAGTGCCGTTTTATTTAAATATAAAAATAAATAAAAGGTTTAAACACAAAAAGACTTGCTCACAGAGCGAAATAAAACAGTAAACAAAGATAATCACGAACACAAAATAATAAATCATACAGGTCAGGCTGGGCAGTCGCTGTCACTGTTCCTATATATTTTAATTTTTTTCTCTCTCTCTCTCTCTCTCTCTCTCTCTCTCTCTCTCTCTCTCTCTCTCTCTCTCTCTCTCTCTCTCTCCTCATACACCCACCCCGAGTGCAGCGAGCTGCAGCCTTTTATATCTTGGCCGAGGGGTTTAACTGGCTACTAATTATTCTATTACCCCTCGGCCACAATCTGCACGAGTTTATTAATTACGTGGGGCTTCCCATCCACGCTACTACATAATAACAAACAATGTGGCAACGCCGTCATTTAAATACATTTTTAAATAAATAAAAAAACAAAACACCCCGCGCTTCGCCGTCATATAAATACACTAATAAATCATAATACAAAACAACAATCTGCACAGGGGCGGAGGGGGAAACCCCGTTCCAAAAATAAACAAACAAATACGTACAGTGCTCCTCGCCCTGTTACAGGCGGAAACAAGGCGGTAACATGCGAAAAGGCAGGCGAAGACAGCTAGAACAGAATAATATATATATATATATATATATATATATATATATACACACACACACACACACACACTGCAGCATCGTGCTGCATTGTTCTGTCACTGTTATGAAATCTTGCAACTTTGTTTTCATGATTTTTGTAAAAATCCATACCGTGCCCTGGCTTGTGTCAGCACCATGCAATGCCAGCATCCTCGTACCCGACTGGCACGGTGCTGCCCAGAGCCCTGTTGTGCACAAGGATGTATAGTAACTGCACAAGAACTAAGATAAAAAAAAAAATAATAATAATAACAATTAAAAAAAGGTTAGCAAAGAAAAGAAAAATGCTGATTTAAAAAAAAAAAAGAATTGGGGTGAATAGAACATCCAAAAACCAACGTAACACTGTCGCCAGGATCAGTACCGGTACATATTGTAGTGTGCACAGGGGAAGGTAGCAGTAGGGCTGGTAGGTGACGTAATCACACACAAAGACATAAGCCCGATATACGCTCCTTGTATAGCGGTATCGGCGCTATGCTTTAGTGCGAGAGGTCCCGGGTTTGCACCCGCCCTCTGCCCATGTGTGGATTGCCTCGTCCTGTGTGATGCGCCTGCTGCGGGAACCGAGATCGCTACATTGGTGTTAGAGGTGGGATGCAGGTACCCCGGTACGCACTCGTCAGACTGTAGCCTGGTTAGCAAGTCCGGGGCGGACTTGAGGCTGGCAGGGGAGAGTGTAGCGTGCACGGGGGAAGGCAGCAAGTAGGGCTGGTAGGTGACGTAATCACACACAAAGACATAAGCCCAAAATACGCTCCTTGCAAAGGAGCCGGCTCTTTTGTACAGCGGTATTGGCGCTATGCTTTAGTGCGAGAGGTACTGGGTTTGCGCCCACCCTTCGCCTGTGTGTGGATTGCCTCGCCCTGTGTGATGCGCCTGCCTGCGGGAACCAAGATCGCTACAATATTATACAAGAAGAAGAAGTCGAATGAAATGTGATCCAGTGTCGTGAAAAAAAAAAAAAAAAAAGTTGATTGCAGATTTTTTGATTTTTTAAAAACGGGCATAAGATTATTATTATTATTATTATTATTATTATTATTATTATTATTATTATTATTTCTGTCGAAAACCCAAAGCAAATTTATAAACTTCATCTTGATGCTTCTGAGATGGGCTTTATAGGTATTACATAATTTTGTTATTTACGGACTAGCCAAAATGTGCTCCCTTGTGCTGGAACGGGAGGCTTGTTTTTACATGCCGAGAATTTGGGCTTTATAATTATTATTTATTTCTTAGCAGATGCCCTTAACCATAATGTTTCCGTGTAGGCCAACATGTTGAAGTACTTTACGAGAGTAACTAAATGTTTAAAACTAAAAGTTAATATCTTTAAAGTGGTTAAAACTCATAGGTTCTTTATTAGTATTCTAGTTTGTTTACATTTGTTAGCCTTGAGATCAAAGTTCAATGTAATGGAGCACGGTGCCTTTAAGTAATTAATAATTTGAACAGCGGTAAGTGACGTCACAGATGACGTGAATATGACCATGGACTTAAGTCCGTAGTTACCATCACTGAAAGAGACACTGCTCCACGCAAAGCTCTCTGTGACTAGAAAATAGTTTATTGTTTGTACGTATTAAATAAATAATACGTATTGCTTAAACATTTAACTCAAACTGTGGCAAAAAAAAAGGAGGCTAAGTAAAGAAGAAAACTGTCTTGTGCGTGTTTCGTTTAAGACTGCAACAAACACAACATATATTATGATAATATTTGATACTGTAAATTATTAATTTTAAATTATTCAGTCTTGTCTGAAAGTGTTCGATATATGAGATGTCAGTGAAGCGTCTTGAGGTATGTACTGGTTTTTTTTTTTGCAAATATCAGGATGTTTAGTGTTATTTTTTTTTTACTATTTGCTTAATAGGCGATAGCTTTCGACAAGTTCAAAGTTGACTATAAAATCCGGTCCTGCGAAAGACTTGAGTAGATTTGGTCGGGCAATAGCAAACCACTCCCCCTTCTCAACCCACTTGTAGTCCACAAGCGATAGCTGCTGTTTTGAGGGCAAAAAGGGCTTGTTTGGTTCTGCGAAATTTTGCTTGGAATTTTTTATATTGTATGCTTCTAATTCTCAAGTTTACGCTTAAAAGTATGCTAAAATGTACAGGTGTTGCAGTTTTTTCCATCACTTTTTTTTTTTACTTCACATAAACTATCTATGACAAATAAAGTGAAATGTTTTTTCAGCTATGATTTTAAAGTTCATATACTGTAGTGGATTAAGAGAACAAGCAAGGGTTATGGAAATGGGGAGAATGTACAAGAGCTGATGCCTGGACTTGTGTACTACCTCCTACCTCTCCTCCTTTCACTCTTAAGAACATAAGAAAATACGAAAGGTCACAAATGAGAGGCCATTCGGCCCATCTTGGTCGTTCGGTTGTTAGTAGCTTATTGATCCCAGAATCTCATCAAGCAGCTTTTTGAAGAATCCCAGGGTGTCAACCTCAACAACATTACTATGGAGTTGGTTCCAGACTCCCACAATTCTCTGTGTAAAAAACTGCCTGCTATTTTTATGTTCTGAATGCCCCTTTATCTAATCTCCATTTGTGACCGCTGGTCCTTGTTTCTTTTTTCAGGTCGAAAAAGTCCCCTGGGTCGACATTGTCAATCAATACCTTTTAGAATTCTGAATGCTTGAATCAGATTGCTGCATAGTCTTCTTTGTTCAAGACTGAAATAGATTCAATTCTTTTAGCCTGTCGGCATATGACATGCCTTTTAAACCAGGAATAATTCTGGTCGCTCTACTTTGCACTCTTTCTAGAGCAGCAAAGAAGCCTCCCCTTATACACGTATTCAGATATAAGTGTTGTGCTCACTTAAATGTGACAAAATACTGGAAGATTGTTTTCAGAAAGCGCACCATTTTAAAAATAGTGTGGAAGCCCACTCTAGTGTGCCCTTATCCACACTCAAGTAGAATTAAAAGGGGTAAATATCAGTATTTTATTAGAGAGATGTTGTGATTTTGAGGGTTTAAAGTGCATATGAGATTATTATTATTTTATGTTGTACAAAAGCTTTTTTTGTGTGACAAATGTTTCACAGGTACAGTATACCTAAACCCTGCCAGTGTTGTATATGTATTTTAAAAAATGTGTACTTGTTGCCCGTAAAATGAAAAGAATCAAAGACTTATTGCCAGCGTGATTGAGTATGAAAAGAGAGCTGCCAGGGTAGTCTGAACATCTGCATCCTAGATTGCAACCGGGAAATCAAGGACCAATTTGCCAAACATGTTTAACGAACGGCACAAGCCTCAGAAGATAGCTACTGTTCACTCTAATTTTACTTACTAATGGTGTGACCACAGTCAGATTTTATGTTAGAGTGTTTTTCTGTTATTGACAGCAGTGGGATAGAATCTCAAAGCTTTGTGAAAAAATAATGCTAATGACAATTTGAAGTAAAAAGCTTTGAGAGCCTAGCCCAATGAGTTGAAAAGACATTCAGAATTCTAAGAAAATGTGTGGGCTGAGATTCAATTATAATACTTCTACTTAAATTACACTGTAATCAGGGGCGGACTGGGACCAAAAATCGGCCCGGGCGCCGGCCCACATTTATGTCAAAATCAACATACCGAAATAATAATGAAGTCAGCGCACCGTCATGATGAAGAATCGGTAAAAAAAAAAAAAGAGTTTTTAATTGTTAGGGTAAAACTTCTTTCTACATTGTAAGCTATAGCTACTACCAGGTTTTCAAACATATTAGGGGCGATTTAGGTATGGAAAAGTATAGGCTATGACAGTTGCCATACCATGGCTTCATGATCTAGAAGTCACAAATAATAGGCTATCCTATTGAAAATATCGTAGATTTTTCCGTCTACGAAATATTTTTCTATTCATTCTTCTTTGTCTCCGCACGTCTCTGTCTGCCACCGCTTTGCAGTCAGTGAATGCAACATTGTATCAGCTAAATTCTTTCGCCAATTTGTCCAGTTTACGCACCACGGATTATTTCATTGATGGCTCTGCTCTATGCAATTACAATTTTCTGTTTACAGTAATCGGTGGTCTAAGATCTAATTGCATATCAGATTATTTTAAACACAAGATTGCCAATAGTTAGTAGGCTATTATTTAGTATTGGTATTTACTGTAAGCAAATAATAAACATGGGCAGCCCATTTATGAAGTAGAAAGAAACCATTCTCTGCACCCCAATACCAACCTCAGTAGGCCTAATAATAAACTGTAAAGTATAAACACATATCTTATTTATCAATTCTAGAAACCACCACCGACCTCACACAGATTGCGGTCTCTCAATAGGCCTAATAAAAAAAACAACTGTAAATTCTAAACACATCGGCTCATATTTAGCAATTCTAGAAACCATTAGCAGCACTCAGCGCCAATATCAACCCAAAATTACAATAGGGTTTCAGAACCCCTAATTATATCTCAAAATACAGTCAACTACTTCACCCAAATCCAAAGTAAACAAGACTGTCCTCCCTTACATCGCCCGCAGACGTCGCAGCAGTGCACTCTTCTCCGCAATCCTGTCAATAACTCCATCACTGTCTAGGGCCATCAGTATCTCTTTCTCTGTAGACATTAGCATGAACCCTACCAAGTGCTCTTGGGACATAGTGCTTCTCAGTCTATTCTTGACAAACTTCAGAGTGGAGAAACACCTTTCACATGCTACTTGCGTTACTGACAAAGTCAGGAGGAATTTGTAGCCCAAACCAATGACATGATAGGCACCAGTCAATAAATTGTATCGGGATAGAATCAAATAGCAACACATTGCACAGTTTTTGCATGAAGTGCAAGTTTTGTTCTCTAGCTCCAGCTCTTCACATAGTCCACTGTTTCCATCCTCCTCAGGCATCTCACTTGTTGTTCTGACCCTGTATCCATCCAAAGCTGACATCTTCAGTCTGTCCCACTGTGTTACAAGGCTTGTCAACTCAGCCTGTAGTGTCTCAACAGTGGCTCTGTCATCGAATTTACGCAAGCATTTGCTAAGCTCTTCCAATGCCACTGTTTGAAGCCGTTTATCTCATATTTGAGGGAAGTTTCTTGGTTCAAGACATGCAAAATCTGAACAGAGTGCTCCATTTGCTTCAAAATGAAGATGAATGCTTTCTGTGACAATGTCCAGAATCACATTGTGTGCCTTTATCTTGTACTCAAAGTCTGGATCTGGTAACGGCTCATCCTCTGCCAACTCACCCGGCATGGCTTTCTTCTTCCTGACCTGTTTTTCAGGGAGGGCGGCCTGGACCTCAGCCTCACAGTCCTCCTGCTCCTGCAGCTTCTCATTGGCCCACTCCACAAACCTCAGCTGCTCTCTTAACACCATCAAAGTCCCTTACACATTTTTTCAGGCTTTCTTGGGTTCCCATAACAAATTGTTGAGCAGTTAGGATGTCCATGCCACTTGTTTGAAGGTACTTGGAGAGGGGTGATGTCTGCTCAAATATACGCAAGAAAATTTGAGCAGTGAGTATGGTCTCATATTTGAGCAGGGCCTCTGAGTATCCTTTTGCTTTCACTCGCACAGTGGGCTTCATACTGGTACCTTCTTCAATCTTAGTTAATGTGAGAACCAGGTCGATGAACAATGCATGTTGTGGATTGCCAAAAGATCCAAATACCTTCCTCAGAGCCTGATCCTTGGCCCACCACCGTGTTTCCCCTATTGGAGACAGGCGTCTGTGGTGTGTGTCTTCACTCACATCATCCCAGGTATTCATGCGTTTGTATGATTCACAAATGAATACTGCAACATCATTTAATAGTGAAAAAAGTGTTGCACTTGGTATCACAACTTGGTATCATAACACCAGACATGCACTTGGGTGGGAGACTGTGCTGACAGTAATGCAGAGAACCCCTGGTATTGCCCCTGCATGTTTGCAGCTCCATCAGTTGCATTACCGACACATTTACTTATATCAATGTTAACTTTTTCCAGAACCTGTTTCAGTAGCTTTACAAATGACTCTCCAGTTGATGACTCACACTCAACCACAGCTATCAGCCTCTCATAGACAACATCTGTGACGTATCTGAGGATGACTGAGCACTGGTCCTTGGAGGTTGTGTCTTGTGTTGTGTCTATCTGGACAGAAAACATCCCTGCTTCCCTGACTTGACTTGCAATGGTTTCCTGGATTTTGAGGCAGATAGTATCAATAACTGCATGACAGTCTGTTTTGAGAGCAAAGTAACAGGGGATCCTCTTCCTCCACTCCCCCCAGATTCATGCAGCTTCTTGCTTTTTGTTATGCAGTCATTCACTTGTTCTTGCAGGTACACATCATATTTGCTGAGCAGAAGAATTAACTCCAAAAAGTTACCATGGTCAACAGCCATGTTCTCTAAAGTATATGCACCCTCAGATTTGGATCCCCTGTAACTAAGGCCACATTTGCCTACATCTATTATCACTTTGACTACATCTATTACACACTCCAGCACCTGACGCCTCTTTCGCACCTGTTCTCGATGTGCACACATTTGGTTGCTGCTTAGTAGGCTCTTGACGTCTGCCTTGCTCAGGAAGTATGTGTCTGCACTGTCTCTATGGGCAATACTTCGTTCATGCTCCTCTATTCTCTGATGCACATGTGACCAGGTTTTCATGCCGCCTTTAACAAATGGACTGTCATAAGAGGGCTTTGAGAATGCTAAACATGACAATGCAATACAGTGAGTGGGATTGTTCACAATAGGTCAGCAACTTGCAGTTGGTTCCATCCTTGCAATGGAAGACTTTTTGAACATTGGCAATGGCATTTCTTGGAGCTTGTTTAGGGTGATAACAAAAAAATGTGTCCAGCTCTTTGGACTGAGGGCGTGTGAAGTAATCAAAGCTACCAGCTGACCCCCCTACATTTACTTCATATGTCTGCATCTTGTCTCTCTCTCCTTCTCTTTCCTCAGCTGTTCTCTCTGCACTGGACCCTGCTAAAGCATCCATTCTGTCCCTCTCTCGCCCCTCTGCATTCACTTCATATGTCTGTATCTTGTCTCTCTCTCCTTCTCTTTCCTCAGCTGTTGTTCTCTCTGCACTGGACCCTGCAAAAGCATCCATTCTGTCCCTCTCTCGCCCCTCAAGCTCAGCTGCATCTGCTTTAATATGCATTACAGAACAACAGCAATCAATTTAATTAATACCTTTAGCAAACTTTATTATAATTTGAAATAATACTCACAAGAACATAGCTTGTTTAATTTATAAAACGGATAGTTCCGGTCTCCTCTCTGATTGGTCAAAACAGGGATCCAGCCGTGCTATATTCAACCATAGGCCACTGTTAGGCCTTCTCACCGTTCCATAAATTATATCTTTGCGCAACAACCTAATCGACATCGACCTAAGTATCAAACCCAATCAAATTCATGTGAAACGATTGCTTTAAAATTTGGGATTTTGTTAGTGTGATACAATACATGCAATGTGAAATCTACGCTGCGAGTGTCCAGTAGGGGGGAGACTGCCAAGTTAATAACAGCGTAATTCTCAGCATGTAATGGGGGGAAAAAAATATATAAATAATTATAAATCAAACGTAGACCAGCGGCCCACGCAGGTCCAAACAGACCGGCCTACCGGGGATTCTCCCGCACTTCCCGATGGCCAGTCCGTGCCTGACTGTAATGATGGTAAATGCTCCAAAGTGTAGGTGTTGTTGTCAACCAGCAAACTAGCAGCAAAAATAAGACGTATTGCTGCAAACAATGCCAGTCTCTGATAATGACAAAGGAAACAGAATGCAAGACATTCAACATAGAGTTTAGAGTGGAACAAATCATATTTAAAGAATAAAGCCGATGTAACACCAAGCAAATTTCAAGCAACCATTTCAGGCAACTGTTGCAGCAACAAGTTGCATGCAATGTTATCAAGGAGTTTTTTCAAAGTTGCTCAAAATTATATACTTTTGATTTTGTAGGACTCTATGTTTAGATTTTTAACTGCTGGCCCCTTGAGCTAGTGTTTTTACTGACCCGGATGCAATTTTATCTGGCCCAATATATTTATATATATCTTTTCATGATGGTTTTTATTTTCAGTATGTTTCTAACTGTGTGGTAACCAAAGAGAGCCCACATCTCAAAAGAAAGTGGCTAAACGAAGCCTTTCAATATGTTACTTCAGCCATTTAACATGCACACATTTGTGTGCTTGTCGGAAACGAAAATACTGTATTCAAGATTTGAAAATGGATGTGTACAAATGATATTCATTTTTTCACAAGCAAACTTGCAACCGAGCTGTTACCATATGGTCACAGCAACGCTAAAACTGAATTATAATAATCCTAATTAGGGATGGTTCAGTGTAGTCAAATACATGATTACACAAAAATTAAAAACAAAAACAAAAAAAACTATTCGAATAGCACAAAGAAAATCTTATACATCAGCTACTAGCAGAAGCAAACGTGTTTATTTTTTTAATGCTGACGCTTAACACTTGTTATGTCAGTCTTAAACCCATTGTTATTTGCATATTAAACATAAGAACCCTAATTAATTACGCAATGCTTGCAATAGCAACATTCTGCAGTAATCGTATTCTGTTTGAAAATGTTGTCAATTTTATTGCCTTGTTTTTTGCTAATCCCTGTATGAGTTCCGCTGTATTGATTGTACACAGCTGTTGGTAGCCAGTTGTGAAACAGCTTCTGGGCACCGGCGAACTTTGAATGTGTGAACTGAAATAAAATAATGTATATAGCAAGTGCTAAAAGAAGTAATCCAAACTTGGATAACATTGAAATTAGACAGGTAATTTAACATTATGATGAATATAAAGACATACTAAATGTTAAGCAGAACAACGCAGTGACTAATAAGAAAAGGCAAGATACTTGGAGTTGGAAAGGAGTTCTTAACTCTGGACTGCAGTTCAATGTAAAACATCTACTGTTGACTTTCTGTGAATGGATGGAGTAACGTCAACATTTGCACTGACCATTAAAAGTACAACCAGGTATCCTTGTTTTGAATTATTTACAGGTTATTGAATAAACAAAGTAACTTGACTTTGATTCATCTGACGTCAACTTGACTTAGATTCATCTGGCTAGTTGTAATTAGTAATGTTAAACTATTGTAATGTTGGAATGTATTTTCTATTGTTTGGCCAGGTTACAATATTTACACTTATTTTATAAATATTATTTGTTAGAATTAAACAGATGTAGATGTAGATTGCTATATGATAGGTATTTTTTTTATTCTGAATACACTACGGCAAAAATTATTTGGTGGTTTGGGCAATATTATGCTACTGTTGCTTTAATTGGAAGAGATACGCGCTGTGACGTTGCTGCTCTTTGAGTTATGTGTTAATTCAGTAAACAAAATGAAAAACTTGTGTCTAAGGAAATAGGGTATTGAACGAAGAAATCTCATCTTGGACATTGTTTGTACACTTTGTGAGCCTGGCTAAACTTTACCGGCTTACACTGTTATGCTGTCTGCTTGTACACACGCATTTGCCTTCTTGGGAGCATAAGGGACCAGAGTTCAGGTAATCAAATACACAAACATGCTGCACCCTGTGTATTCAAATAGGAAACTATTCAAAATTCCCACCCATAATCCTAATAATAAACACTATTAAAACAACATTCATAATACAAAATAATAACAATCCTTCTCAGAGCGTTGTCGCTTGTGTAGCCACTCCCAAGTCAGCGCCAATCTTGCTGAGTGATACCAACGAGTCCTGGAAAGAGTGTGAACGGCATTTCTGACCTGAACACATCGGATCCCAAATCAAAAAGTTAGACAATTCGATCGTGTATCTGGGTATCCATCGGGACATCTTACTGTGAGACTGGGTGTGATGTAAACGAAATGTTGAATTCACTACAAATAAAGCTGCTGTCTTATCTGCAAGTTTGGGAAACTGACGCCAAACAAGGCAGAACGTTACTTTTTTTTTTCCACTGTCATAATGAAGTCAGATGAAGCCTCCACTCTAAATGTTCATCTTCATTTTTTTTTCCATAATTACTTTTTTTTTATGATTTATTGATTTCAGCGCTTTCCTTATTTGCCATGTCGCGAGAACGAGTACCAATACACAGCACTTTGGTATGTATTCTGAGATTCTGACTGTACAACAAATATGATGTGCGGCTGGAAAGTTAGGATTAGTTTGTAGTTATGGTTTGTAAATTAATTTTTGGCACACTGGCCCATTTTCCTAGATTCATGAAACAGAAGCCATGTGCACTATATATATTATACTAGTTAAATGTAACCGGTCCAGTTGGGCCTGTGGTGCTTCATAACTACCGGCCAAACTGCGATCTCTACTGGCCCCGGGCCGCCGGCCATGGTTAATGTCGAACCCTGTTTTGTTGCTTCAACTTCAAACTGTCACTGGCAACTTTGGTGTAACAGCCAATCATGATCCAGATTTATGTCATGTAACCTCAAGACGCAGATGGAAAAAATAAATAAAACATGTCTACCGAAAAGAGACCACACTGGGGAACATACGAAGAGACCGTATTGATTGAATGGTTTGAAAGTAACTTATCTACATTTTTGTATGTAAAATTATGTTATTTATGTTATAGCTTAGCTAAATTATTCCACAGAGCTCAAATAATAAGGCCTAGTCCGTACTATGAAGCCTGGGGCTAGAGTATGTGGGTGAACCCTGTATTAGCGAGAGGGAAGCGGGTACAAGTGAGGGACAGCCATAGTCACCTAGCGCCACCTTGTTATTATTATTATTATTATTATTTATTTCTTAGCAGACGCCCTTATCCAGGGCGACTTACAATCGTAAGCAAATACATTAAGTGTTACAATACAAGTAATACAATAAGAGCAAGAAATACAATGTTGGATGTAAAGCATGTTACACTGTGTAATGTTTTTCAAACACACTACAACCATGCAGGCAGCTGAAGACATTTTTTTTTACTTCTTCCATTTCCACCTTTACCAACTGTTAAAACTTTAAACGTTGTCATGACAACTATAACTGTCAAACATATTTAGTATCCCTTCCCCAATAGGTAAATCAACTCCAAACTTACCTTAAATATTACTGGTTCATCTCTTAATATTCCTAAAAAAATTGCCCTTGGAAACTGCCTGGTGTTGCGTAAAAGTTGAAGCAACTTTGTTGCCAGCAACTCTTGATACAACAGTTGCCAGTAAAAGTTAAGGAATGCAAAATAACTTGAGGGTCAGAAAACAGAATTAAACAAAGCTGCAATAGATTAGAGAACAGGTGTGATTTAAATGGCTGAAAGATTGAATGATTGGCTGAATGATGAACACCTATTTTCTCATAAAAATTACCTCAACACTAGCTTTTCTTCTATAGAAAATGCTGTTGGGAATATAAGCTTCTTTTGAAGGCTAGCAAAAATTGTACTTTTAGTAGTATACTAGCATATGTAACTACAGACGTATTACTTCGGTCTTAAAATAATGTTTTGTGTGTTTGTTTTTTTTTTATTGACCAGTGTGTTTTATATAAGGTTGTTTTTTCCTATGTTGTTTTTTTTATGATTGTATGCTTGTGACTACATTGACATCTAGCTGTATGTATCGTACACATTTCTGCAAAAATCTACACAGGCTATAGATTTTAATTAATTATTTTATCCTTAATTTTAAATATTATATTAAATCATATATTATATATTTTATCTTCAAATTTAAATGACCTTTTAAAACCAAGAAAATAGCTTAACTTGCTTACTGCTACAATTTAAGGATATCAATCAAGTGGTGTAACTATTACATTTTGTAACCAGTCTTTCTTTTAAACATAAAATGCGAAGTAATTAAAAACCCAAACATATCAAAAACTGGTCACGTCACACATACATACATACATATGTGCCATACCCACACACTGTTTTCCTTAACTTCATATCACTTAAAGAGTGTTGGTTGGCAAAACAATTAGAAACAATAAGGAAGGAACAGGGCATGTTGAATGAAGGAAAACAATTGTAATGGATTAAGATTCCAAAAAGTAACTTCACTGCTCAAACGTTCAAGCAAGAATCAAATCCGGAAAACGGGGGCTGAGGGCAGGGGGGAGGAGATCAGTCAGACATTATAGTTATAGAGCAGACATTATTAACTCACCAGAATCAGCAAACTCTGAGAAAAGAAAGAAAACAGAGAGAAAGGAAAGAAAAAAGAAAACAGGCGCTGGGTAAATTAGCTGTTTCACATGCTAAATCCTACTGAAGTGTACCATCTTGTGTCAGAAGAGGACTCAAAGATCAATTCATCTGTAACTGCACTAAATTATGACAGCCACAGCCCAGCCATAGACTGTAACTGCATTTTCACGTATTGAAATTATGCATATTTTTACCAGCTCTTGTTTACCTGAAGGATAGTTTCTGGTTAAAAATCATACTGGGATTAAAAATAAGCTGGGATCTATGTGGTGTAGTGGGTTAATAAAGTAGCCTTTCCTCATTGGAGGCCTGGTTTCTGGCTGAGGTCACAAAATACATGGCTAGCAGATCACGAAAACAAAAAGAAAAAAAAAACACCACGTAATTACACACACACTTGACACTGAGCACCTTTACAGAAAGCAAAACTCTAAAATGCATCCATTTTTCAAAGGAGTATTTAGCATGATTCGACCACACTCACAGCTCACCACACCCATTGGCATATTCCAGAGTTGAGAGCTTGTGTAAAGAGCAGTTCCAAAGAGTTTCTAAGTAGTTGGTATAGGCTGTTGATAATGGAAGTAAAACCACTGTGTGGAAAAAGGCTATTTTAAGACAGTTGTATTCTTTTCAAGGGAGAAATGGAACTCCAGGGATGAAGACGCCACTGCTGTGCCGGAGAGGTAGGAGGTGGTGATCGGGGACTTTGTGATGCTGACACAGCAATGGTGTCCTGTGACCGAGCTGTCGTTGAGTGGTGACGTCACGGGCCAGGAAGTAAACAAAGGCAAGAATTGGCAGATGTGAAACTGAGCGCTACGGCGCTCAGCTATTTTATTAAATAATAAATAAACAAAAGGTTTAAACAAACACAAAACACCACAAAACAAAAGGGCACGTTGGCCAAACAAACAATAACGAAACAAGTATATTTAAATATAGCAATTGTTTTTCTCTCCACAAAGCACATCTCGCCTCTGACACTCTCCCCCCTTGCGCAGACAGCTGGGGGCTTTTATATTCTGGCTGAGGGGTTAACTAGCTGTTAATTATCTTATTACCACAGTCTGCACGAGTTTAGTAAGGATGTGTGACTGTCAGCTAGTTAAATAATCAGTAGCTGACCAGTCACGCATCCTCACAAGGTTTTAAAATATAAAACAATAACAAATAACAATCAGCTTTCGCCATAATATAAATCATAATATAAAAATAAATAATAAACAAAGGGGCGGGACACTCCGCCACATGTCCCCAGAGGGATTTTATTCTGGTTTGCAAACTGACTGTGATAAGACTAAGAAACACTAAAACTGCAGACGTTGCTTTGAAATGTGAAAATGCTGCATCAAGCTCCCAAGGGAGGTACATCCACCACAGATGTTCTCAAACTGAATGACAAGCTAAAAAACAGACTGAAAACGACCATATTATTTTAATACTGAAGCACAATCTCCACAGGTAATTCAATTCCTTTTAACTTATGATTTATTTGTTTGCCTTTTTATATCGTTTAACCTATTTTTTTAAAAAAAGGTATTGTTATGTACAAAAACGTGTATTTATATTGTTGTTTTAAATGATTTCTGCCCAACCACAGTAGGAAAGAGTCTTTTGTCGCAACCTCTGATTTTAAGATTTAACACAACCACTTAAAATAGAAAGAATGCTATGCAATGTTTTAATTGAAAGCACTTCTCTGGTAATGTTAGACCAGTTGCATAAAATAAGTTCTTCATTTTTACATCTTTAATTTTTTTTTCATATAACCTGATATTTAATTGAATTGCCCCTTGGTGGCAGCACCCATCTACTCAATCAATCAATCAATCAATCAATCAATCAATCAATATTTATTTTATATAGCTCCTTTCATAGTGGACCACCATCACAAAGAGCTTTACAAGATAGTGAGGAACAATGCATAATACATTAAATACAGTGAGATACAGAGCATAGTACATTAAATACAACATTAAAAAAACAATGCAAACACTTTTTAAATATAGGCATAATACATTAAATAAAAGGCTAGGATGTGAATTCTAAACATTGTGGATGTGTGTGTGTCAAGCAGAATCATACAGATAAGATGGAGTAAAAAAAACCTGAAATAGCAATTTAGACAACAGCTAATAACAGATACCAGGCTTAGAGCGCATTAAACGCAAGAGAGAGCAAGTGTGTCTTGAGAGTTGATTTGAAGCGAGCGATTGTGGGAGCTGCATGCACTAAAGCTGGGAGAGAGTTCCAGAGAGTGGGGGCCATGAAGCTAAAAGAGCGCTCTCCGAGTGTGGCATGCTTTTGCTTGGGTATAACCAGCAGGCCTGAGTCACCGGCATGATCAACAAGGGCCAATATGACGCAGTTGTCATGGTGATTTTCTTTCAGACCACCTATACTAGAATGGAATGTAAATACTGCATACAGGTACAACCTCATGAAAGAGTTTATGCAAACTCCTAGAATGACAATTTGATTGGTTATATATCTGTTAAATACAGACACGAAAAAGACTCTAAATGTTTGCCACTGAATTGTAGTTTCTTTTGGCATGTCTTGATTAAATATTGTCATATTTTTATTAGTGAATAGTTTTGAGGAGCTTTGTCTCCTCTTAAAATTTCTGATTTTAGATTTATTTCTAACATATATTGGATGAAGACAATTCAATTTCATTATATTTCTCTTGAAGTAAAAAACAAAATGGCTTCAGAAACACCATGAGATTTGTGACAGCCAACCCAGTGGAATTTGCACTTTTGGATACAGTTATTGTTGTATTGTGGCTCTTTGCCATCCACTTGCTTGTATTGTACATATGTACAATCTTCAGAAACATGGGTGCATTATTTAAACACTAGAACCCAAAGAAGAGGGTTTTACTGTCAGGTAGGGCCCGCCTCCTGAGAATTAACTTATGATGACACACACAACATACTGATTCATAAATCTAAGAATCCCTGTCAGACAACAATGCTATTCACACAAGAGGCCTGGTTTTTGTCTTCCAAATTGTTCCATTGGAATTAGCATGCTAAAGTGATAATCGGTGGTGAATCATCAATCTATGCCTTCTAGTAAAATACTGACTCGCATCACAATGAGACACTCAAAATTACCTGCCTATATTTTGTAAAAAATTATCTAGATTTCATAAATCCACCTGCGAGTGGCAACAGAAAACCTACTATATAATGTGCAGTGTCTCGTACAGTTTGTACATATTTAACTAGTGTTATCTTCCTGACTCAATCACCTATATTGGTGTTTCCCAGAATTAGTAGTAGGAGCTTATATGGCTAACAAACTGATGGTTTCGAGGGGAAAAGATGGGCGTAACACAACAGCTAAAATCTCCTTTTGGGAATGTCTACAAAGTACATTGTTATCTTTGAATAATTTCTGTCTGAGACCAAGAAACAATTTGATGCCCCCCTTCGGTTTGTAACTCCATTTTCTAATACTCCTTTGAGCATTCACATTATGTTAATAAGTAGTCCGTTTGCCATAAAGAAGAGTACAATAAGAAGGCTAAACTATGGAAGTATGTACTAAACAGATTAGGTTTTAGTGTAAAAGAGAATGTGATGTGGAATGCTGCTGCTTCTAAGCTTCTAGGTCTGCCATACAGTGTTTAGAATTCAAACATACTTATAATCCCTCTTTCCATAGAGTCTGCTGGAAAGCTTTAAAAAGTACAAGGCAGGAAATATATTGCTTCCCTTCAACCGTATTGCCCATTGGCTTGGTTCCATACTTGGATTTGTTCTGAAAGTATTCAGCATACAATAGATTAGTGCAGCAACAATGAGCAATTAATTCATTGCCCCAGTAATTCTGAAGCATCCAGCCATTTTTTAAGGAAATAGTGTATGAATAAAAACACAGCATTGCTGCTGGTACTACTTCTCAAACTCATGGGAATAAAAATCTAAAACCCTGATACTCGTAATTAATATTTCACCCAGCTTCGTTAGAGATGTATCTTTCATTTAACAGTGTCCAATTCTATACCTTTGTGTTGTTCAAATCAAATAGTTGTACTTATGGAGAACATATACCAGCAAACAGAGTTGGGGTAACGTGTTACTGTAGTAATATTACTTTTGTCAATAACAAGTTAATATAACAAGTTAGATTTGTAATGCGAGTAATAATATTGCAGTTACTTTATGCAAAAAATAAACATAAGAACATAAGAAAGTTTACAAATGAGAGGAGGCCATTCAGCCCATCTTGCTGGTTTGGTTGTTAGTAGCTTATTGATCCCAGAATCTCATCAAGCAGCTTCTTGAAGGATCCCAGGGTGTCAGCTTCAACAACATTATTGGGGAGTTGGTTCCAGACCCTCACAATTCTCTGTGTAAAAAAGTGCCTCCTATTTTCTGTTCTGAATGCCTCTTTATCTAATCTCCATTTGTGGCCCCTGGTCCTTGTTTCTTTTTTCAGGTCAAAAAAGTCCCCTGGGTCGACATTGTCTATACCTTTTAGGATTTTGAATGTTTGAATCAGATCGCTGCGTAGTCTTCTTTGTTCAAGACTGAATAGATTCAATTTTTTTAACCTGTCTGCATACGACATGCCTTTTAAACCCAGGATAATTCCAGTCGCTCTTCTTTGAACTCTTTCTAAAGCAGCAATATCCTTTTTGTAACGAGGTGCCCAGAACTGAACACAATATTCTAGGATGCGGTCTTACTAATGCATTGTAAAGTTTTAACATTACTTCCCTTGATTTAAATTCAACACTTCTCACAATATATCCGAGCATCTTGTTGGCCTTTTTCTTAGCTTCCCCACATTGTCTAGATGAAGACATTTCTGAGTCAACATAAACTCCTAGGTCTTTTTCATAGTTCCCTTCTACAATTTCAGTATCTCCCATATGATATTTATAATGCACATTTTTATTGCCTGCATACAATACTTTACACTTTACACTTTTCTCTATTAAATGTCATTTGCCGTGTGTCTGCCCAGTTCTGAATGCTGTCTAGATCATTTTGAATGACCTTTGTTGCTGCAACAGTGTTTGCCACTCCTCCTATTTTTGTGTTGTCTGCAAATTTAACAAGTTTGCTTACTATACCAGAATCTAAATCATTAATGTAGATTAGGAATAGCAGAGAACCTAATACTGATCCCTGTGGTACACCACTGGTTACCTCGCTCCATGTTGAGGTTTCTCCTCTAATCAGTACATTCTCTTTTCTACATGTTAACCACTCCCTAATCCATGTGCATGCATATCCTTGAATCCCTACTGCGTTCAGTTTGAGAATTAATCTTTTATGCGGGACTTTGTCGAAAGCTTTCTGGAAATCTAAATAAACCATGTTGTATGCTTTGCAATTATCCATTGTCAATGTTGCATCCTCAAAAAAGCCAAGCAGGTTAGTTAGATACGATCTCCCTTTCCTAAAACCATGCTGACTGTCTCCCAGGATATTGTTACCATATAGGTAATTTTCCATTTTAGATCTTATTATAGTTTCCATAAGCAAAACAAAAGTTTAAAATAGTTTGACTGAATGTACATTATTATTCAGGGCTTGAATTTCAGAACGGGATTGCGGGAACCGCGCATTTTCCAAGTTGCTCCCGCATATATCTGCAACTTTCAGTGCTGGAAAATCCCGCAGAGACATTTTAAGACACCAAGCTACTGTATTTTTCACTGAAACGCTACAACAATCTATATCTTATACGGAAGTGTGTGTCAGTGACGAAAGCACTATGAGCTGCATTCTGAGTAGTTTTGGTTATTATTTATTTATTTATTTATATAGCAGACGCCTTTATCCAAGGTGACTTACAGAAACTAGGGTGTATAAACTATGCATCAGCTGCAGAGTCACTTACAACTACGTCTCACCTGAAACACGGAGCACAAGGAGGTTAAGTGACTTGCTCAGGGTCACACAGTGAGTCAGTGGCTGAGGTGGGATTTGAACCGGGGACCTCCTGGTTACAAGCCCTTTTCTTTAACCACCAGACCACACAGCCTCCTGGTTAAAATAAATAAAAGTAGTGCTGGATATTTTAAGTGCCGCGAGACTTTATTCTCTTGTACGTGATTCTCAGCCGCTATCTTAAGGATTATCGAAACTCAGTACACTGCAGTAAGTAAACAGTTTTGAAACAAAAGACGATATTAAGTCTATCTAGGTTTTGTTTTGCAAGCGGTGACTTTCGCTTTAACTTAGCCCGATTCATTTTGGGGCGCCAGCTCACCGAAGGTTATGCAAATATTACTCAGGCACTGTAAAAGCCACCTACCTGTTTCATAGCATGTTTAAAAGTACAGACTCGGGGCTTTCCAAAGACATATTCAGTGTGTTTATGCGGTACTCCTAGCCGGAACTACGATCACCTGAAGTTAAGCCTCTCATCATGTGACAGAGTTCACAGCTTAGGGTAGCAGCTAGACTGAAAGGGGCGGTAAAGGGGGCGGAAAGCTGAGAAGTTCAGCTTCCTCCATGTTCATTACATATTGAGGTTCAATGGTGCAGGTTTTTTTTTTTAGCCATCTATGATTAAAATATATATAGAGTGATAAAAAAAGATTTTTTTGGAAAAGCATTTAAAAAAAAAAAAAAAATTACATATATTCTCATCTCTATCACATATAGTATGGCTGATCCTGTTGCAACTTACATTATTATTTGTTTATTTAGCAGACGCCTTTATCCAAGGCAACTTACAGAGACTAGGGTGTGTGAACTATGCATCAGCTGCAGAGTCACTTACAATTACGTCTCACCCGAAAGACAGAGCTCAGTGACTTGCTGAGGGTCATACAATGAGTCAGTCAGTGGCTGAAGTGGGATTTGAACCGGGGACCTTGTGGTTACAAGCCATTTTCTTTAACCACTGGACCACACAGCCTCCATAATATGAAAGGACATTTTGTGGCCTTTCATTTGATATGTTACATGCATGCAGTACAAACTATCCAGTAGTTAAACATACATAAATGAAAACAGTGAAAAACAGGCAGAAATAGGGCTGAGTGTAAAGAGTTAAAAAAAAGAAGGAAATGGTGCATGCAGAAACTTCACGTCAGGCAATGGCAAAAGCAATGGAGAGTGCTCTGACTGTGATGAACAGCTGTTAGGTCTCCTGAAAGCAGCTTATTTTAAAGAAACACCAGTGTGAATGATGATGCAGTAAAATATCTATAGTTTTTTTTTTTATATGCAAAAGTACCTTTTCTTTTGCCATTCCCCCCTAAAATTCTGGAATCCCCCCCCCCCCCCATTGGCTGCAGCATAGTGGGGAAATCCCCCCAGCACACAGAAATGAAATTCAAGCCCTGATTATTTGAAATAAATTATACTTGTATAAAACTAACAACTCAGGAATTTAAACTGGGTTTGATGTGCATCTCTCAGCAGCCTACGTACAGTGTTTACAGAAAGTGGGATGATTAAATTAAGTGGGTCAACTCAACAAAGTCTGAGCGAATATCCGTGATTTTACCATGAAACTGAATGGTGGCATTTGCTGTCAATCACAATGATTTTGTGATAAGTTAAATGCGGCTGTGTGCACGACTCCCCAAACCTCCAGAAGAGTGTTGTCTTTTTTAAACCAATCAGAATGAACTAACGCAGGGAGTAGATCGCTCAGTGTGAACTACAGCCTGCGTCCATCTGAATCGTATGCCCAGTGTGAACCAGCCTCTCGCTATTCTGTTATAAAAAGCCTTTTTATGTATTATTATTATTTAGCAGACACTTAGTTCAGACTTGGGTGTGAACTATGCATTACAACTGCTGCTGCAGAATCACTTACAATAGGACCTTGGTTTTATGTCTCATTCGAAGTACAGAGCACAATATTTTCACTCCTTTATGTACACATTGGAAAAATACTTCTGCAAAGTCACATGCATTGTAATGATTACAATTTACTATTTGCAATATCCAATACATTTTTTGTTTGTTTGCTATACTACAAAAAAATGTAAAACCTGTTTGACACATTTAATAAATTTAACCAGATGTATAGTTAAAAAGAAAAAATAATAGTTTTCACAGGACAAAACAAGAGAAAGAAATATACCGAGTAATATGAAACAAGTAACAAGTACAGTGGAACTCTGTTTATCTGCTCGCTTGGGGTGGACATAGGTCCACGGATGTGTGAAATCTGCGGATAAACTAGGTGTCATTGTGTGTGACTAGAATGCATGAATAAAATACAGAAACTAGTAATGTAAACCAAATTAGCGTTTACTGGAGATCTATGGAATACACTATATTACAAAGACAGAAGAATGTTTTAAAATGTGTTTACTTTGACAGTGATACTCCTAGCAAAATCTTTTCAAAATGCGATACACCCCCAACCCTGTTTCCCTAACTTTTTCTGTTATAGCTACAAGATCATAAGGCATTTTATTACAGGAATAAGCTATTCAGCCCATCAGAGCTCTCAATTTCCCTGTAAGCTAAGTTGTGTGGCTAGCCCCCAGAAATATCAACAGGTATTATCGCTAATTTATTCCATGCATTAATATTAAATAATGGTAGCTAAGTGTTGCTAGTTTTCTGGGATTTCAAACAAAAACTACAATTCTATTTATTATTTTTTTTAACTTTAAAACTAAATAAACAAGCCTGCTGTGTAATTTAAACTTGTCTTACATTATAAAAAATACATGCCAACAGAAGTTTTTTTTTTCTTCTTTTAGTAACAGCTTTTTTAAACAATTCACTGCTGCAAGTCATTCTTTTGAACCTTGACAAAGTCCATCATAGTCTTTTGTTTCAGTGAGGCAAAATCTGTTTGCTAGGCTGCCTCAGGAGAACTAATTTTACAGAATCCTTCTGGTGTTCATACCAAGACATGAAGCGCTGCTGTCTTGGCGTTGACTCCTAAGGTTAGACTGACGCATGCATCTTGGGTGTGTGTGTGTGTGTGTGTGTGTGTGTGTGGACCGCGGGCATTGGCAATAATGTGCTATATTATATAGATAAATCTCATCAGGGAGCCGTGGATGAACGGGGTGCAGATAAATGAGGTTCTACTGTAATAAGTTACTTTTTTCAGTAACGTGCCCAACTCTACTAGCAAAGCATTTAATAATGGTAACATTTGATTAAATTACATTTTGTAAGCATTTAAGGATGAGGTAGTAGCTTCATCTCAGCATATATATATATCCACTCATACATATATATTTAAAAATGAAACTAGAAATAATAGACTACACAAGCAATAAGTTAGCAATGGCTACCAAACGACAAAATGTTTCAGGGAATCCTGTATATGATTTGTCTTACCACGCTCATCACGTGTTTGGTGTTTAATTAATTGTTAACTTAATTAAATATGAGCTCATGTATATAAAAATAAATCATGGTAGTTCATACGCAAATACTGTCCACAGTCAATTTAAATATTGTGCCTCCTGACATGGTAGCAGATATTTAAACCTGACACAGAAAGCAGGTATTAGTAGGTCCCCCTACATTACTCCCCCCATATTCACTGGCAGGTGGCACCATCAAATATGATACAGAAGAGCGATTAGGAAACTTAAAATGTTAGTTTTTGGTCCTTTTCCACAAGCTTTAGAAATATTATTTTTGGACCAACATTTGCATCACTTTCTGCTGAAAGGTAAATAGAAGCCCTTGTGTGCACTTTGAAAAGCAGCCAGTCTTGTAAAAAAAAAAACAGATCTTTCAGTTCAAGATGCTCTGGAGATCGATTTTATCACATTGCTTTTTCCCTGTGTGAGACACTTACCTTCAGCGAGAGGATCTAAAGTGTGAATCATCAGCTGGAAAATGCTGTTCCTCATCAGGCTGTTGTGCAGCGATGCAGAACTTCCACCTCTCTGGAGACGTGGTTTGAGCTGTGTGCAAAAAAAACACATCAATGTGGATCTCTACCACGCTCCTTTGAAAAACATTGCTACATACTGTTGTTCCATTGTAGATAATTTGTTCAGTGGGATATTTTCTGCTCCACTTAAACACTTAATAGCTACATACTGTAAATATAAAGGACGCAGGAGCCATTACCTGCTGGAGAGTTGACTGCAGTGAGTTAGCTGTCCTGAGTCCGAATGCAGATAATATAGATAATGTCCGCTACGAAAGATATTATTGCTATCATAAACTGAAATCATAAACCAATGGTATGACGACATTTAAAAAAAATCTTTTCAGATGATATTTTGTACTGGATTGCAAGGCTACTTGATATTAATGTCGCTGTTTAAAAAAAAAAAAGTTTCAATATTCCTGTTAGCCTATAGAGGGTTCAATCAGAACCTGATTGGCTGAAATGATCTGTAAGGTTTATAATAAGCAACAAATAAATACAAGTTCCCAGCATCCCTTTGGATATATATGAAAGCACCTCATGTGTTGTAGCTAGAGGTTTTAGGGAAGGAATATTAGAAATATTAAATTAAAATCAAATTGACAAAGAAACAAGAGAAAGTCAAGCAAAAAAAAAGCTGAAAACGTGCCTGGATTTAAACACATAAGTTGACTGTTGTAATATATATAAATATATATATATATATATACTAAAAATGTTCCAATGCTGTTAAAGTTAGCCTTCTGCTGCTGCAATATATTCAGAATGAACCACCTTTAAGCCTTGCAGGAAAAAGGAAAAGGCAGCTAAATACAAACAACAGCTGTTAGCAACATAACTGCCAAGAGTCTCCAGCAGCTAGAGTATCTGTCTGTGCAACCTGGTGGTGTCAAAAGCTGATGATATGGATGATAAAGAGCTATGAGTTTTGATTTGAATGATCTGTAGCAATTTTGTAGAATGATAGCTTTCCGTTAGCACTGAATGAATCAACTGAATCATCATATCCATTACGGTACAGTAGGACTTTGCTTGTAAAATGTTCTTCAAAAAAAGGAAAATTTAATTCCTAGTTGAATGCCGGATATGTTTTGTGACTAATGAAACTCCCATTTAAGAACATAAGAAAGTTTACAAACGAGAGGAGGCCATTCAGCCCATCTTGCTCGTTTGGTTGTTAGTAGCTTATTGATCCCAGAATCTCATCAAGCAGCTTCTTGAAGGATCCCAGGGTGTCAACTTCAACAACATTATGGGGGAGTTGGTTCCAGACCCTCACAATTCTCTGTGTAAAAAAGTGCCTTCTATTTTCTGTTCTGAATGCCCCTTTATCTAATCTCCATTTGTGACTCCTGGTCCTTGTTTCTTTTTTCAGGTCGAAAAAATCCCCTGGGTTGACATTGTCTATAACTTTTAGGATTTTGAATGCTTGAATCAGATCACCGCGTAGTCTTCGTTGTTCAAGACTGAATTGATTCAATTCTTTTAGCCTGTCTGCATACGACATGCCTTTTAAACCTGGGATAATTCTGGTTGCTCTTCTTTGTACTCTTTCTAGAGCAGCAATATCCTTTTTGTAACGAGGTGACCAGAACTGAACACAATATTCTAGGTGAGGTCTTACTAATGCATTGTAAAGTTTTAACATTTGTTTAAGCGCTACCTCCTGAATGTAACGGGTTAGAGGTTGAATCTAGAACAGTACGGGAACACAAACAGAAAAACGCTTAAGGTAGAATCAGCAGGGAGGTGACTATGAAAACATATACAGTAAAGACTACACAAATAAGTGAATTGCAGTTGGCCCCTACCGTCAGTTTGTTCTCATCTTCAACTTCAGCCTTTGCAGAGCAGAGAGGGAAAAAAGACAATGATGTAAAGCATGCAATACAGTTAAAGAAACAACACAAAAGAAATAGAGCCAGCTGACAAGTAACATCAAAAAAGAGAACAAGACAGTACAGTATCAGACATGATATGTTAACATGAAACAAACTAAATGTTAATTCCCTGAAAGACAGATAACACCTAACCCTTTAAAAGACAGTTGAATGTAGCATCATAATTATTGTATGCATTCGTATGCGACATACAACAATATAGAGGTTGATCCCAGCCATTGGTTCCCACAATGTTCACTGGCTTGGGGAAGGGTAAGGGAGGGAAGGCCGGGGTAGGCAAGGTATACTTCCTAGATCAAAATGAGGTGAGAGCAAAATGAGGGAGAGATCAATATAATTGTCATTGCACATTAGGAGAAACAATTATTTTTAAGTCTTGCAAAGATGCAACATTGCTTCGGGAGCCTTGGTTTGTTTCACTTCAATAGGCAATCTTTCCCTCAGGTATCTGAAGTAGGTACATATCACTGCATGATTTGAAATGACATGGAAGAAAAAGACTTAAAAAGCAAACAAGGTACCATGGGGAACTATTTTCCAGTTTTTGCAACTTAAAAACAATTTTTAACAATTGTGATGACGTGTGGGGCACTGTGGTCGAGGGCCGGTATTTTGGGCCACGGATTTTGTGCAGTCTGTACCCATTTTAAGGAAATGTAGTCCTGTTGGTCTGGCGTAGCAGGATTTCAATTCCCAGGAGGCCACGGGACCGATGGGCAGCCATTTTAGATGGCATAATTATAAAATAGGTGATTGTGTAACTGATTCAACAGCTGCCTTCAATTAAACAACTGGGAGCCTTTTAAAAAGGGCAGGGTCAACCTGTTGGTTGAGGAGAGTTGGAGTGTGTGCTGTGTGCTGTGTGCGGTGTGCGGTGTGCGGTGTGCGGTGTGCGGTGTGCGGTGTGCGGCTTAAGAGTCCTGGTGTTTTGGAGCCGGTAAACAGCTTAGCTGCCCGGACTGTTAGTTAGGGATACTTGCTTGTGTAGTTAGTAATCCATAAAGGAGTTAGGCTTTTGTTTGTTTATCTTGGATGTTTGTTTTTTTTGAAGCACTGTACAGGTGCTGTCCTGTTTAAACCACATTCCTGGAAGTTTTCTTTCTTTTGTGCTAGAGGACAGTGTAAAAGGTCCGGAGGAAGTGACAAACATAACAAACATTTCCAGAGTCACACAATCAAAAAGCTATTTGTCCCCTAGTTTCTCTAATTCATAAGTCATTTTAAAATCAGAACCTGCATGTGTCTGGAACCATCCTTTTCCAATACTGCACAGTTGTCTCACTTAAAATCACTTTAACTTTTTTTTATAAATTAATCAGTCCAAAACCTGGATGCAGCTAGATACATGAGACATTACAAAACGTTGTTTTAAGTAGCGGAGTTCCAAAAAATATAGCGGTATATGTCCCTGTGTGTTGCTACAATTGTTTAAATAACGTACCCTGTTTTTTTTCTTTTCGTTGTTAACATCCTGACAACTTTTTACACTTATAGCTTTAAAGTCTGTTTCAAAGCTCTTTTCAAAATGTCCGCTCTAGTGCACATAGGTTTTTCATCTGTCCTCTAAATCAGGAGTTCTCAGCCTTTTTGCTTCTGAGTCCCCCGTGAATTAACCATGCATAAAGCACCATGTAACCAACGCTACATTTCTTACAAAAAAAAAACAAAAAGGTAACGTTCCCACTCGTGGATCTTTTAATTAGCAGTTTTTAAACTATAAATAGCCTGGTTAAACGGCAGTCGGGAGGTCAGTTCGAAGAGACAGACAAGCAAACCAAGTGCGAAAAGGAGAGCGGATCGGGAGAGGGGAAGAGGGAATGGGCTCGCCCCAGATTCGACTGCCAGAGCGGGGCTGAAGTGAAGCTGAAGCGTCTCGTCTCCTGGAGAAAGCCACCGCTCCTCTCACAGCAAAAAAGTAAATACATTAGGTTATGATTTCCATTACACGAGAGTAGATGTTAAAACTTCATGCTGATTTGAACTCGGCTCTCGCCAAGATAAGCACCAACTAAGACGTAGCTTTACAGTAAACTAATGTGATCCATATGTGTCTCCATCCATTTACGTTTCCTTCCATATGATGATGTAGATATCCTTCTGTCTGGTGTTAATGGCTGAAGTGTAATGCTGGCTCCAGGGATCAGCTTATTTTGCCTCCCTGGCGCATCAGCACACACAACGGCTGCGATGCTGGCTCCGGGGATCAACCAAAGTGCGGCCTCCCCAGCGCATCAGCATGACAACCGTCTGGATTGAGCTAAGTAGGGTACATCTCTGGGGTTTTCAAGTGGGCACCTTCCATCCTCAGTGTTTCGTCGACTAGCCCACGACACCTCAAGAGGGCTCGACGGTGATTCTGGCGTCCCAGCATCACCCCCCTCCGTCCCCCACTCAACTCAGCCCAGCTTACTTACCTGTCCCCAGCCAGAATCTTTCCGTCTCAACCACAGCCAGTTGCTGCTCCTCTCTGCTGCTTCAGATAAGTTCTTCACTGTGCGATGCAACTCTTGGCCACTGAATCCGACGTCTCTGAGAAACCGGGTTGTAGAGTGTGCCACAAATCCTCGACAACCCACTTCCACTGGGTAAACCCGAACTCTCCATCCTCGCTGTTCCGCTTCAGTGGCTAGTTGAGCATACCGCAGTTTCTTCCTCTCATACGCCTCATCTACAGCATCCTCCCATGGCACTGTTAACTCTACCAGGTGAACAAGGCGTGCTGATCCAGACCACAAGACAATATCTGGTCGAAGGTTAGTGGTGGCAATCTCAGGTGGAAAAATAAGCCGTTGACCAACATCTGCCAGCATTTTCCAGTCTCTAGCAGCTTCCAGTTGTCCTGGGCGAGAATTGGTTTTAACACCTTTTCTTGGTGGTTGCTCTCCTGGGCGGAGGAATGTTGTCTTTTGTGTGTAATGTTTTGATGGAACAGGTGACAACTTATTGGTCATGTTACGCTTGTCTTCTAATGCTAAGGCCAAACATCGCAGCACCTGGTCATGGCGCCAAGTAAACCGTCCTTGGCTAAGAGCCACCTTACATCCTGTCAAAATGTGCCTTAATGTTGCAGGTGATGAACACAAAGGACATGAGGGATCCTCTCCTACCCAGAGGTTTAGGTTCTGTGGTGATGGGAGAACATCATATGTTGACCTGATGAGGAAACTGATCCTGCTCTGTTCCATTGACCATAGGTCTTTCCAGCCAATCTTGCGTTGTTCCACACTCTCCCATCTCATCCATTCTCCCTGCTTGGCCTGGGAAATGGCCTTTATACACCTCATCCTCTCCTCCTGCTTTTGCACCTCGTTGACTACCAGCTTCCTCCTTTGAGCTGGGGCCGCCTTGTGCCATGTAGGAGGAGTTGAACTGAAACCAAGACCCCCTCTTCCATGCTGAACTTGCCCCATGATATCACCAATTCGAAGGGCAGCCTTTGCATCTTCCACAGCTTTCTTTGCCGCCCACTTTCTTCCAGTTTTCAACACAGGTGCTGCCTCCCTTACGCATTTATCGCGTGACTCTACTAAAGTCATTTCCAGTCTGACCTTGGCGCACTTAAACTCCTCGGTTAGAGCAGAGACTGGTAGCTGCAGTATTCCTTTACCATAAAGTCCCACTCTGCTGAGGCAGCGTGGAACTCCCAACCATTTCCTGATGTATGAACTGATTAAAGCTTCCAGCTTCTCTACTGTTGTCAAAGAAACCTCGTACACAGTCAGTGGCCACAGCAACCTCGGCAGTAGACCAAACTGAAAGCACCAGAGTTTTAGTTTACCTGGTAGAGCGCAGCTGTCTATGCTCTTCAACCCTTCCACTGCTTGTTGTCTAACTTCTCCCACACGAACTGTGTCCTTTAGATCCCCGTCGTACCATCTCCCAAGACTCTTCACTGGCTTCTCAGACACTGTTGGTATTGCCTCACCATTAATGAAGAATGTTTTATCTACTACTTTGCCTTTAATTATAGAGATGCTCCTTGATTTAGTGGGCTTGAATTGCATTCGTGCCCATTCAATGTTATTGGTTAATTTGCCCAATAATCGATTAGTGCAGGCTACTGTTGTAGTCATGGTTGTCATGTCATCCATGTATGCTCGAATTGGTGGTAGTCGCATTCCAGAAGCCAAGCGCTCTCCTCCTACTACCCATTTTGATGCCCTAATGATTACTTCCATTGCCATGGTAAAAGCCAGTGGAGAAATGGTGCATCCTGCCATTATTCCAACCTCTAGGCATTGCCATGTAGTGCTGAATTCTGAAGTTGAAAAACTGAATTGCAAATCTCCAAAATAGGCTTTCACTAAATTTGTTATTGTCATCGGTACACTGAAAAAATCAAATGCTGCCCAAAGTAGTTCATGTGGCACTGAACCATATGCATTAGCCAAATCCAGGAATGTCACATGGAGCTCCTTCCTCTCCTTTTTAGCTGATTGAATTTGTTGCCAGATCACATTGATGTGTTCTAAGCAACCTGGGAAACCTGGAATGCCCGCTTTTTGTATTGAAGTGTCAATGAAGCAGTTCTTTAATAGGTAAGCTGACAATCTCTGAGCAATAATGCTGAAGAAAATCTTGCCTTCTACGTTTAATAGGGAAATGGGACGAAACTGACTGATGCTTGTAGAATCTTTTTCTTTAGGTATAAAGACTCCACCTGCTCGGCGCCATGCTCTTGGTACAACCTGTTTTTCCCATGCCACTTTCATCAATTTCCACAGAATTCGTAGAACTCCTGAAGCACTCTTGTACACTCTGTACGGAACTCCATTAGGCCCTGGAGATGATGAAGCCCTTGCTTTTTTCACAGCTTGCTCTATTTCTTTCCACTTAGGTGCACAGTCCTCCATTTGGTATTCTGGTGGATTGATAGGTGGGATGTCTGACGGAATTGACATAGGCTCCTGCCTTTTTGAATCTGTATGTGTTTCCTCCAAATATCTCTCCAGCTCAACCTTAGATGCTTTTAGTGTGCCATTCTTCTCACTGGTGAATAACTTCTTTACAAATTTGAATGGGTCTTTATAAAAGTTAGCTCTCGCACGCTCCTTCTTTTTGTAGCGTTTCCGTAGGCGCTCAGCTCTGCGCAATGTTGCAAGCTTATCTTTTATGACCCTTTGTAAGAGATTGAGTCCCTCCTTCTGACTTTGTTCTGCTCTTCTCCATTGGTTCCTCAGCTGTCTCCTTTCTCTAACTAAGCGTTCAATCTCTTGCTGCCGTCTAGACTTTCCAGGAATAGTTTGTACTTTTTCCTTCCTTTTTTCAACTCCAAACCTCTCACTTCCATATGCGTAGATGATGTCCCCAAATTTATCCAGCTTCTTTTCAACTGTTCCACTTAATCTTTCCAATGCAACGCAGAGATCTGTGTTTACTGTGTCCCATGCAGTTTTCTCACAAGCTCTTGGCCATTTAACTCCAGGCTTGTGCCCGTTGAGGTTCTTTTCTCTCTTATGCTGGTTTGTCTGACCGGGTTCACAAGGATCATTAGGTTCATCACTAACTGTGTCCATGCAAGTCCTCCTCACATCTATGACAGGGGTGCTGATATCCTGCGAACTGTGGTTTGCTTCCTGTCGCTGGATTTCATTCGACTGACTTGACTGACTTCGTAAGAAGTACTGATCAATGCGAGGCCCTTGTCCCTTCTCCCTCAAGCATTTCATTCTCCCTTGATGAATCTTCAAACCCCTGACCGTTGTCGCCTTGCTCCAGCCGCAGACACAAACCTGGAGTTCCATGTCTTTGTTAACTGCAGATCTTGAACTAGTCTTTTGTGAAGTACTCTCCATACTCATATCCGTTTCCGTTCCTAAGTCGTTAACCGTGTTGTCCAACGTTGAGTCATCTTCCGCCCCCGCTCTCGCAGACTCTAGGGGTATTTTTCTCTTTAATTTCTTAGAAGCCTTGGGCGGGTGTCTCCAGCATCCTGTAAACACAGAGCTGAATACTGCCGACAAGGGTAGCTAACCCTTACCAGCCCCAATGGGGTCTCTTTCCTCCTGTCAGCTGTCTCTCCAGGCTGTCACAAGGTCTTTCCCTTGTTGCCAGCTGCACTATTCACAGCAGTCACTGGACGTATCCAGATCTTCATGATTTCCATTACACGAGAGTAGATGTTAAAACTTCATGCTGATTTGAACTCGGCTCTCGCCAAGATAAGCACCAACTAAGACGTAGCTTTACAGTAAACTAATGTGATCCATATGTGTCTCCATCCATTTACGTTTCCTTCCATATGATGATGTAGATATCCTTCTGTCTGGTGTTAATGGCTGAAGTGTAATGCTGGCTCCAGGGATCAGCTTATTTTGCCTCCCTGGCGCATCAGCACACACAACGGCTGCGATGCTGGCTCCGGGGATCAACCAAAGTGCGGCCTCCCCAGCGCATCAGCATGACAACCGTCTGGATTGAGCTAAGTAGGGTACATCTCTGGGGTTTTCAAGTGGGCACCTTCCATCCTCAGTGTTTCGTCGACTAGCCCACGACACCTCAAGAGGGCTCGACGGTGATTCTGGCGTCCCAGCATCACCCCCCTCCGTCCCCCACTCAACTCAGCCCAGCTTACTTACCTGTCCCCAGCTAGAATCTTTCCGTCTCAACCACAGCCAGTTGCTGCTCCTCTCTGCTGCTTCAGATAAGTTCTTCACTGTGCGATGCAACTCTTGGCCACTGAATCCGACGTCTCTGAGAAACCGGGTTGTAGAGTGTGCCACAAATCCTCGACAACCCACTTCCACTGGGTAAACCCGAACTCTCCATCCTCGCTGTTCCGCTTCAGTGGCTAGTTGAGCATACCGCAGTTTCTTCCTCTCATACGCCTCATCTACAGCATCCTCCCATGGCACTGTTAACTCTACCAGGTGAACAAGGCGTGCTGATCCAGACCACAAGACAATATCTGGTCGAAGGTTAGTGGTGGCAATCTCAGGTGGAAAAATAAGCCGTTGACCAACATCTGCCAGCATTTTCCAGTCTCTAGCAGCTTCCAGTTGTCCTGGGCGAGAATTGGTTTTAACACCTTTTCTTGGTGGTTGCTCTCCTGGGCGGAGGAATGTTGTCTTTTGTGTGTAATGTTTTGATGGAACAGGTGACAACTTATTGGTCATGTTACGCTTGTCTTCTAATGCTAAGGCCAAACATCGCAGCACCTGGTCATGGCGCCAAGTAAACCGTCCTTGGCTAAGAGCCACCTTACATCCTGTCAAAATGTGCCTTAATGTTGCAGGTGATGAACACAAAGGACATGAGGGATCCTCTCCTACCCAGAGGTTTAGGTTCTGTGGTGATGGGAGAACATCATATGTTGACCTGATGAGGAAACTGATCCTGCTCTGTTCCATTGACCATAGGTCTTTCCAGCCAATCTTGCGTTGTTCCACACTCTCCCATCTCATCCATTCTCCCTGCTTGGCCTGGGAAATGGCCTTTATACACCTCATCCTCTCCTCCTGCTTTTGCACCTCGTTGACTACCAGCTTCCTCCTTTGAGCTGGGGCCGCCTTGTGCCATGTAGGAGGAGTTGAACTGAAACCAAGACCCCCTCTTCCATGCTGAACTTGCCCCATGATATCACCAATTCGAAGGGCAGCCTTTGCATCTTCCACAGCTTTCTTTGCCGCCCACTTTCTTCCAGTTTTCAACACAGGTGCTGCCTCCCTTACGCATTTATCGCGTGACTCTACTAAAGTCATTTCCAGTCTGACCTTGGCGCACTTAAACTCCTCGGTTAGAGCAGAGACTGGTAGCTGCAGTATTCCTTTACCATAAAGTCCCACTCTGCTGAGGCAGCGTGGAACTCCCAACCATTTCCTGATGTATGAACTGATTAAAGCTTCCAGCTTCTCTACTGTTGTCAAAGAAACCTCGTACACAGTCAGTGGCCACAGCAACCTCGGCAGTAGACCAAACTGAAAGCACCAGAGTTTTAGTTTACCTGGTAGAGCGCAGCTGTCTATGCTCTTCAACCCTTCCACTGCTTGTTGTCTAACTTCTCCCACACGAACTGTGTCCTTTAGATCCCCGTCGTACCATCTCCCAAGACTCTTCACTGGCTTCTCAGACACTGTTGGTATTGCCTCACCATTAATGAAGAATGTTTTATCTACTACTTTGCCTTTAATTATAGAGATGCTCCTTGATTTAGTGGGCTTGAATTGCATTCGTGCCCATTCAATGTTATTGGTTAATTTGCCCAATAATCGATTAGTGCAGGCTACTGTTGTAGTCATGGTTGTCATGTCATCCATGTATGCTCGAATTGGTGGTAGTCGCATTCCAGAAGCCAAGCGCTCTCCTCCTACTACCCATTTTGATGCCCTAATGATTACTTCCATTGCCATGGTAAAAGCCAGTGGAGAAATGGTGCATCCTGCCATTATTCCAACCTCTAGGCATTGCCATGTAGTGCTGAATTCTGAAGTTGAAAAACTGAATTGCAAATCTCCAAAATAGGCTTTCACTAAATTTGTTATTGTCATCGGTACACTGAAAAAATCAAATGCTGCCCAAAGTAGTTCATGTGGCACTGAACCATATGCATTAGCCAAATCCAGGAATGTCACATGGAGCTCCTTCCTCTCCTTTTTAGCTGATTGAATTTGTTGCCAGATCACATTGATGTGTTCTAAGCAACCTGGGAAACCTGGAATGCCCGCTTTTTGTATTGAAGTGTCAATGAAGCAGTTCTTTAATAGGTAAGCTGACAATCTCTGAGCAATAATGCTGAAGAAAATCTTGCCTTCTACGTTTAATAGGGAAATGGGACGAAACTGACTGATGCTTGTAGAATCTTTTTCTTTAGGTATAAAGACTCCACCTGCTCGGCGCCATGCTCTTGGTACAACCTGTTTTTCCCATGCCACTTTCATCAATTTCCACAGAATTCGTAGAACTCCTGAAGCACTCTTGTACACTCTGTACGGAACTCCATTAGGCCCTGGAGATGATGAAGCCCTTGCTTTTTTCACAGCTTGCTCTATTTCTTTCCACTTAGGTGCACAGTCCTCCATTTGGTATTCTGGTGGATTGATAGGTGGGATGTCTGACGGAATTGACATAGGCTCCTGCCTTTTTGAATCTGTATGTGTTTCCTCCAAATATCTCTCCAGCTCAACCTTAGATGCTTTTAGTGTGCCATTCTTCTCACTGGTGAATAACTTCTTTATAACACGGAAATATAACACGTAACAGACCAAATATTTATTTAGTTATAAAATGAATGCTGAATAAGATGTCTGTGTTATAAAGTGACAGCACAGCTTTTCTTCAGTTCAGATACTGTATCAAAAGGGAGAGACAGAAACGGAGACTGAGAAGTTGTTTACAGTTTGAACAACACCAGTACTATATTTACTGTAGAAATACTGCATGAATCACAAGTATAGGGAATTTGGGGACTGCCGTTTAACCAGGCTATTTATAGTTTAAAAACTGCTAATTAAAATGATCCACGAGTGGGAACGTTACCTTTTTTTTTTTTTTTTTTTGTAAAAAATGTAGCGTTGACTACATGGTGCTTTATGCATGGTTAATTCACGGGGGACAAGCTGTAGGAGCGTTATATCTGAGGCGCGTTATAATCAAGAGCATTACATATATATTGTAAGACAGCAGGGAGTGGGTTAAAACCTCCCTGCAGAAAAACATGTGCGTAAGGCACATTTTGGTTTGTTTTGTTAATTGTTTAATTGTTTTGTTAATTGTTTAATTGTTAATTATCACCTGCACCTGGCTATGATTGAAAATTAGAGCCAGGTGCAGGGTTTATAAGGAGAGCAGTCAGTCTGCTCTGAGCGGCTGCTGTGTAGAAGCCCGACTGTGCTGGTGTGTGGCTACAGCCGTAATTTAAAAGGAAAAGGTAGTGTAGGGCCTTTTTGTGTGTGCTGTGTTGTTTATTTTGTGTTACAGGTAAACAGCTTAGCTGTCCTGTCTTTTAGTTTAGGTTCCTGTTTTGTTTAGTTAGCGCTCAAAAAGAGCTAGGTGTTTATTTTTGTTTATTTTTGTTTTTGTGTTTATTAAAAATTGCGCAACCGCGCTTTAAAAATCCATTTATGTGTTGGGTCAGTGTTTTTAAAGGGGCAACGAACTGCAGAGAGGTGCGATTTCTTTTACTATATACTGTGTATATATATATATATAATATATATATATATATATATATATATATATATATATATATATATATATATATTTCTTAGCAGATGCCTTTACCCAGGGCGACTTACAGTTGTATACAAAAATACATATCAAGATTTACAGTACAATTAAGGGCAAGATACAAAATACAATGACTTCAGTCCTAATAAGAGCAAATACAAAACACAGTACAATTTGATATCAGGGCAGTTCGAGAGCAGATAAGTGTTGATAGATACATCAGGGTTAGATACGAGTGCAAGTGAAATACAAAATACTACTTAAGTGCAGGATTAAATACAGTAAAATAGGGAATGAGTGGAGCAGTGGAGTTGCGTGGGAGAAGCGAGGCAGAGAGAACACCAGATGAGCAGCGGAGTTCTGGATGAGCTGGAGCGGACGGGTGGTGGACGCAGGGAGGCCGGCCAGGAGGGCGTTTCAGGCGGGAGAGTACCAGGGCCTGGACGAGGAGTTGCGTGGAGTAGTTGGTGAGGAAGGGTCGGATTCTTTGTATGTTGCTCAGGAAGAAACGGCAGGTGCATGCTAGAGTGGAGATGTGCTGGGAGTAGGAGAGGCAGTGGTCCTATTCCCTTATTCCACACATACCGAACAAAGGCGAATAATTTTAGAAATGTCTGTGGATTCATCGAGTTGTATAGCAAAATCATTGTCATGCAGCCCATAAATGCACTGTGAAACTATGTCTTCTGACATAAGTGATCCGTCATTTGACAGTGTCATTTGACATTGGTATTTTTGCCATTTCCTTGGCCTTCTGCTCTCCAAACATTTCCTTTACAATTTCAATGGCAAACGACATTATTAACTCCTCTGCAATCGTATGCGATTTCTTTTTTTTTTTTTTTTTTAGCAATTTTCTGCACCACTATGTACAATGACACTACAAGCTTTTTACCCGCGGTAGTTTTGGATTTCATTACGGCTTTAGTACCAAGCAGTTCCTTAGCCTTTCACTCAAAAAATGAATGTTGCTAGTTTTTATATATTTAAGCACAAATTACACACTGCAGTGAGGTATATCTCCACTACCAGTACAGACAAAACCAAAATTCAAGTAGCTGTCTTCGTATTTCCTTAATTTTGCAGGGTTAATAACGGCTTTATGTTCTTTTACTCACAACACCACCTCCTCGCTGTTCTTCAGTTCTTATGGTTGAACTTGTTGAAGGAAGTTCTGTAACATCATTCTGTGGGTTTTGTTGTTCAGATGCTGATGGTCGAACTAATAATGTATCCATATCTGGTATTTATTGTGTGTGTGTTTCCTCTGCTTTGTAATCTGTCGTGCTCCCGCTGAAATAGCTCTATTACACCATACGTAACCCGAGAACGTGTTAATTTCTGCACATGCTTATGACATGCTGAAGCTAATAGGTTTCAGCGTGTCATAAGCATGCAGTGAAAATAACACATCCTCTGGTTTATTTTTGGAGGACCCCTTGAAATCTCCTCAAGGCCCCCAGAAGAATATTCCTGTGACCATAAGGATTTCCTTGTGGAAAACAGCAAAGGAAAGTACATGAAGTGTGCAAGTACTGTCGAGTTAATACATATTGTGACAGAAAAAAAAACACCCAAGAATTTTGGAAAGTAACTGAAAACAATAATTTCATACAGTATATAAAAAGCAAAAGCTCCGAAAAAACCTGATTTACATAAAACTCGACAATAGCTAAAAATAAGCACCGAAAAATGAAATTTATAAAAACTGAAAAACAGAAGCCCTAGTCATGATTAACCTTGAACTCTCTGAATGCAACACTCACAGAATCCCTAGTTATGATTAACCTTGAAATCTCTGAATGCAACACTCACAGAATTCCTAGTTATGATTAACCTTGAAATCTCTGAATGCAACACTCACAGAATCCCTAGTTATGATTAACCTTGAAATCTCTGAATGCAACACTCACAGAATCCCTAGTTATGGGTTAACCTTGAAATCTTTGAATGCAACACTCACAGAATCCCTAGTTATGATTAACCTTGAAATCTTTGAATGCAACACTCACAGAATCCCTAGTTATGATTAACCTTGAAATCTTTGAATGCAACACTCACAGAATCCCTAGTTATGATTAACCTTGAAATCTCTGAATGCAACACTCACAGAATCCCTAGTCGTTATAAGAAAAAAAAAAAAAATAATCTCAAGCAAACCAATCAAAAGAGCACTCAGCAGGGGGTACATTCAGAAGATTTATGTAAGCCTTGGTCTCTGATTTTCTTGCTCTTTCAAAACCTTTCCAGCATAAGAGGGTGTTATCTGCAGAACGTTGCTCTGTGTTACAGCTCCCTTCAGCATATGCCACAGGATGCAACCCGTGCCAGCAGGGTGGGGCACGTGGCTGGTGGGTTTTCTGTGCCACACATGACCAGACACATGGGATCAGTAATTGAGCCTTATTAGAGCTATGTCTGGTAATGATTACAAGAGAGCAAGTTCTGGGATCTTTCAGGTTCAGCTTTACCATTGTGCAGCTATAGCAAATTATATCTCCCAAGCCACTCCCAGGGGACTTTGTCCAACAAGATTAACTCAGACTTTGACACACAGAATAAAAATCAGAGCATGCTTTTATGCTTACTGATCTTATTGCTGAAGGTTAAATGAAAGACAGTTGTCTCCCTGGAGATGCAGTACAAACGTCACATGACCCATCTCCTTTTACCTTGACTGAACTGAAAATTAAATATGCTTTGGGGTTTTTGAGGGAATGTACACATTTGTTTTCCTTTTCCGTGCAGACAATTAGAAAATAGATTCACGCAGTTCGCAGAGAAGTCCAGTGTGTTTATTTGTTTTAGCAACTGGACCCATAATTGATTAAGCTTGCTATTTTGTGGGCAGGTATCACTATTGCAAACAACCATATTTATTATTAGCTAGGCTTACCAGAAATCTGGCCTCTAACCCCCAAGTAGGGTTCTGATGTTTGCTGAGCAATTTTAGCTCACCTTTTTTACAAGCTTATTACTATAGTACATATCAACTAAGCATTGACAAAAAATGAACAATATTTGTTTGTGTGTTGGTAATCTAGCTTTTACCAGTTAATAAACTAAAAAAGTACCACTTAAAAAAAAAAAGTGTGACCATAAACTCTTTAGGACCACAGTTTGCTCCCACTGAAAAGAACCACCTTTCCTGTAACTACACGAGTTTCTTACAACTCAACTACATCATTTGCAAACCTTAGGCTTTTACAATTTACAGGTTCAATGTTGTTTACCCACTGCTATTTAAATAGAATCAGAGTAAATAGGAGACCTACAGAAGTGTGACCTCAAAGTATTGTACCCTGAAGAAGGATTCCGGTTTTATTCAGATTTATGAATAAATTATTATGGGTCAATCAAAACGAAGCCTCAGGCCACACCAGCAATATTGTATAGTCCATGAGATCTTTTTACAGAATCAAGAAATCATTCGGAACATTTCCAAAGCAAGCACTTAGAACCAATCCCGACGATATGTATGTGATATTCTTTTTGAAATATTAAAACAGGCAGACCAAGTCAGAATCCTAGAATTCAAATTGTGTACAAAAAGCATGAGCATAAACATTTTAAAGGAACACAGATTCAATTTTGCATTTAAGAGTAGTTTAAGTAGGGCTACTGATTTTCCATTCTGGGGAATAGCAAATTCCGTTTCTCAAAAACGACCAGTTCTGTTTTTTGCCTACTTTTTTTTTTTTTTTTTTTTTAAATCAATTTATTGATAAATAAACATGGCAGTTGAACATAAATATAATGTTGATAGTTAAAACAAGCAGATTAATAAATATTACCACCATTTCCTTGAATCCCTACTGTGTTCAGTGTGAGAATTAATCTTTTATGCGGGACTTTGTCAAAAGCTTTCTGGAAATCTAAATAAACCATGTCGTATGCTTTGCAGTTATCCATTTTCAATGTTGCATCCTCAAAAAAGTCAAGTAGGTTAGTTAGACACGATCTCCCTTTCCTAAAACCATGCTGGCTGTCTCCCAGGATATTGTTACCATATAGGTAATTTTCCATTTTGGATCTTATTATAGTTTCCATAAGTTTACATATAATAGAAGTCAGGCTTATTGGTCTGTAGTTACCTGGTTCGGTTTTGTCTCCCTTTTTGTGGATCGGTATTACGTTTGCTATTTTCCAGTCTGTCGGTACAACCCCTGTGTCAAGAGACTGTTGCATGATCTTGGTTAGAACCCATGCATTGGGATAATAAACAGATACAAGGTATTCCTTTAACTCCATGTTATACCTGCTGGTGTTTTGTTTACCACCTTCTTACCAAATATTAACATATTGGAGGACATGTATCGACCGATGCAGCGTGAAGTTGGTGGAGTGTAACGTAGCGCTCTGCCGCGGCACAAATTTTACCCCATCCTGAATGTATTAACTGGTCCAAAATTAATGAGGTACGGCTTAAGCTGGCACAATTAAATGTGAAAATTCCACTGCGCCGGTGTTCTGTAACCCTAAACATGGGCTACGGTAGCACTAACAGACTAATCTGAAAAATAGCACCTCCCCTCCAAATGGGCTCCCTCAATTGAACAATAGGTTGGTCATTTGGAGAGGCAATGCACCGTGTTGACTGAGTGTCTTGACTTTATATTAGATTATTATTATTATACGACAGATAAAACCAAACATACATAATGAAAAGGACATAATGAACCAAGTTTATTATATGACCAATAAACAATTGTACATAATGAAATAGCCAGTATCGAGAAATCATTTCATCCTCAGGGAGATCAAAAAGGGTAATGCGGACCCTAAATACTCTCCCTTCTTCTCAGTACTCTTCCTCTGTTCCTGGGTTGTTCAGGAAGGTTAGGAGCCTGAACTCTCCGTCGTAAGACATGCCCCTGAACATTAACGATATCACTAATTTCATGGAAATTGTGTGTTTGACTGCCTACCGTGAAAAATATGCATTTTATTTTCCTTGCAGTATTTTACATAACTCTTCACCTCCCCTGTTCGCGTCATACTTTTCTCAAGTAGAAGAGCTACAGTAGCTGTACCTGGTCCGGCTCAATGCCATTGCGAACTACAACCTTAAAGCTTAATTAGTACACTGCTCACAACCTTGAATCAAGACAACTTGAGAAAAGCCACATAAACACCTTGCTGTTATTAAGATACCGAAAACACGTAGGTGAATATACTAACAAGCACAGGCTGTATCTTCAACCTTAAAGACAAACAAAAAAAAAATATGTGTGTGTGGTGAAAATAAAGTAGGATTCTACCATACCATCCTCTTCCCAATGGTCTATGTTGCTACTGTAACTGCTCTATTGTGCATACATCTTCTCAGACATAACCATGAACTGGCTTTGAAAATACACTATTTAAAAACCTTCAAAGCTCATCTCGGAAAACATGATTACTCCTACCACTTTATTAGGAACAGCCCTTGGAACATTTTAAGACAAGTACAGATCCGTTGTGCCAGGGATGATTAGGAATTAGTTGTTTTAGCTCCAGATGCTCAAACTGGGAAATGCCTTTTCCATCAGGGTAAATGTGAAACATTATGTCTGACTACAGATTCTTTGTTCAGTCATCTCAAGTCCGCTGATGGCAGCTTTCATTTGTGGTATATACCTATGATTACCAATCCTGTCAATTTCTTTTGCATGCTGTGTTGCAATTTCACTGATGAAACTGATTATTGTCTGTAATGTCTGATGTCTTTTAGTTCTGCCAATTCTCTGTTGATGTAATTGCCTACTATAATTTAGAAGAAAATGCACAACTGAGCAACTTTGGGTTACATCTCTTGTTTCTAATAAGCACATCAGATACAGCATAATAATCTGAATATACTCTTCACTTAGACCATGTGATTATGTGATGCATACATCCAAATTGGAATCCTCCACCATGTTTTGGGAAGTGTTTATAATAAAGCCCTTTAATTTTCTTGTAATTGGTAGCATTTTCCTTTAAAAACATGTCCATGGCTAACATATTTAGATGACTTATTTCAATATTTGCAACTCAATAAATACATAAATTAATTGTATAATAAAAAAAAAACAACTGAAATGTCAAATGCAGGCACATGGGGAGCAATGCATAAGATAGCATACAGCCAAAAATATTGGCAATTCATGTACAATAATTACCTATACAGAGTTCATTGCAAACAACCTTGTCAGTCAGGTTGTAACACGAGTGGCCCATGCCTCCTGTGAGCACTGTGTCTATTTCATTGTTTTAAGGATTCTAGCTGTTTCGGTACTAGATTTTTATGCTTTGAATTGCATGGTTTGTGTTTTATTTCACAGGGGTCATTTGAAGGGCACTGCAGTACTCAATGTGATGCTTATCTAAGAGACAGAACTAGAGCCAACGTCACAGCAGTAACCATAAATTCCTACATTTATTATTTTTTAAAGACACACTATAGACTCTTTGACAATGACTTATTTTTAAAAAACACCAAAACAAATATTTTAGGAAGTTCCTTCTGAATTTATTTATTTATTTATTTATTTACTGTGTCTGGCTAGTGCTCATTTCTATTTATTTAAGCATGGTTAGATAACTTGTATTTAATGCATCTGGGCACCTGGGTGCTCTTAACAACATATTAATCAGTCAACTGCTTATTACTATAATTATGTAGATTTTTCATTATTGTAACTGTAAATTAAATAATGGGTTTAGCTTGTCAAAGCAATTTGCGATGAGTCAAACAAAGCTATTATGTTGCAATTGACCTGATTCCCAGTCGGCTTCTATGCTATCCATTAAAATATTAATTGTACAGTACATCAGAAAACACTATAAATGCATGTAATATTTATTGTATACTGTATTTTACTAAGGCTTTGGAAAGAAATTGCATTGGATTGTATTTTTTGTATTGAACAGAAAACCGGGAGTTACAAAAACCTTTACTAAAGGATTCTGATTCGAGGTGTGACTGTTTTCAATAGTTGAGCAATACTTTAGTGTTATATAAAGGATGGGGTGTGATTCAATGTCGTTTGAGTTGAGAAATTAAGGCATTTCACTTTATTGATAGAAATACATAAATAGAATAAATAGAATACAGTAATCTGTCGCATATCCAACTGCGGTCGGATGAATGAATCCTGTTTTAAATACCATTATACACAGCTGTAACACTTACTATATTCACACAATTATTGTTTTGAGATTCAGCTTTTATTAGGGAGATCCCCTATATCCCTTGTTTAGATAGATACAGGGTATCCGTCTGCCGTGTGGGTGCGTGCACTTGCTGCTGAATGACTGACAGGAGATCGAGCGAACAAGATTTATTTACATATCAACACACTGAACAGCTCACATGACACTACCAGCAACGGCAGAGCATGGAGTACATACAACACAGTGTACGAACGCTTTGGTAGGATCTACAATATCTGAAATAATCTTTTCTGTTAAATAATAAACTAACGTTAATGATGAGGCTGATCGTGGTGGACATGTGACGGACGGATACGGAACGGATTACTGTAGGATTACAAATACTTGGTGGTTAGATGGACACACAGACTGTATGTTCTAGTCTTTATGTCATGATTGAATGCCTTACAGTATAGTCTATGTACATTCATCAACACTCGAGTTGACATAAAGCTGTTCCAGTGTCTGGGTGTCTAAGAAATTAGACACTCCGGGTTCTATACTGTCTTACCTACAAGTCCATCTGTCTTGGAAACACACTGCTCTAACGAGGTACTGACACAATAATGCATTTCTTTGTACAATCTGCTTGTGTCGGCCCTTAAACCAGAAATAAGCTCAGGAAAACAATGAAACATCTTTTATATGAGATGATAACCCTCTGCACAGCACTGGCAGATTGTCCTGTTATGACCTGCCTTCAATCTAATAAACATTTTCAGGACTACAAGGAAATGGAAATGAAAACGGCAAATACTGAAGAGTACAAAAAATCTGAAGAAATTGTTTGATACAGCAGGGGGTCTCCTGGCATCTGCTTCTATCTAAAATGTTGTATCATGCCGCACACAGGATATTTTGAGGTTAAGAAGAAATTAAAATAACTGACTGGCAAAACTGTGTTTGGTTTATGTGTCCAGTGCTTTATAACAAAAATACAAACACAATTTACAACTCGGTGCTGTGGTCATTCAAATAATCTTTAAAGATTCAGAAGACAAGCTATACTGCTTAAAGAAATGTTTAAGCATTTCCAGGTCCATTTCCTTTATGAAAACTTGATTTGGCATTTTAACATTATGAATGTGAAACGTAACCATTATTATTATTATTATTATTATTATTATTATTATTATTATTATTAGTTTATTTGGCAGATGCCTTTATTCAAGGTGACTTACAGGGCAAGACAAGGTTACAGTACAAAAACAATATTAACAGCCACACTGACCGGCTAACTGCTGTAATAACCCTAAGAGTAGAGATGTCATAAATATTGGCACCAAGTTTTTCTCAAACCAAAATACAATACTGGAAACGATGCACAAAAGCATGAATAGCAGTCCAAGTGTGGTGACACCTGAAATTATATGGCAGCCACAGTACCAGATTTGTCTTCAGTCGATCTCTTTTGGGATAAAGTGAACACGAATGTAAAGCAGTAGGGACCATCTCTGGAAGCAACACTAAAATGGTCCAGTTTAATAGCAGCAAAAACATGGTATAAAAATGTAATTATTCTTATAAAATACGCTGTTTGAAGGCCTATCATGCCTTAGATACCAATAAAAAGTAATCTACAGCATGATGATATGTAATGTTTTTATTGCCATTTAAGTGTTGTTTACCAGTAAGTTTAATATATTTCCATTGCACATTTTCTTATGTAAATTACAGTGCTACAGATCTCACTTTGTAACACACTGAGCTTATATAAAATGCGCTGTAGCAATACTAAACCTTTTCCAACAGGGTCTTAAATCTGCTTTAAAAAAAACACAACTGGAGCCTACCAGCAGATAATTAGTAGCCCCTTCATTTAATAGCAAACAGAACTAATTACTGGAGCTGTGGCAACAATCCTGATTTCCCACTAGAACCCCTTAGATGCTAATTAAAGCATAAGCCAAGTGAATCCAGTCTGAATCAGTTCCTCTGATTAAGGATATTCTTACAAACAAGAGGCTGTGCAGAATATTTAGTTTGATAGAGTGCTGTATTTTAACATCGAAATATGAAAAAAAGCTAGAGGGGTTCTTTGGAAATAAACATTTTGACTTATTAGGAAAAGCCCTTGACTTTCCAAGCAACCACTTAAGTCTTTCAATCAAATATTCATAAATCTTTGACTGTACCCACTTTAAGGTCAATTACCTTAACTGCTTCAGGTCCTATACAAAATACAGTGCTCGATAATAAACCAGTGACTTTGTGGTTCCCAAACAAGCATATTAACCATTGTACAAAAGGACCAATCCCCAGAACAAGTGTTTTGTCAAGATAGTATCCCATCACCTAGTTCCACATGCAGCAGAATCAGTAACCTTAAGTGTATGACACAACACTGCTAGTTGTTGTGAATCAACTTGTCTGCCTCATGTTGTGCTTAGATTATTTCCTTATAGTTCTTACTAGATTGACTATACCCTGCAGTAAATAATAAATACGAATGTTAACGTGTTGTGATTCTGCAACGGCAATGGTAGCAGAATTGTAGTTATGAACCATCAGTAGAGTGGTTCCCCCAATTATAACATTTACGTTTTTTATAATAGTCATATCAGGACCATATAGTTGGTCCTAACTTTCTAATCCATTTGTTGTCATTGCTGTTAATGCTTTGAAATCCAGTGGTATTTTATAACTGTTCTGAAAGGGAGGGCAGGTCGTTCTTTATGTAAACAAAGCAAAAAAGAAATCGATGCATCTTGCAATTTAAAGATGCAAGGAACATGTTGTTCAGTAAAGAACTAGAAGCAGAATTTTGGCAGCATGTCTAGGAATGTCAACGTTGCTACACCTCAGTCAGCATTATTTGTTTGAAGGATTCTAGCTGTTTCAGTACTAGATTCAGTCAGCATCATACTGCGATGATAATCCTTTATTCTGCAGCCTATCTATGTAACACGTTGTGTCTTTTTCAGCGTGAAACCAGTCATCATCTGCTTGTTCATTATACAATCTTTTAGCTCATAGTGGGAAAGCTGTGTGCATACTGTATGAAGGGAATCAACTTGTGTGCCTGGCCAGACCTAAAGGAAGTGAGGAACATGCTGGTACAGTATTGGCATCTGATGACTTTTCTGGGGGTTAATAATGACATTAATTGGTCTCAGTATTGTTTTTAGGGTGCAAATAAAACCACTGTACTAAGAAATGGACAGTATTGCCTACTGGTACGGTTGCCATGCCTTGAAGATGTGCGACATTATTTGTGGTATATACTGTACTGAGTCCATAAGAGGACATGTCAAATGGTAACATTGCCTCAATATATGAGTTTATTTTCTGTAAATCTGAAATGCCTGTCAGATGATTACATATTTAACCTAATACTGCATGTCTACAATTAGTTAGGTTTATGTTTATTTTGGTACCTGTGAAAGCATGCCTTTCCTGCAACAGTGAAGTGAAGCATCAGATACAAATAAACAGTACCCTTGAAGAAGTGGCCCTACAATAATGAACAGAGAAAACACAAAAACTCTGCTTCATATCCACACATTCTTTCACGCCATTGTTTTCATATGGATCATGAATACAACAGAATTGCTAATGTCACTCTCAACATATTGTATGAAGGGCTATTTCATTTTGAGAAGACCTCTATAAAATGTGTCATATATATTTTTGATAGGATGTTAGACAATATCTACTATAAATATAATTATTTTTACACCAAGCTGTTTTGCATTGAAAACTGTCAAAAACATTGTGGTGATCTTTCCATCCTGTCCCTTGGCTCAAGGGGTCTGCACATCAAATAGTGTTAACTGTATTACTTCAAAGTTAAGGACAATTCAGACTGTCAACTAATCAGGATCTTTTTGTTGGTATATGGTTTGAAAGGATTTGACTGTACGGTCAATGCATTTAGTCTTCCATTGCATACTGTGCCGTTAGGTTAGGTTTTATACCATGTTTTTTAATCATCCTCTGAAGACATGCTGGAGGAAGTTTAGACACAATGCTGCATAGTGTAGACGCTAACCGTACTTAGCACTTTTAAGCCATTTTATTATTATTTACCTTTTAATATTTGAAATAGATGTTGCAATCACATAAATCTTGTAAAAAGTTCAACTTAATTTTATAAAAGCTTTGATATCGAAATGTAACTATTCTGAGTGTAACGGTAGCACCAAGTGGTCGACTAGTCGACTAAATTTGAGTGTAGTCGACCTCAGCGCTGGTATTCGACTAACCAGAAATGTCACGTGACCATTTACAACATTTGCTAAAATGGCGGATGATACATCCAATATGAGTACGTCAGCATCAAAAGAAATGCAACAAACTAGTTTAGTGTGGAAGTACTTCAAAAAACAGGAAGACAAACGTGAAGTACAATGCACACTTTGTCAGAAAGTGCTAAAATACAACCAAAGCACATCGTCTACGCATGCGTACCTCTGAGGAAAACATCCATTAAACCTGTCGGGTGAAGGTCAAGCAACAAGTGGTACTGCAGTCAAGGCAAGTGATATGCAGAATCTTTTTTTAATTTTCGAAGCGTCCAATAACGCTCAACTACAAACAAAATAAGCTTCTGAACGACTGCGCCACAGAGTGGAACTCTACGTTCTTCATGTTGGAGCACTTATTTGTGCTGTTCAGACTGTCCTGACTGATGAAACTGTCACAAAAGCGGCCGCTCGCAAGTCACTGTTGTTGAAAAGTAACATCTGGGACCTGATAGAGCAGTTGTTACTTGTACTAAGACCGCTGGCAAAAGCAACCACTATTATGTGTGCAGAACAGCATGTGGGGCTTTCTTTCATTTACCCTGTCATTATGAATTTGTTGGACAGCAACCTCAAGCCAACAGACACTGACATGGGAGCTACACGAGCCTTTAAGGCAGAAGTCAGCAAGCAACTAACGAAACGATTCAAACTGGATCAGCAAGGACTTGCGGAAACACTTCCCATCATGGCATGCCTGTTGGACTCACGTTTCAAGCACCTGCAGTTTCTACAGAATGATGTGAGAGAGGCAGCCAAACACCATCCTTCAGAATTGGTTCTGAATCTGAACCAGTCAAGATCCTGTGATTCTGCTGCTGCCACCTGCCGGCCCTGTGATGGTGCCGCGGAGGCAGAGCCTCTAACGAAAAAGTCCAAAATTGAAATGGACTATGCAGAAATGTTTGGACGTCACTTCGAGGAAGGAAGAAAACCACGGTCAGTGAAATAAATGATTACTTCAAGTTGACCCCTCACATTCCAACAATGGACAACCCATTACTGTGGTGGAAGAAAAGGAAAGACCGATATCCCCATCTGGCAGCTTTAGCGAGGAAATATCTTGCTACCCCCTGCGTGAGCACTCCGAGCAAGAGAATATTTTCTCTTGCTGGAAATAGTGTCAACCGACACAGATCAAGTCTCCACCCAGATCATGTTGATGTCCTTGTGTTCCTTAAAGTAAATTTAAAAACAAGTGAAAAGGAACTGACACCAAGGAATGATGTATCTGATGAGTCTGAGTAAAGATCGATACTGACAGTTTCCTACACGCTGGATAAAAACCCTTATTTTGCTTATAAGTTTAATGCCAGCAATGCAATATTGTGTTTCTTATATGAAAGGCTTTGATTTTGTTACCCAAGTTAAAACAATCACCAGGGTAAGTTTTTATTTATTTATTTTATTATTATTTTCCATGGTAGGCTATGCTGTTGCATCAGAACAGAATATGTTTCTGTTGTAACACATAAGCCTGAACTAATGATTCAGATCCGTTAAAAAAAAAAAAGTAATCAGTAACGTGAATATGAATCAATAATTCTGATCATAGGCTAAATAATTCTACGAAACACAGCGGTTAAACAGCAATGTTGCCTTTGTTGCTTTTCGCTATGGCCATGCAGTACTATAGTGTCTTTTCTTCCGGTTGGTTTTACAATGACGCACAAATTAGTTTGTTACATAACTGCACGTTTACTTCGGTTCTCTCCGGTTTAATCATCAAAATAGAAGTCATCGTTTCTGGTAAAGAGGAGATCTTATGTATTAATCTCTGATGCATCAGAGAACTACTTAATAAAAAATAAAACAGTGATGTGTTGTTTTTTCTTTCTTTGTGTGCTACATCCCGACTAGTCGACTAGTTTACCCTTAACTATTCGACTCTATAAAATTAATAGTCATTCTACCCCTATCTGAGTGTATGTAGTCTATGTTTACACAATATTGTTTTATTTTGCCTTCATTAACTGCAGTAGCCACTGTATTTTGATTAAACTCAGTTCTTTACCAATATTCATGCTAAACGATTAGTGTGAACCTTAAAATTGGGGTATTAAAGATTAAGAGAGCTCTAATGAGGCGCCACTGTGAACCTGCCAGTTTAATATTCAGGTTTCTTGTAATCAGAATTACATTCCTGTTACTACAAATGTTTCAGAACATCAAAGCTTATTGTGGTGACAAGGTAATACTTAAGTGCTTGCAAACAAAAAAAGAATCTGTTTCCATAGCAAAGTACACCCTTAGCAATCATCTCTGCAGCTTTCTAAAAGGCAGAACATGCTCCTTTCTACATTAACAGCTCAAGTGCTTGGGAGGACAAAAGCGGTTTTAATAATAAGTCTGGTCGTTCAAAAAATGATTATTTCCAGGTCTTGAGTTAAGTTGATTGGAATTGAATGGATGCCAAGTGAACCAAGTCTGATTTTCGGTTTAAACCAATAAAAAACGATAAAACACCCCTGATACAAAACAAAAAAAAATTAAATTGATGTATTGCCAATAAACAACAGAAAACACTGGAAAAACAGTGGAAATGGTTACTCAATTCACATTGACCACCCCTTTCCCATTAGAAAAAAAAAAAAACCCTGCTACAAAAAAATAAAAATAAACTACCTTTCCTAGTGCAGCTGGGCAATGTCCCTCCTTCCTGACTTGTATCTATCATTGATTTGTTGAGTACTTTAAACCCACCCCAAATACAGAGTTCTATTGGCGACTCCGTTTGTGAGATTTAAAACGAGATAACAATTATGATTGGAGGCTTGTTCATGGGATTTAAAGATGTATTACAGTTAAGACATAGAGGATTTAAACAGAATTGCAAATTGTGACAAAATGTTAAAAAATGCATACGCACAAAAACCCCAAAAGAATGTGCCTGTGACCATAAGGATTTTTCATTAAGGAAGGGAGCAAAGGAAAGAAGGTACAAATTAAGTGTGCAAGTACTGTTGAGTTACTACTATACATATTTTGACAGAACAAACCGCCCAAACATTTTGGAAAGTAACCGAAAACAATAATTTCATACACTATATAAAAAGCGAAAGCCCTGAAAAAAAAAAACGATTTATATAAACTCGAAAAGAGCTAAAAATAAGCACCAAAAAATGAAATTAATAAAAAATGAAAAACAGAACCCTAATTATAATTAAACAATGACATCAACATAGAGACATAATGGCGTTATATGTACAGACAGAAAATTGGGGATAAAAGGGACTGAACTGGCGACCCTGAAACCAAGTTTGCTATCAATGAGACAAAAAAGAGAGCAACTTTGATAAACTCCTCTTCAAATTGGTGTTTAAATGTGCAAGTGCCTAAACACTCAGTGCCACATCTGTTTCAAGATACGTGTTCAAAATATTATAATATTCATCAGGTTCTGCAACACCACCTCAGTAGCCACCATGAGCCAAGGTAATCTGCATATTTTTGTCAACAGTTTTTAGGACAACATCTACCAACCAGGGCCAACCAGTTGTCTGTGATGTGAAAAAGGAGACAACTAGGTAAACAGCCAATCAAGGAAACTTTGCTTTAGAAAAACAGGGCATTTAAAATAAAACAATAAATGGGCATATATGCATTATTTCCCTGCAGTAGGATGACAACTAGAGCCACAGTTAAGGACCTGAAATAAAATAACTATCATATTCCTGTAAAAAAGAACAAGTGCCCTTGAAGCCCTTTGCAATGACTAATACATTTATTTTAAAAGAGCCTTTATTGATTGCGTTTTCTCATATTTCCTATGCTCTCTCCGATGTGTCTCCTTGAAAACACAGAGGTTCAGCATACTACCAAACTTCATGTTTCTTGAAAACATCCAGGCAAATAGTATTCCCTTACACGTGTGAGGTCACGTGGGATATTTTGACCTGGAGGATCCATCTGACCTTGAAACATGAACGCAATTAACTGCAATTCTAGCTTATAGACCAAGCAACTCCATCCTGATGACAAGTGACGAGCCAGTTATGGCTGAAATAGAAGAGGTGACAGAGCTGGCAGGGGTGGGTTTATAAAAACAAGTAAGCTCCTCTGGCAGGGACTCTTAATAATAGTGCACTGTTCACACATTTTTTACTCCTGAGTCTTTCAAAAACTGGATTCTGTTATGACAACAAAATAACATTTTAGATAACATCACCTTTAGTTAATGAATTGAGAACAGAGAACCCTAGAGCATCTTCAATGTCTTTTCTGTTGAGCAAAAATAATAAATAAACTAATACATTTTTGTGATATTCAAGATATGTGCTAAATAACTGATTCCACGTGATGTTGTTTAAAAGCGTTAATTAGAAAAAAGTTATTTCGCTTTCAGTGACTAGCCTGTCATCAACCATTGTTGTCACTGATAATTTTAGAAGTGGTGCTTGCTTACCCAGGATATAAAACCCTTATATATATATATATATATATATATATATATATATATATATATATATATATATATATATATAAAAAATATAACAAATATAAAAAATATACGGGCTGTCAAGCAATTAAAAAAAATCGCGATTAATCTCGAAATTAAAAAAAATACTTAGTTAATCTTGGTTTTAATCGCATATTTAATTGATACAATTACTGCATTTCTCTCATTCGTTTGTTTTATTACTGACGCTATTATTATTATTTATATTATTTTAAAGTTCTTCTTATTACCTATAAGGCCTTACATGGTCTTGGACCTCATCTTCAAGATCTGCTGACACCTGGTCATTCCGAGATCGGAAAATGCTAATCTTCTGACTGTCTCTAAAATTCGTTCAATAGATTCAATTCTTTTAGCCTGTCTGCATACAACATGCCTTTTAAACCCAGGATAATTCTGGTCGCTCTTCTTTGCACTCTTTCTAGAGCAGCAATATCCAGATGAGGTCTTACTAATGCATTGTAAAGTTTTAACATTACTTCCCTTGATTTAAATTCAACACTTTTCACTATATACAGAGCCTTGCATAAGTATTCACCCCCATTGGACTTTTCCACATTTTGTAGTGTTACAACCTGGAATTAAAATGGATTTAATTGGGATTCTTACCATTTGATTTACACAACATACTTAACACTTTGAAGGTGCAAAATATTTTTTATTGTGACACAAAAGATAATTAAACAACAAAAAAAGATATTTATTGGTTGCATAAGTATTCACCCCCTGAGTCAATACTTGGTAGAAGCACCTTTGGCAGGAATTACAGCTGTGAGTCTCTTTGGGTAAGTGTCTACCAGCTTTGCACATCTGGATCCTGCAATTTTTGCCCATCCTTCTTGGCAAAATTGCTCAAGCTCTGTCAAGTTGGATGGGGACCGTTGGTGAACAGCAATTTTCAAGTCTTGCCACAGATTCTCAATCGGATTGAGGTCTGGGCTTTGACTGGGCCATTCTAAGACATTCAGGTTCTTGTTTTTAAACCACTCCAGTGTACCTTTGGCTGTGTGTTTAGGGTCATTGTCCTGCTGGAAGGTGAACCTCCACCCCAGTCCCAGGTCTCTTGCAGACTGAAACAGGTTTTCCTCTAGAATCTCCCTGTATTTGGCTCCATCCATCTTGCACTCAATCCTGACCAGTTTCCCAGTCCCTGCTGATGAAAAGCATCCCCATAACATGATGCTGCCACCACCATGCTTCACCGTGGGGATGGTGTTCTCAGGGTGATGAGCAGTGCTGGCTTTGCGCCACACATAGCGTTTTGCGCTAAGGCCAAAAACTTCAATTTTGGTCTCATCAGACCAGAGAACCTTTTTCCACATTTGCTGTGTCTCTCACATGCCTTTTGGCAAAATCCAAACGGGATTTGATATGGGTTTTTTTCAGCAATGGCTTTCTTCTTGCCACTCTTCCATAAAGCCCAGCTTTGTGGAGCATCTGGGTTATAGTTGTCCCATGGATGGTTTCTCCCATCTCAGCTGTGAATCTCTCCAGCTCCTTCAGAGTTACCATTGGCCTCTTGGTTGCTTCTCTGACTAATGCCCTCCTTACCTGGTCACTGAGTTTTGGTGGACGGCCTTCTCTAGGCAGAGTAGCGGTTGTGCCATATTCTTTCCATTTTTTAATAATGGATTTAACGGTGCTCCGGGGGATGTTCAAAGTTTGGGATATTTTTTTATAACCCAACCCTGATTGGTGCTTCTCCAGAACTTTATCCCAGACTTGTTTTGATAGCTCCTTGGTCTTCATGATGCTGTTTGTTTAGATATGCTCTCTAACAAACTCTGGGGCCTTCCAGAAACAGGTGTATTTCATCTGAGATCATGTGAAACTCCTTAATTGCACACAGGTGGACTCCATTCAACTAATTACGTGACTTCTGAAGGCAACTGGTTGCACCAGAGCTTATTTAGGGGTGTCACCATAAAGGGGGTGAATACTTATGCAATCAAGACTTTTCAGTTTTTTATTTGTAAATAATTTTGAAAAATATGTAGATTTTTTTCCCCACTTCGACATTATGGACTATTTTGTGTAGATCAGTGACAAAAAATCCTAATGAAATCCATTTTAATTCTAGGTTGTAACACTACACAATGTGGAAAAGTCCAAGGGGGGTGAATAATATGCAAGGCACTGTATATCCGAGCATCTTGTTGGCCTTTTTTATAGCTTCCTCACATTGTCTAGATGAAGACATTTCTGAGTCAACATAAACTCTGAGGTCTTTTTCATAGATTCCTTCTTCAATTTCAGTATCTCCCATATGATATTTATAATGCACATTTTTATTGCCTGCATGCAATGCCTTACACTTTTCTCTATTAAATGTAATTTGCCATGTGTCTGCCCAGTTCTGAATGCTGTCTAGATCATTTTGAATGACCTTTGCTGCTGCAACAGTGTTTGCCACGCCTCCTATTTTTGTGTCGTCTGCAAATTTAACAAGTTTGCTTACTAAACATGATCATTGCAATTCTGCAATACCTGCAATTCTGCTGTCATTATTTTACATTGTAGAATGTCACAGAAAATTCTTGCCTCAAATTCAAACAAAGTACACAGACAAATTATGCTAGAACAGCAACACAGAAAATGTCAATCAACATTTCATATTGTAATACTAAGATAAAATGTTTGCCTGCTGGACTAAGAAATATTTTACAACACTGCTTAACCACTGTAACAGTAAAGTTCTACTGCTGTTTTACAAGCTATAAAACTTACCCTGTATGTGTTTACCCTGATTTTTGATTGATATTTTAATTGGGCTTTTCTCATGGATTCAAAGAGTAAATGTTTATTAGGGCAATAACAAAACAGCTGTCCACATGAATGATCTTGAATGTCTCTCTGGATTTCATTTTAATTCTGCAACAGTCTGATAATATTGCCTCTATTAACTATGCAGATAAACACAGCATAAATTACATCACATCAACATGGGTTTATTTTGTGGTGCAACTACAGCTGCACAGAGTAAATTAAATGACCAGGTGGAGGAAGCTTGTGCCCCTTCATCTAAAATCAATTCAAACTGGACTGTCAAAGACTAAACTATGGAAGAAAGTAGTTATCCAACAGTTACACGTCTGTTGGAAAATTAGTTTTTTGTAGATTTTGAAAGTACTTTTCAAATTCAAACTAATAATTTACCCTTTCAATACTAATGATAATTTAATATCACACTATTTCAACTAAATATAATCAATTCCACTAAGTAGATACCATATTACCCAGCATACATTGTTGTTGTTTTTTGTTTTGTTAACTTGAAAGCCTACTTGAATATAAAAATGATATTGTGTTCAAAAGGTGGACACACGTGTTACAAATGCAAAACATGTAAATCACTTTCATTGAAAAAAGAGAATACAAAATCAGCTATCTGTAATCCTATCACAAAATTCATAAAGAGTTTCAATCACCTAAGTGCTTACAATGAATAGTGTTGGGTAACTTCAAAGGTATGATTCAAACTTCAATTTAAATGTACATTGCTAATAGGCTACAAAATTTGAAACGTCAAGTTCACCTGTTGTTTCAAAATACCTTTTATTTGAGCTTGCAAGAGCAATCACCCTTGACCTAAGAGGTTTTTTTTAGCAGCACTGTATCTTACTGGACTTCTGTCCATGGTCCTGAAAACGGACATACAGAGGTACACTTCAGTGTACTGTAATACCACCCACCGCACCCCACCCCACCCCCCCCCAATAAAAAATAAAATAAAACGTTGCAGGAGCTGGACAATAACTTAACACACAAATATATTTTATATGTGCAAGTCCATAAGCATTTTCAGCAGCAATAATATTTATACATTCTGATTGGTCCTGGTGGCATCCAGGTTGAAAGATGTATGGATACATATATAAAGGTGCTGAACTGTAAATAGCACCACAACCTAAAGGAATAGTTTCACCAGCCAACCCAATGCCATCATCAAGTGATGAATACAATGCTCTTGGGTACTATATCACAGTGTTTAGACATGCCCCATTGAAATTGCCTAAGTAGCAGCACATTAATATAAAAAAGCAATAAATAAATCTGCTGTCAAGCAGAATATTAATTTTTACCAGTTAGGACTATTCATCATTACTGATACAATTAGAGTTTTAAAGTCTTCTTTAATTAAACAACTATATTAAATATTTTATTTTTTACACTTTTATTTGGGAGGAGACAGGAGACACACAGGAACACCTGCAATGAATGTTCCTAAAGGAAATTGTACTCTGTAACAGGATGAACTATTTATATACAGACAAGAAACCCTGTGTACGTGCAGCTTTAATAATGTTAGGGCTGAGTCATAAGAAAACAGGGAGACAGATGTAACTATAATGCCAGAATTGGTCATGTTGGACTGATCCTGGTAAAGGATGACTTGAGTAATAGATGTAACTAGTTCATCACAGATTTATTTGTGTATCATCCTTATTTAAACAAATGTCTTATAATATGTGCCAAAATTGAACTTCAATACCGCAGAAAACAATAAAGGCATTTTTGAATGTGTGATGTAGTACACTTTCAAATGCAGACTTAGCAAAATGATGCATGTGCTGTGCAATGTAATGAACTCTACTTTTTTTTGTACCATGGTATGTGCAACTGGAAAATATATTTTAAAATCCATTGGCACTTTCATTCAAAATAGAGAAAAGGTTGATGAAAGGAAATCTGTTAAGGGGCTGAGGTACGCGACCAATTGTGTTACCATTTTGAACAGACTTTGCAGTTATAGGGAATTCCAAACAGTGCATGATGTATAATTTGCCAACCAAGAATAAAGCAGGTAGGAACTCAATATGGCAGGTTGATGTGTTGTGTCATGGCATACATTACACAAAACTGCCACTCTGATTGGCTGAAAGGGACTCAACAGCCTATAACATTGTACTAAATTGATAAAGTAAAAAAAAAATGTTTATGGCTAGTACAGAGTAGTGTTATCATTATAAGATGTTGAAGAAACCTACTATAGATGCACTGATAAAAAAAAGGTTTTCCCAGACAACACAGAAACTCATAAGTAGTAATTTAAGAAAGCACTCTAGTACTGTCAAATCAACAAGTATTTTAACCCTGAAAGCAGCTGTCTCATCAGCTAAATTTAGTTACTTATATTTTGCTTTTAACTATACAATAAAAGTATTCACATAATTAGCTTTAAAATAGTTTATTTTTGGAATTTGTGCAAGATGTTAGCGTCATTTCTAAAACAAGCTATTTTAGAAACTTTAAGCGAATTGTTTTAAATTACCTTCTATCTCCTTATTTCAACTGATTCAATTATATCTGTGGAAAATGTGCTCCTTTTGTTAAGTCCTGAGTAAACCATTTCTATCTATCCAAGGTTGATTTTGATATAATTAAATTAATCAGTGTATGGGGGGAAAAGTTATTTAATTCCAATGTGCATAATTCCTAAACTGGCATAAGAACCTTAAAAATTCAGCTTTGACTGGCAATACTAAAGAGTTGTCTCTTCCAAGGTAGGGGCTCTGTCTGCGTTAGATAAAGCAGTGAGACTTGGTATTTGACTGCTCTGTCTTGGTGAATAGTGAGGTGAGCCCAGACAGCTCCCAATGGAGGTAGGCAGGAGTCAAAGACGCCTAGAGGGAAACAGCTTTGCAGAGGTAGTGGAGGAGCAAGAAAGGTCTTGTCCTGGGGATGATATTGGGAAGTCGGTTATTTCAATAAACAAGGGTAGGACCCATTGCACCACAGGCCTAACCTAGGCCTAATGTAACATTAACTGGTGTTTTACTCCTTTTTTTGATCTATGGAAAATTACCAAAGTTTTCCCCTTGCATGAAGAACATGTTTACTACTCTTGGTATTTTTTAAAGCACTAAATGAAAAAGTGCTGGATAAAATATTGTCCAGTATTTTCCATCTATTTTGTGCTAACAGCATTTACTAAAAACACTGATGCAAACATTTTCAGCATCAAACAGCAATCCATGATTTACCATGGTAAGCGTTGACGAGGAATACCCTCATTTTCATAAACTACATATTGTATTTCTTACCTTTTCATTATATTTATTGTTCACATTGCAGAGAAAAGTGTTGATTGTCCTTCATCACTAAAATATATAGCTCTTAATTTTGAGCTTCTTGAAAATCTAAAAAAAATGGTCTGAGGATAATGGGGTCTACAGCAATCAGCATAAACTAAAAACATTATTCGGAGCATTATAAGAACATCATCCAGAGGTTAATAACAAGGGACCTAAAATTTATCCCTGGGGCACAGGACTCAGAAACTTATAATAAACATAACAGTGTTCATAGTTATGTAATTATTTATTTATCTATCTTTTACTTTACAATTGTGCTGCATGCTCTGTGCAGGGGATGAAATCTTTGTACAGGATAAGATGTACTGGAATTCTGACAACTGCCTACAGTAACTGTGATATACATTTGATTTCTTATACATGATTTATAATATTTACATGTACTAGCATTATACATATACAAACTACAAGGCTTCAGACATAATACTGAACAGATGCAAGTTCCCCAAGAAGCGTGATCAAACTTGTGAAGAGGTTTTGACAAGGCAACAAATGATTTCCTGGGAAGCAAGCCATTATAAACTGCTTTCTCATAAACCCATCAGTGACTTTAAATATTGCAGATAAGTAACGTGCAAACATGATTGGCACATGTTAAGTACTTTATTGGCTGTAATAAACTTGAGCTGCTAAAACTTTAACCAGTGATTGCTGTATATCCATGTTGGTTACAGTTTGGTGAGCCCAGACAGCTCCCAACGACATCACCACGAATCCAAGATGCACAGACATCACCACGACGGACAAAACAGCACCGACCATTACAGCGACTGCCCATAACAGCGCTACGACATCACCGCGACGGACATTACAGTGTCGACCAATACAGCGACTGCCCATAACAGCGCTACGACATCACCGCGCCGAACTGCAATTCAATTCCCAGAAGACTGCTCAGTTCACATACACGTCACCAGGAACTCCCGCCGCCCCCCTCAGTATGCAGGTTTTAATATGACTACAGTGTCAGTGAGACTCGTATTGCACAATTGCAAAGCAGTTGCATACCAGGTTTGATGAAGATCTCTTGCAGATCAAAACGTTGATCTTAATAAAAAATATAAACCCTTTGGAACATAATCTTTCTACCCTGCACCTTGAAAGACTGTGGATGTGCGTATGTTTTCTCTTTGTTTACTAGCAGCCCTCCATCCCATTTCTCAGAGCATCCATTTCTCAAGGAAGAAATAAACAGTGGTTGTTCTTGTTGTTACCGCTATTTTGGCCCCAAAACTGCCTTTGGTGTGTTTCATTTGTCCGATCATATACAATGGTCGTCCAAAGTTTACAAACCCTAATTTATGGAAGTGTAACACCCTACAATTAATGTTGAATACATGTATATAGTACATTCCTATAAACACCCTTATTTATTGATGGTAAATATATGTAGATGGTACATTCCTAAAATTCCCCTATTCTTCTGTTTTCTAATATTAAAAAAAAGTTCCAAAACAAAAAACTGTTGGTTCAGCTTGTTACAGTTACGCTGCTTTGTTTGTGTTGTGCTGTTGTAGCCCTGAATTAATATATTTTCCCTTGAACTTTGCGACCTTTTGCCACATTTCAGGCTTCAAACATAAAGATATGAAACTGTAATTTTTTGTGAAGAATCAACAACAAGTGGGACACAATCATGAAGTGGAACGAAATTTATTGGATATTTCAAACTTTTTTAACAAATAAAAAACTGAAAAATTGGGCATGCAAAATTATTCAGCCCCCTTAAGTTAATACTTTGTAGCGCCACCTTTTGCTGCGATTACAGCTGTAAGTCGCTTGGGGTATGTCTCTATCAGTTTTGCACATCGAGAGACTGAAATTTTTGCCCATTCCTCCTTGCAAAACAGCTAGAGCTCAGTGAGGTTGGATGGAGAGCATTTGTGAACAGCAGTTTTCAGTTCTTTCCACAGATTCTCGATTGGATTCAGGTCTGGACTTTGACTTGGCCATTCTAACACCTGGATATGTTTATTTGTGAACCATTCCATTGTAGATTTTGCTTTATGTTTTGGATCATTGTCTTGTTGGAAGACAAATCTCCGTCCCAGTCTCAGGTCTTTTGCAGACTCCATCAGGTTTTCTTCCAGAATGGTCCTGTATTTGGCTCCATCCATCTTCCCATCAATTTTAACCATCTTCCCTGTCCCTGCTGAAGAAAAGCAGGCCCAAACCATGATGCTGCCACCACCATGTTTGACAGTGGGGATGGTGTGTTCAGGGTGATGAGCTGTGTTGCTTTTACGCCAAACATAACGTTTGGCATTGTTGCCAAAAAGTTCGATTTTGGTTTCATCTGACCAGAGCACCTTCTTCCACATGTTTGGTGTGTCTCCCAGGTGGCTTGTGGCAAACTGTAAACGACACTTTTTATGGATATCTTTAAGAAATGGCTTTCTTCTTGCCACTCTTCCATAAAGGCCAGATTTGTGCAGTATACGACTGATTGTTGTCCTATGGACAGAGTCTCCCACCTCAGCTGTAGATCTCTGCAGTTCATCCAGAGTGATCATGGGCCTCTTGGCTGCATCTCTGATCAGTCTTCTCCTTGTATGAGCTGAAAGTTTAGAGGGACGGCCAGGTCTTGGTAGATTTGCAGTGGTCTGATACTCCTTCCATTTCAATATTATCGCTTGCACAGTGCTCCTTGGGATGTTTAAAGCTTGGGAAATCTTTTTGTATCCAAATCCGGCTTTAAACTTCTCCACAACAGTATCTCGGACCTGCCTGGTGTGTTCCTTGTTCTTCATGATGCTCTCTGCGCTTTAAACGGACCTCTGAGACTATCACAGTGCAGGTGCATTTATACGGAGACTTGATTACACACAGGTGGATTCTATTTATCATCATTAGTCATTTAGGTCAACATTGGATCATTCAGAGATCCTCACTGAACTTCTGGAGAGAGTTTGCTCAACTGAAAGTAAAGGGGCTGAATAATTTTGCACGCCCAATTTTTCAGTTTTTTATTTGTTAAAAAAGTTTGAAATATCCAATAAATTTCGTTCCACTTCATGATTGTGTCCCACTTGTTGTTGATTCTTCACAAAAATTACAGTTTCATATCTTTATGTTTGAAGCCTGAAATGTGGCAAAAGGTCGCAAAGTTCAAGGGGGCCGAATACTTTCGCAAGGCACTGTATATATATATATATATATATATCTCAAAACACGTGCTGAATATCATTCTGCAACAATGAAAAACAAAAAAAAATCTATGCAGCCCAACTACATAAAAAATGCTTGTGGAAAGGTTTTACTTAACATATTTACCAATCTAGTTATGATGGAGCTCTATGGGAACAGTGAAAAAAAAAACTATAGTCTTCTGCAATCAGAGAATCTGTGGTGAACTCTGCTCTGACTGCGTTGTGTGTCTGAGTTCCTGGTAAGTGACGCTTTTGTGAACTTCGCAGTCTTCTGGGAATTGCAGTTCGGCGCGGTGATGTTGTCGCGCTGTTATGGGCAGTCGCTGTAATGGTCGGCACTGTAATGTCCTTTGCGGTGATGTCGGTTTTAGACTCGCTGTCATGTAACCATTACAGTTATCTATACTAGTGAAAATGGCAATATTATAATGAGAGTATAAGCAAACAAGATAGGGATGGCATTAGACTAAGGCTGATCAGTTCCAATTAGTTTATTAGTAACATGATTATTGACTTTTATTAGATGCTTTTGGCTGAACATGCTAACAATATCGAATTGGAAACTCCAAATCACACTTCTCACAAAATGGTCATTAAAAATTAGCAGGGTACTCCACTAGACTGGCCTGGTTTAGGCATAGATACAATATAACATGTGCCTGAGTAAGAGTTGAGTTAGATGATTAAACTAACACAACATCTTGAACACATTTTCCGACACTATGCATTTTAGTTCACATTCCAAGGAAACCTTCTTTCTTAAGTTTTCAAAACTCAAGGGTCCTTTATCAGTGTAACGAATGTATAATTTGGAATCAATAGCAGAATCTCACAAGGCATAAGTTCTATTTCCTTTTTAATTAGGCTGGAAGATGGGATATTCTGATGAGCAGCAATTCTCATGTTGATAGCTAAAGCAGGAAATGATATAGCAAGGACAGAGAATTCAATGCAGCCTAATGCAACATTCTTCTGATAATTATCTGTACAATGTGGGTCCCTGCAAGAGCAAACTGTCAGCAATTATTGTTATGATATGCTTGTCTATTGCGTTTTTTATTTATTATCTGATAATGCCACCTTTCTGCCCTTCACTTTCATTGGAATTCCAAGTCCTGTTATCTTAGTTTTGATAAGCAAAAATCACAAAGGCTCTCACTGACAGTATACCACAGCAGCCAGGTGACGTGAGACTGAGAGGAAGCAGCACATCACTTGTAATAGCTACAACCACTGGACACATCATTTAATAATTATAACTAGAGGACAAATCAAGTGTATTTGGAGACAACCACCTCCTACTTGCATAAAAACCTACAGTAGACTGTCTCAGATTTTATCCACTCGGAAGACTGTTATGTCCCTGTACACTAGACTTTAAAAAGCAATTTAAAATTTAGATTATGTTGAATTTGCTTTAGTTACTGTCACATAGAAGTGTGTTAAAGCTGATTTACAGTATAAATTGCCACATAAAGAAGCTAGTTTTTATTTGCAGGACATAAACATTACACATAAATACATGGACATGGCCCAATGCAAGTGATGGCAGTGAGTAATTTAAGATACTGTATGTTTTCCCTTTACAAAGTTGTGGTGTATTTTCAGTTTTCAGAGCCTTTGCTTTCCTGTATTGTTTCTGAACCACAGCAATTCATTGCACCCATAGGAACAAAATGGTTTTATATTGCACAACCCCCAGTCTAACAAGCATCATTTTTACATTAAGAGTGAAGGGCAACCTAATTTATCATCTGAACAATATATTGTCATATTTTTTTTCTGTTACTGAGTTATGGATCTGAGAGCTAATTGTCTGACCCAAATGCATCCTAAAATAAAGCATAAGTGAATCTCAATACATCAAAATACCACACAGGGAAGAGGAACAAGAATATCGTTGGCATGTGGTAATGGCATGGTAATAAAGTCACTTGATCATGTTATGGAAGTATGTAAGTAGGAATTAAGTACAGTACAGTAACAGTTCCTGTTCTAATGTACATTTGGGTACAAAATGAAAAGGTTGCTGCCAGTCAGAGACCTTTCCAAAATCTACCCAACACACCTTTATGCTTTATGAAAGTAAATATGCAAGATTATTTTGACGCTCTCCTTGCTATCTATCCCCCATGCTTGTTTTATGCATTTACCCATACAGTGGTTAATCATGTTAATTTTTGTATTATTCTTTATCAATTGCTTTAACATGTTTTCAGTTTGAATTGGATGTGCTTTATTAAACTTTTCTATATGTTTAATGGGTCATCGCTCAATAATATTTAAAAGAAATTCACTCTGCCATTTTGGATCATTCATGTTATTGAGGAAAGAAAAACTCCAAGATGGCTTCCAGACAGTCATACTGAAAAAAGGTCAAGGTCACTCAACAAATATACCCTTTGGTGGTTGTTATCATCAGAAATGTTAAGTCAATACAACAAATGCTCCAAGAGATACAGTGACAACCAATAGCTCTCCTGGAAACCTTTCTTTTCTCAAAACCTTCCTTATACTGGTTGCTGCTGGTAGTAATCTTCCCATGTCTGCCCCTTCTACATTTGTTCCTGTGCTTTAGAGTACCCTTTTAGCTGTAAACATATTATTTTTATATTACGTAAAAAGTAATGTTTGATGTTTAACATTCCAACATTGTCCTACTTTCATATGTTCAACAGTATAACAAATATATATTTTATAGTGAGCCAATGCCATAGGGTAGGTCACAATTACTTGATCACCATGATTCAGAGACCCATAAAAACTCCGTCCATAGTGAGTTTCATCACATCTGCAGGAGCAGTTCCTCTAGCATGGGGATATGCATTCCCTGCAGGGTATAATTAATGGCTTGCGCTTAGTTTAATACAAATGGGCTTCTAGCCACAGCTGTCTTTGTCTGCCCTTCAAAAGCATCACAGCAACAGTGCCAACAAACCTCTGATATTAATATGTGGGGAGTGGGCGTTTTCCTGTTGATGTACCTTTTAACTACTCGTTTTATTCTTTAACTAAAATAGTTATAGATCACAGAGGTTAAATCTCATGTTTACAAGGGTGCATTGTTTGCCAGCAGCTGCAGTAAATACAATATTACAAGCAAACAGAATACATACATACTGTAAGTAATGTGGATAAAATTAAGCTTGGTTAGAAATGGACACTCTATTAAAAGCTTGGAAGTGAAAATAGATATATGTGTGTACATACTCACTCTCTCTCTCTCTCTCTCTCTCTCTCTCTCTCTCTCTCTTACTCTCTGTTTCTCTGTCTCTCTCACTCTCACTCTCTCTCACTCTCTTTCTGTCACTCTTTCTCTCTCTCTCGCTATGATTACCTGCTGCCAAATAAAGAGCCTGCTGTTTTGAGCTGCATACCTGTTTCATGTCTTTCCTTCTTATCTAAAACGATACAATATGATGTAAATACTGTATTTATATACATACATACATACATACATACACCACCCATTCGATATATCGCGGGTGTCAAGGTCCAATACAAATCTGCTACATATCGAGGGCTGCGATATAGCGGGAGCCCCATAGAAAAACAAATAGGCTAATAACAAATACTTTACAACCACTCCCTCGTTTTATCGTGGGCGCCAGGGTCCAATACAAATCCTCTACGCAACCCGCTTTTTCTCATTTTTTGTATAAAAAGCAGCACACCATTTTAATTCATACTGCGGAGGGTAATTCCTTCTCATCAACTTAAGTCTACAATTAATTGATTGAATCTTCCTCTCCTTTCTCAAATGCACAAACCGCTGCATTGAAATAATCCATTCCCAACACAGAAGGCTTGTTTCTAGGGAGCTGACGTCACTGCCCTGTGACTTTTACTTGTGCATTGCTTAAAAAACCGCTTCGGCAAGTAGATATTTAATTTGCTTGGTGTTATTGTGCAATGCGTGTGTATATGATAACAGTACAATATTAATGCTTTGTTTGTAATTGTTCTGTATATTTCAGTTTGTGATGTGCAGTACAAAATAAAACTAACAGTAATTCTAACTGAAATTGTCTATGTATAGTGCAGCTAAGGCATGTCCAGTTAGACTGTAAAAATGGAGAGCCAACTCCAGGACCGCGATATATCCAAATCCGCAGTGTAGCGAAGGGCTATATTACGAGGGGTGGGTGTATATATAGACAGTATGAGGAAATTTAGGCAAACTGTTAAGAAACAAATTTAATTTTACGTCAATTAAATCTCAGTAAAGGTAAGCACGGGGAACTTAGTAACACGTCTCGTGGAGTATATGAATCACAACATAGCAATAATAATCTAGATTGGCCGGGGACTATTAACCCCTTTATAGTATCATCAAAACTAGCCTCGGCCAATACCATTTCCATTGCTGAAGTAATAGTGGCCATTTGAAAGCATTCATGGCTGAAAAATGCTGTGTTAAAGGATGCAAGTTAAAAACCTACAGATGTATGTTATAGTTATAGCATTTCAGTCTGCAGTCTGTCACCACTGATTTATAGTCCTTTTAAGACTCTCAAACGCTGGGTAGTGTAACTTTTATTAGTTCTGTTCTATGGTCTATTTTAAAAGAGACACATGTGTCTGGATTTGTTATGTTAACCTATTAAGTGTGGTTCGGGGGGCGGGAGCTGGGTTCCACCCTATCCTTTCATCTCCTATCATCAATCAAATCTACTTCCTATTTAAATCATTAGTCACATCCAATGCAGTTGTCTTGTGTTTTTTTGTTTTCCTCCTCCTCCTTCCTCCTCCTCTATAACTTGTAACGGCGTCAAGCTCTAGGGTGCCAGATAGTAATAAATGTCCTATCAAATTATTTAACTTAACCACATTACCAGGACCAGAAAACCCATCATCCTATTCAAGTCCTATATAGTCAACCAGAGTAAAAGGGGACTATTAATTAATTGAATAACCAAACAAGTTGCTTATGAGGTAAAATATATATATATATATATTTAGATGGCTCCAGCTTTAAGTCCATTTACTCATAATAATGAAACCAAATTACAAAAACAAAATAAAAAAACAAGTTTTACAGAATAAAGAAACAAAACATGTGCAGAACAAAATATTAATTAACCAAACATAAAAAAACAGTTAATTGCTATGGTAGTAACAAACAGTACAAGACAATGAAAAGCTTTTCATCCCTATTGGAAACCTGCTTTAAATACGGTCCTTCCAAGAGACAAACTAACTTTACCATTGTGTTACCAAAGTCACCTCTTTAGTAATCAACGCAAGTGGTTGCGGGAATATACCCTCATGAGCCAATTTACACTATTAAACTGCAAGCCGGGTTTCAATAGTCTCAGCGAACACACACAACGCAATATACATACCCAACAACTAATCAACAAAGCAAAAGTTAATTAACAATTTACTAAAATAAAATACAGAAACAAAAAACACCAGTATACTATAAAGCAATATTTAAAATTATTTACTGGTCAAAACAAAATAAATAAATAGGGGAAAAATAATAAAGTAAGGAAAATAACACACGAGTCTGTAATACACAAGGATTGGCGGTAATACTATAGCAGTTCTGATACAGACAGAGTAATGTTCATTTAATATGCTGCAAATCAGTTATGTTCGAGTTATTTTCTCTTCCTTACAGGGACTGTATTGGATATTTAACCAGTCACAGAAATGTCAATTTCCCTTTAGCAATCGAAACAACGATGCGGGAATCCTTTCGATGACTTAAAACCAAACTACCCATTTTCAAAGCTGTACGACCTGTTCCGCTGGAACAAACAGGTTAGTTAACCTTGTTTGTTCATCTGGCCTCCGCCACGTAGTTTGTTCCAAATACTTGGCAAGTAGTTTAGTTAACGTTTTCCTCATGCAGCTGCTGATAATATAGAAAACTTTTTTCCTTTCAAATTTTTTCGTTCGAACACACCATCACAGTCACAGCCCTCAGCTCCAAACTTCCTGATGACATCACACAATGCCTTCCATCCAGACTGCATAGCAAACAGGAACCGCCAACCTCCATACAGCACCCGTAGTGACCTCCAGCGAGCCTCCTCAACAAGCTAATTGTTCAGCTTTTATACGCAAGTGGTTCTCTTTTAAACATACAGTATCGATATGTCGTGTTTGCCACAAACTCAACAACCTTTGCATTGGTCTCCTCTGGGGGGGTTAGTGATTTCACTTTCTCCAACCCTTGATTAAGCTCTGCTTCCTTTACCTCTGCGAGGAGGGCTCTCCATGAGTCAGAAGGGACCCCCAGCCAAACCCAACCTTTTAGCATCTCATGATCTATCACTACCCTCGCAATCTGAGGAGCTAAGCTTATTCTTGCTAAACCTCACTGTAGGAGCTCTCATAACACAAGGCTCACTTCTCGTTTCAGGTTCTCTGGGGGTGCATCTCTGTCCTAGCTTTGGATTGCTATAATTCACCTCATCGAGTTCCCCTTTCTTGCTTTCAGGTTCTCGAGCTTTTATTTATGTACAGTGCCCCCCAAGAGACGTCTCTTTCGTATGTCCACTCGCTGGTGTTTCCACACTCTTGCTCTTTGTGCCTGCACCTGCCTGCTTTTATACATTCCATCCCACTCGCCTCCGGAGCGGGACCAAGCAGCTTGGTTTTGAAAGCAAGGCCAGGACATGTGTAGTGTCTGGCTATGTCTTTCTGGAAGTTAAATTTCAAAAGTCAAACCTGTCTGCGTTTTTATTGCAGAAAATGATTCAAAATGAAGAAAAACATTATTTTGTGCAATTATAGCTTCAGTTCAATTATGAGTGAAGTAAAAAGCATTTTTATTTAAGAACATAAGAACATAAGAAAGTTTACAAACGAGAGGAGGCCATTCAGCCCATCTTGCTCGTTTGGTTGTTAGTAGCTTATTGATCCCAGAATCTCATCAAGCAGCTTCTTGAAGGATCCCAGGGTGTCAGCATTTATTTTGTATCTATTCATTTCATTTTTTTTGTCTTATTAAACACCGAGGTGCTGATGAGTGGCCCAACTAATAATATATGTTTGATAAATACTGAATTATCATTCATGGTATACGTTTTTTATTTGCAGCACGTGCAAATTTATGTAGGGACCTCCTCCTAAGGTGAATAAAAACCGTATTCCACAAACGATCATTAAATATTCTGTTTATACCACAAGTATATTTTTTAAATAAATAGCAATAAAATGTATACATTTTATATTAAATAAATTAATTTAGGGATTATTTTACCTGGTGGGTCTTTACTTTCATTGTCAACAGACTATGCTTTGACGCGAATTAATTTCAAACCCTGTTTATGGTCTCTTCGCAACCATCTTTTTACATAGAACCCTGAGCTCAGTCTGTCAGTTTGCAGTCGCTCTGTTGTTTCCTACCTTTACCGCTTTTAATGAAGTGGCTACATGCTGTTTGGGTAAGTCAGATGCAGGCAGATCGGTAACTGGCATTTCTTGACTAAACTCGTTCTCAAGGCCATGTTTTTATATGTAGCGACTTGCTTTTTCAACAAACTTGATAGACAACCTTGCCAAGGCCATGTATGCAAAGTTTTGATTCAATCGGCATAATCTTTTCAGAGAAGAAGTTGTTGGAATATTTTTGATGAATCCAATATGGCCGCCAAACAACATGACCGATCAACTTCACTTGAACAACCGTAAATCTAGGCCATGAGGGGAGTATGTGCACCAAGATCACTGCTGTAAACCGGTTCGGAGAAGAAGATTTTTTAAAATTGTCCAAAATTCTCTGAAAATCACCATGTGACCATGTGACCTATAACCTTCATTTTCGCTCTTCCCTAAGGTGCCTACCACCCTACCAAGTTTCGTGATTTTCCGTGCAACGGTGTTGATTTCAGAGCCATTTAAAAAAAAAGAGCGGAAGAAAAAAAAAAAAAATCCTAACAGAAACAATAGGCTTCCCAGCCATTCTAGCTTGGAAGCCTAACATGTCCCGGTAAGCATGTTATTCCACTTAAGTGGAATAACTCAAATCTATCCGACGCTAGACATACCCACGCTTGTGGTATACACATAAATGAATAAGAGCTTTAATGCAATAATAATATATTTTCGACATAGATACAAAGAGATAAACCTCCAACACGTTTATGACTGATAACTTCCGCATTACACCTTACAGGACAGTAAAATGTGTTGCAATAGAGAGCTTGTGGAAACACAGCTTTTACATGTAATTTCTTTGGTGTGGATTCATTTCATACTATTTTTGGATTTTTCAATTCACAACATCAACGTTAGGATAACCTTCTTGATTTGTTTTTCTTGTTTTACGTTATTGAATTGGTACCTCATATTATATTCAAGATACCGCTAGCTGTAGTTGTACTTGTTATACTTGGTCAAACTTGTTAAACATACTGTAAATAAATACAACCTGTGATGTATTCATGTCATTTTAATATACAGGTATGACTATTGCTTTGATTAAATCTAAATTACAAAATGATTCATTTCGCTATGGGTATTTTACATTTGCCTTTTGTTGCTGCTGAGGCCCAGTTGCTCTTGAAAAATGTATATATGTACTGTAGAAGGTAATAATTGGCCAATTTGGTAGAAAAAACTTTCTGAGTCAAATTGAGGAGGCCATCACCAAAATGTTTTAAGTGAATCTGTGAAACTGCAGCATGTGCTGTTTCAAAGCACCTTATCAGGACGCACTGTAGCCATATTATTAAGCAGTTAATGCAACAAAACGTATATGAGCTGGCCTAGAATCTTTCTGCCAAAATGCACTGTTCTGTGGTTAAAAGGTATTTCTGCTTCTCAATGTGAGGTGGTCATCTGCTTTATTATCACACTGTATAACTCAATGAAAAAAAAACAACGGAATATAATATAAAATAAATAAATAAATAAATAAATAAATAAATAACTTATTGGCTGTTATAATGAAAGTAACACTTAATTTACTACAGGAATAAACTGCAGCCATAGTGCAATTAGCACATGCAACCCTGTGCTATACATGTGTCTATATTTCACATACAGTGCTCTCCCTGGACAAAGCTGCACTTCTCTCTGTCCTGGGAAGCCATCAACAGGAGCCTGCGTCAATTAGCCAAGGGGGGCTGTGCAACAGAGCAAATGGAATATCACACTTTTGACACCTGTAAAATTGGGTTCCTCTCCTGCCTGCAGGAGTCAGTGCTTAACCTTGCTGCAAATGACAGAGACATCACTTCCCACTGCTTTGGTGGCGCTAGCCTTTATTTCTTATTCATGAATTCAGTGCAATGTTTAAAAGATAGGAGCCTGGTGACCCTTTATACCAAGATGATAGTCACATCTCAAATACATCATGGTAATACCTACTGCCAGCCTCTGTCAGTATGCTTACAGCAGATTAGTGAGACCACCATCTGCCATGGTACTTTTGGGAATATTTTTCAGCAGTGCTGGGATCAATATTCAAAGAATTCAGAGGCAAAAATGACCATGCCTATGTCTTCAAGAAGTATTGTGAAATGCAATTCATGAATAACTGACATCATAAATAAAACACATTCTACTGAATGTCAACGTTTCGCTAGTTTGTTTTCTTGGATAATTTGGAAGAGTAACAGGAAACATGTTTCTCCTTAGATATTTCTCTACCTTAATACAGTGCTATATTACAATTCAATTCAATATATTTTTATTGGTTGTAAATGTATCTGTAGTTTTATACTGTATTTCTACTGTGAAGCACATTTAGAAGCCTTTGTCTTAAAGAATAAGGGGTTCTGAAAAATATAGCGTTACACGTCCTCACGTGTTGATACAACTGTTTAAATAATGTACCTGTAATTTTTCTTTTCATTGTTAACATCCTGATGACTTTTTACGCTTTATAACTTTAAAGTCTGTTGACCATGTCGTTTTTGTTATTTTACTTTTCAATGTTTTCTTTTTTTAAGCTAGACATTTTATCCTAATGTTCCATGTTCATCTGCCATTTGGCAGTGGTATGTGTATAAAAAAAAAATTTGAAGCTGATGATGTAAGTTGCTGTATTTTCTGCATTATCTGTTGTCATTTTCACAAATATAGAAGCATAGAAATACAAAAATGATTAAGAAATCTTCTCAATAGCTGTCTTTGCAACCAGGGACAATTGAAACATTCTTCCCCAGATCTCCAATGAGCATCTGCAGTACAGACAGGTCAAAAGACAGCGCATTAACAAGACCTTCATTAATCTAGAGGGATTAACTTTCAGGTAAAGCAATCTAAACTCAAGTAAAGAGCAGTCTGCGCTCAAAACGAATGACTGCTCCCAATCATTTTTTTTAACAGACAAAAACACCTCCATGATAAAATAAAATAAAAGGGTAATTAACTTTAAATGCTACTTCACAACTTTTTTTTATTTTTTCACATTATGATGTTCTGTGTCACCCTGAATACTGAGATGTTGTAATTTTTTGAAGCTGGCTATGGTCGACTATAATGTTTGACCTCTGCTGTCATTTCCTCATTACATAATGTCACGCAATGCCTTGGAAACCTGTTCATACTATAATAACAGTACTGGAAGCTCAAGTCATCACATGGCATATTGGAATTATGAAATGACTGACCAGGCAGTCCACAGACCAGGGAAATTAGCTTGTAAAAAGCAGATAAGGGTAAAAATGATTCAATCGTAATACTGAAGTAAAATAACTTATCATTACTGCCAACATAACACATGGGTAAGGGAAAGGTAAAACCCTATTAAGCTGGAATTATAAACTATCTGCATTATAATTAGGGCTTCTGCTTTTCAGTTTTTATTCATTTCATTTTTCGGTGCTTATTTTTTGCTATTTTTGAGATATCTTAAATCTTTTCCAAAAAATGTAATATCTCAAATAGAACTTAACTTTTGCAGCATGTATAGTATAATCCTATTGCTAAGGACAGAAGTCAAAGCCGTCTATATCTCATTCTAGGACCCATGTAAGCTCACAAGCAACAAGTCTCTAAGAAGATTAATTGAAAGAGATAACCGCATTTAGAACTTTAATTCCTAACTTTGCCCATGAACTCTCCAAGTTACAGCTCAGGCAAGAGTGGCATTGTATTCACGTTAAGTTTCTTGGCCCTGTTATTTATACTGTATATTCCCTGGAACCCATCCTATTTTTTTGCTTAGTCATTTAAATTATACTATATTTTTTCCAAACTGCAACATGTACAGAGTTGGACAAACTAAATAAAAAACATATGTCAAAACTCCATAGGGACAATCAGATTGTAAGCAAAGGCGTTCTGTTGTCGGTCTGCAGCCGAGTGTCACTAGAAAACTGATTTTAGAGAGAGAAATTCTCCATCAAAATTCAAATGACCTAATTAATATCAAATTCCAAATTGGTCTTGTGCAGCCACTGCTATTGTTCTCTTTCTTAAACTGGGTTTACAAGAAGATTTCAGACTGGGTTGAAGAACCATGCCACATGCAGTCTGCCTAATTTAAAGGAAAATAAAAACCAACCATCCATGCATTTACTAAATATTTTGGACTGCAGTATTTTGTAAGATCTTGTTTATAGAACAACACAATTATAAAGCACCAACTGCAAAGGTCAACTGTTTGAAACGTTATATAAATAGTATCACATGAATAAAAAATTAAAAAAAACATACTGAACTAAGAGATCTCAAAACCTCAAGTCTCCTTTGTATGCTTATTTATTGATATTTGGTTGCTTTCCAGAGTTACTTTCTCAGTTGTTCTTTACTGCTTGTTATGGCCTTTTAGTAGAAAGCAGTGTAAGGCTACCTCACAAATGAATGAACATATGATACAGCTTTCAAACTATTTGGCATGCAAAGAACGTTAGTGTTTAGCCTCACATTTCACGTTTGCATTGAAATTGTATTATTTTAGGATTATTGCTGACACTTTGCATACTTTTAATGTAAAAAAGGTACATTTTAACATTTGTAACGTATAATGTCTACAGGTGCTTACCCAACACTTTGAAAACTACTTACTGTATATATACGTATATACATAATTCTTCCCAAGTTTAGGCCATTTTCACAAAGCACTTACCACCATGATAAATTTGCACCATTTTTGGTGAAACGAAAATCAAACTGCTAATATAACAGAACTAGCAAGAAACAACTAAGGTGCATGTAGGAGCTTCTAAATTTAGTTTTTTATTTGAAGCTTTTTAACCTAAAAAAAACAAAAAAAACACAAAACAAAACAAACTTGTGTTAACTTAGCACAGTGGTAAATGCTTTGTCAATATTGCCAACATTGTTTTTGTAAACTGTTTGGTAATCAATATAAAATGCTTAGTACATTATTGTAGCTGAATATCATTAAACTACTATGCGAACACAAGTCCCCACAAGCAATAAAAGACCAGTATGCACTGACAGGGAAATGCACTGTAATGACAGCACAGATTACTTTTCAACCTCATATTCTTGAGCTTTATGTATGAAGGGCACAGCTTAGCCTGGAAGTTATGCAATGTAATTTCATCTAAAACAGCACCATATTTATTCGCTGCCAGCAAATGGAAGAAATGTTACATTACTGGTTCCTGTTAAAGCAGCCGCAATAGCAGGTTACATAAACCATCATGCCTAAGAGTATTTGCTGTACTGTAGGTTGTCCTAACCAGCAGTAAGCAGTTAACGAGGGATAAAACTGGATTGAAGCCTTAATATAATTAGGTACGATTACTCTGACTTCAGCTTGTTATTGAAATGTGTATACATTTTCAACAATAATCCAATGCTACCCTGGAGAATGGTACTGTACACACACATACAGTGCTATAAAGCTATACGGATTGCACCTTCAATATACATATCCAACAATATATTTGGCATTCGGAGCTAAGCCATGTCTTATTTACCTGGCTTGTCCTAAAGAAACTGTAAAAGGCAAGATCTATGTATAGGTCATCTAATTGGATCTAAGGCTTTAGAGCAAAGGTGCGCAACCAAACTTTTATCACGGGCCACATATCCAGAAAACTAGTTTAACCTAATGTGTATAGTGGGTCGTACATTACTAAAGAATAATCAGAGTTTAACCCTTGGCCGCAATATTCATATAGGCAATTTCCCATAGAATTACTGTTAATTTTATTTCGTGCTGCATATCACAAACAAAAATATACAAAACAATTAAAAACAAAGCATTAACATTGTACTGTTACCATATACACACGCATTGCACAATAACACAAAGCAAATTCAATATCTACTTGATGAAGCGTTTTTATTTTAGCCGACGAGTTGTTCAGCTGTAGCAGGCAGCAATGTAGCAAAAGACACAGCGCAGTGATGTCACTTCCCTAGCAACAGGCCTCCTATGTTGGGAATGGAGTCTTTCAATGCAGCGAGTTTGTGCATTTAAAAAAGGAGAAGACGACTCGTGAAAGTAGTTGGAGACAAGATGATGAGAAGCAATTACCCTCCGCAGTAGGAATTAAAATGGTGTGCTGCTTTTTATGCAAAAAATTAGAAAAAGCAAGTCAACAAAGTTTTAAAAAATCTTTACGATATATTCATAAGTGAAATGGAATTAACATACTGGGCCACAGTCAGGCGATAAACGGGCCGCATGCGTGTCCCTGCTTTAGATAGCTTACTAATCATAGATTTGCAACAAGCTAACCAGTTTAGCTACTGTTCAATATTGATATGCCTAATAATTGAGCTTCCCTATAAAGTAAAAACAAACATATATATATATATATATATATATATATATATATATATATATATACACAGTATATTGCCGTGAAGAAGATTTTGCCCCCTGTCTGATTTGCTGCATTTTTGCACATTTTTCAGATTGTATTTGGTCAGATTTTTTTGTAGGTTGTAGTAGTATATAGAGGGAGTCTGAGAGAAAAAAATGACACCAAAGTTTGGTGCTCCTTTCATTTGTTTGGTGTGCAAGGTAATCAAACATGCAATCTTCAGGTGTGAAAAAGTTATTGCCCCCCCCCTAGTTAACTCAACCCAATTAAAGGGATAATTAGGGTCAGCTGTTTGAGTACTTTGGTTAACAACCAGGCCTGATTTGGGCCAGCCATGCCCAATTTAACATTGGCCCTTACCATCAGAGTGAAGTTGTCAGCACACAGGTTCTACAGGCACATCATGCCACGAACAAAAGAAATTCCTGAAGACCTCTAGAAAAAAGTTGTTGATGCCTATCAGTCTGGAAAGGGTTACAAAGCCATTTCTAAGGCTCTGGGGCTCCACCGAACCACAGTCAGAGCCATATTGTCCAAATGGAGAAAGTTTGGGACAGTAGTGAATCTTCCCAGGAGTGGCCGTCCTGCCAAAATCTCTCCAAGAGCAAGGCGTAAAATCGTCCAGGAAGTCACAAAGAACCCTAGAACAACATCCAGGGATCTGCAGGCCTCTCTCGCCTCGGCTAAGGTCAGTGTTCATGACTCCACCATCAGAATGGGATTCGTGGCAGAGTAGCAAGGTGGAAACCATTGCTCTCTAAGAAGAACATGAATGCTCGTCTCAAGTTTGCCAAAAAGCACCTGGATGATCATCAAGAGTTCTGGAACAATGTTCTATGGACAGATGAGTCAAAAGTGGAACTTTTTGGCCGACAAGGGCCCCGTTATGTCTGGCGAATACCAAACACTGCATTCCACAGTAAGAACCTCATACCAACGGTCAAGCATGGTGGTGGTAGTGTCATGGTTTGGGGATGCTTTGCTGCATCAGGACCTGGACGCCTTGCCATCATTTGAAGGAACCATGAATTCTGCTCTGTATCAGAGAATTCTACAGGAGAATGTCAGTCCATCCGTCTGTGAGCTGAAGCTGAAGCGCAGCTGGGTCATGCAGCAAGACAATGATCCGAAACACACAAACAAGTCTACATCAGAATGGTTGAAGAACAAGAAATTTAAAGTTTTGGAATGGCCTAGTCAAAGTCCAGACCTAAACCCCATTGAGATGTTGTGGCAGGACCTGAAACGAGCAGTTCATGCTTGAAAACCCACAAATGTCACTGAGTTGAAGCAGTTCTGCATGAAGGAGTGGGCCAAAATTCCTCCATGGTGCTGTGCGAGACTAATCAATAACTACAGGAAGCGTTTGGTTGCAGTTATTGCTGCTAAAGGTGGCGGAACCAGTTATTGAGTCTAAGGGGGCGATAACTTTTTCACACGGGGGCATTGGGTGTTGCATAACTTTCTTTAATAAATAAATGAAATATGTATCAAATGTTTGTGTTATTTGTTCACTCAGAGTCCATTTTATCTAATATTAGGTTTTGGTTGAAGATCTGACAACATTCAGTGTCAAAAATATGCAAAAATGCAGAAAATCAGACAGGGGGCAAATACTTTTTTTTCACGGCACTGTATGTATATATATATATATATATATATATATATATATATATATATTTATATGGGCAGCTTGCTCTTTGAGCTAATATATATATATATATATATATATATATATATATATATATATATATATATATATATATATATATATATATTGTCTGGAACGTACAAATTCAGCTGTAATTGCTCACTGTACAACTGTTAGGCACAGCATAATGCATTACTTTTTAAGAGCAGTTTACATATTGCTATATCCATACAGAAATGTCAATATAAGCGGCCTTGAGAACAAAATATAAACAAATTACATTTGAGGTATTTTCTGTTTGTAAAATGCATATGTTTGCTGTAGATAATTATGTGCTTTATATTTCTGATTCATCAGAGCTGGAACACAGCCCACTCAAAATGTAACATATTGCTTGGGAAAATATTTAAAATAATAACGTGTTTGATGCTTGTATTTATTATTAATATTAGAATATTTTTTTTCTCTGCATATGTCTTTTTATGTTGAATCGAAGTGTAATGCAGGTTTGCAGCAAGTGCAGCACAGCCTCTGTTATTGGCACTGACAAAAGGCTGGGGATAAAGAGAAAGGGATTGGAAATGAAAGATGTTTACTCATGATAGTAATCAATGGCTTAAACCAGCATTGATAATCAGACCTTCATATATTTTTGCATGGTTTTTCATGTGACTGTTACAGGTTAAATGCATTCTGTATGACACTTTCCTTTTGTTAAGAAAGTTACCTTATCAAGCATGTATGTAATCGACATTTGAAGTTAAATTAATTCTGTCAGTCATGTCCCTGCTGCCACTAGCAATTTACATTGTTTAGCTGATGCGTAACCAGATTTGTATTAAGCACCAGTTTCAATGCTGCCACAGTATCCCAGCATGCTTTGCCTTATTTGTTTACAAGTCTGTGCTTCAGAGCTGTCAATTTAAGCTTTGGCAAAGGACAATTTAAGCTTTGGCAAAAGAATGTGTAATAAGAAGGCTGTATGTTTTGAAATCTTCTTGTACAGCCAACACAATGGTGTTAACTTTAGCTGTAGGTTCCCAATGACATAGTAACTGGCATTTGGTTGTAGGTTAGCATAAGGAAGAAAGGCTAAACTTACCTTTGGTTGGGCCTCTGCTGATGAAACTTCTACAACTTTATTCCTGTGTAATTTTGATTTCACGAATCCCTCAATTTGCACATTGCACTTCATGAAGATCACATAGGTTGCGTAAGCAGACAACAGTAACACACTTTCCCACCAGTTGATGATGTTATCCAAGAAAAAGATAATTAGCATAATCAAGTCAATGATGTAAAAGGACACATCTCTGAAGAGTGGCCACCAGGTGAGATTTAAAATCTCCCTGGAGAACAAAGCACACATCCCAATGACAAAAAGGATGTTGAATACTGCAGAACCTACTATTGTCCCAATGCCAACATTGCTATGAGAGATGAAAACCCCTATAATAGACGTAAAGAGTTCTGGGGCCGAGCCACCGGCAGCCATGAATGTTGCTCCTGCCACATCATCGGAGATGGCAAGTTTCTCAGTGATGGCAGTCAACGATGGTACAAAAAACTCATCACATACAATGGCCAATGATATGAACATGTATAACATCCCAAACATATGCAGAACAATAGCACCCTTTTTTCTTTCCTCCAGGCTGAAGAGGTCTTCCGGATAGTCTCCTTGATGGGCAGGTTTGGTTTTGTTATCTTCAGCTTTCACTTTCATGGCAACTGGTGAACCTGTTGAAACATTTTGGTCCTGCTTCTCCTCTGTGCCCAGCAAAGTTCTGTGTGGTACAGGCAAGGACTGCAGGCTGTCCGGACTGCTGAACAGCTTTGTGCTATAATGTGTGGTCCAAGTGAAGGCACTGAAGGAAAATGAAAAAGCGCTTATTGCTAATAGACTCAAGACCATCCCCATAATACGCACAGGCCTTAGTTTTTTTCTGAGGTGCTGATGTCTCCTGCAACTTAAAGAATGCATGTCCAGGAAAGAGTCCTTCACTAAGATGTCAGACTTTAGTAGATTTAAGCCCATTGCTGTTGGTAGTGTTAGTAACTGTTGGATGGAGAAATAATGTTTGTTTTTTTTTACACAATCATGACTTTTATTTTAGGATTGATGATCTCAGATGTGCTCTTTCTAGGTTCTGAAGTGGAGAAAAGTTTCCTCATAATAAGCTGGAAAAAAACAAAAGACAAGCAAAAATATTATATAATGGGATGGTATTCATAATCATTCAGGTAAATGTCTTAGGAAAAAAAGAGCAATCCTCAGATTATTTGGGGATTTTTCAATCATACATGGACCTTACACTGCTCCTAAAGCAGTCATGACATCCCATTCCTTGACCTCCAACACAAACTTCTACTCAAGTTAGACAAGTTAGTCAAGCTAATCTGAGCAACTTGAGCTTTAAAGACATCATCATTAGCAAAAATGTAACTTGTTAATATTTGCAAGAAGTCAGTACAAAATTTGCCAATTTCATATTTTGAAAATGAGATCATGGCTCTGGTGCATGCCCTTGATATAAAAGACTGTTGTATCAAGGTTAAATAATATACTACTTCCTTCTACAGTTAAAGAAAAAATCTGTGGTTCTAATATTTTGCAAAGCCCAACAATCACCTTCTCTAGTATATTGTTTTTTAATCCAGCTGGGTTTTTTTGTATTCATAATCAACCTTTGTTTAGTTCACTGTAATTATCTTTAAGAAAAGGTTGAAGAAAATACCATAAAGAGACAGAGCTGACCGACTTTGATGTCTTCATTTTGAATTGACTTTGTAGTTCAAGAGAATTCTGAGAGGTGCCTCAGATGCTTTTAAAGCAGATGACTTTAACCATACCGATATTAAGATCATAGCATGGTAGAAACTCAATGTGGTATGGTTGTGTTCAAGAATTGAGTTTTTTATGATGTGTCATGGCATACACCAAGCAAAATGTTCTCTCTGATGCGTCGTGTGTAGGGTGACTGTCATTAGAGACATCATTTCGCACAGCTTGAGCAGACAGACCCAGACTGCACAAGATGACTGATCTAATAAGAGACACCCTACACACAATGTGCTGTATTATCTAATACATTATTTGCTCTGAAAACCCTTGTTTCTGATGGGATATTGATCTCAATTCAGACCAAAACATTTCTCGGGGTCCTCTTGTTTGAAATGCCTCATTGTTTTTAAATGAACCCCTGTATTTTCCATTTCACATTTTTATTTCCTGTAATTTCTAATTGGATCTTTTACCACCACCAGTCAAATGTTAAACTTCGCACACTATTCACACATTATATTATATTATAGGCTGAAGCATTTGTCACTAATTCATAAAACATTTGTTTCTGTTTTAGTAAAATGTTATTTAAAAAAACAAATACTGTTTTGCTTCAATCCACTCTCTACCCTTAAAAAACAAAAACTCTTTATAGTGTAGGTTTGTTGTATTATTATTATTATATATTTCTTAGCAGACGCCCTTATCCAGGGCGACTTACAATCATAAGCAAATACATGATTACAACACAATAGTACTATGTGCAATAAGATACGTGATCTATTGAGTGACGCCCACAGGTAAACTATATAGGACAATGCAATTATGTGAGATACTTATTGTATTAAATCTCTGCCACAAATTAAAACATCTTGACAAATAATGCTCGGTTTCGGTACATTTGTTTTAAGATGAGAACAGATGTTTAATTACCAAAAGTATGGACTCATATTTGGTTTCTTCTGACTGCTATACCAGAAACTACTGTCTATTAACTTGTACATTAAATTATATTTCACTCTACACATGCATTATACAAACCAGTCTTTATTTTAGTGTGGAATGAATACTGGACTGCATGCCCTTAACATGATATAATGCATGTACAGCTCAATCCCCAGAAATAACAATCCTTAAGTTTTAAAGACGAATGCAATTACTCATGTCAACATGCTGTACCTCTTGTGTATTTCTTGGAAAATGTACACTACATTTCATATAAAACATATCCTCTGAATTACTATTAATGATACTCAATATTAATCAGTAAACCATATTTTTTTCAGATGTATTATTTTCCTGGGTCACATGTACGTTTGTTTGCTGGTGTTTCTGTAAAGAGTATAAAAAAGCAGGGCAGATTAAATTACTTTATTTCCACTTAACTCAGGGCTAAAGAAAACAGCTGGCACTTCAAATACGGAAAGCCATAGAAGCAGTGTTTACGATTATTATTAGTAGTAGTAGTAGTAGTAGTAATAGTAGTAGTAGTAGTAGTAGTCGTAGCCGTAGTAGTATAATAATAATAATAATAATAATAATAATAATAATAATAATAATAATAATTTATAGTTTTTTTAAAGTTCGGTATTCATTACAACTTTTTTTTTTTTTTTTTTTTTTTTAATTTAGGCTAAACCTTATGCATGCTGCAGTATAAGGCGTTTATGAGTGCAATGCAATAGTCTCCATCAACTGATCCCTGATATATGCAGATGAATTATATGTTTCGTAAGAATAGGCTGAAACGTTTGGTGGGTACAGAACAGATTGTATTCACTGGTATAGCAAAATACCGTTACTTCCATAAAAAAAAGCAATCATACTAATTACAATAAAAACTATATTATTATTATAATTATTATAATTATTAGTATTATTAGTAGTAGTCGTAGTAGTAGTAGTCGTAGTAGTAGTCTGTATGTATTTCTACAATTAACCAAACAATGCAACTTTGTTATGGTACTTTGAAAAAAGTGAAATATAAGAATTCAACCACTGATTTCTGTCTTTAAAGCCAATACGTGCTCTTAAAACAAAACTTGTGTCAAGCTTTCACGCTATAGCCTACTTGCAGTTAATATATATATATATATATATATATATATATATATATATATATATATATATATATATATATATATATATGATTTGATTTGTATTGTACATAATTAAAAAAAAAAAAAACAGGCAACGCTTGACACAGAACGCTATATGGGTGTGTTGCAAACAGTAACTTCTCAGCCTTTAATAGTTACATTAGAATAAACAACAACAACGATTATTATTATTATTATTAATAATAATAATAATAATAATAATAATAATAATAATAATAATAATAATAATAATAATAATAATAATAGACAGCATTGAGCATCACTACAAACTACAGACCGGCAAGGTTTTGGAATGTGGACCTTACCTTAAGAGAGCAACGGCGGCAACAGCAGTCGGTTGAAATGGAGAATGCAATCCTTTCTCGTGCCCTCCTGGTCTCATTGAGTGGATGTGATGTTACTGTCCTCTTCAGCGATAAAGGAGGAGCTCCCAGAGACTGACTGCAAACTGCATTCAGGCCACCAGTCAGCACCTTATCCCTCCTCTCCTTCAGCGTGAAATCCTCACTGACTAAAATAATTCTCTAATCTAGTTTAACCATTCAAATGCTTGGACCGATTTTACCATGTGGTCGCATTGTACAGGTTGAGTTTGTCCGATATGTTTTATCAGGATGATCCATCCCCACTGTTGCTGAAACCTAAATCCGGGAGGAACAGGTTGAAAATAAATTGGTCCTCGGTGCTCAGCAAAAAAACGCACGGCATGGGTGGAGAAGGTTGCCGTGGTTACCAGTGCGCGTTATTTAAGTGAAAAAATACAGATGTGTAAGAGGCACTGTCTGTGTGTTTATGAATGCAATATAGTACCGGTGTAGGTCCAGAAGTGGCAGCTCGTCAGAGTGTCGTACGCGTACCTGTTTAACGCTTGAAAATGGTACGCTGCCAATGCTGTGATTGATTACTGCACAAATCACTACATACAAGCCAAACTGTAGTTCATCCACAAAATCGCATATATTTACAATTTTAGATAACCCAATTCGTTGCTCATCAGTTAAAGTCACATACATTTGCTAAATTGTGAAAAAAAAAAAAAAAAAAAACTTTCATGGCCAAACTCAGAACATCGTACCTCTCCCATGTGGCTGTTTCTTTGTTTTCTCAACCTAAAAATCATGTGCCCAGCACAAGGTGTACCACGTTTTATACCTCAGAATAACACCACGCGTGTTCTGGGAATCGTTCAGTAGAGGATTTTGGTCAGTATTGCTTTATGACTGATTTATACTCCCTGCTGATGATCACATCACATCAGCACACGTTTACCTGACTAAACCTGTTAATCAGTGTATCATTTAGTTAGGTGACTTTTTAACCAGCAAAACCCAGCTATTAAACCTGCATTACAGCTTTGAACCAGCATGACCATCTGAAAAATAGTGCTGGTTGCATGCAGGAGACGGTATTTCTACAGTGTGTACAGTATAACCCCATAGGCAAGCAGCAAAGATAGGGTTAACTGGTATAATAACCAAGACAATAGAGCTAAAAAAAAAGGCTATATATATATATATATATATATATATATATATATATATATATATATATATATATATATAAAAGACAGGCAAGCATACATTTTAATTCAGATAATTGTCACTTTTGCCAGACATACTTAAATATTTGTTCTCACCAAAGAGTAATGATAAATACAATGTACACTATGGGACGCCGTCATTATTAAAATGGTTTGTTTTGTATCATTGTATGTTAAGTAGAATCATCTGAAACATTGTAGCGTCAGCTAAAAATTCCAGCAATTGCTGGTGAGCTGGTGAGAAGCTAAGAGTTGGGATTTGGAACAAATATTTATTGGCCTCTTACTGGGCAGCCAGCTTGTATAAAAAAAATCACGGACAAGATTTACAGCAAATAGATTAATTGAGAGCGTAGACAACAAGCAGCTGACTTTAGAACTGTACATGAAAGATGTTTTCTGTGGAACATATTTTTTCTTGGATCAGCTTAGCTAGCTCATCAAGCAGCACAGTTTCCTGAACTCATGAGATGAGCCAGGGATATGGGGTAACCTGTAACCTTTATAGGAAGAACTGTAAAGCTAAAGTTTACCTTTGGGGTATTCCTCTGAGACTGATTATTTTGAGGTTGTTTTGGAAACTAAGATAGGCCTTGTTTAATAAGGGGGGGGGGGGGGGGGCAGAGTAGCTGTGCTGCTGTACCAGCAGGGCAAAATAGCACTACTGTATGTGATCCGAGGAGTCTGATCCTAATAAAGGAAAAACTTCAGGTTGTTACCAAATTGAAAGAAACTTGAAAAGAGTTGTCACAACGGTTAGACGTTCCTTATATTGAACTGGCCAAAATGAGTGTGTTGTTGGATTGTTATATATTGTTTAACACTTTAAAACACTTAAAATAAATGAATAAATGTCAAGCATATGCTACCTACCACATTGTGTTGCTATGTATGCATCTATTTGTGTTATAATGCTTCTATTATTGTAAGAGGAGTAAAGTTTCTCCAAACAAATAATATACAGTAATAACAAAATGTGAAGTTTGTGGCATTTTACTATGTAAAGTAGCACATGTAAACAAAAGCTGAATGTCTGTTGGGTAAGTACTAGGTTCACTAAAACATGTTTCTTTGTAATGTTTTTGGTTTATTACTAAGAATACTGCTACTACTACTACTACTACTACTACTAATAATAATAATAATAATAATAATAATAATAATAATAATAATAATAATAATAATAATATACACTTAATTGTGTTTAATAAGGCTTTAATTCTATTGAGGGTTTCTGCTGACATATTGTAACAGCGATAAGAATCCAAGCTGACAACGTTTATCTTCCTAAACAGACAGCTCCTTTATTAGCAGACATCACACACACACACACACACACACAACACCCCAAGCTGACACACATCCCAGTTATATAACTCCACTAAATGCATTATTAATAAGAATCTGAATAGAAAATGTGCTTGTTTTATTTTGAGGAGGGTGGACTAGGATGATTTCCTCGTCAGCCAAAAGCCTCTGCTTTCTTCAGTCTACACCGCATAACTTCCCTCACTTCTAAGAGTACCTGCAGTTTTCTGCTCTTCCACAGATTTCTCTCAATCTTCTGCAGAAAAAAAATCTGCAGGCCATTGTTGTTTGTTTTGGTATTGACAGTGTGTTGCTGTGTTCATGTGCACAGGTGGTAGATTTTGCTATTAAAAACTGAGGTTAGCAGTTTTATCATCAACCTTATTATACATGAGCAATCTTAGTGCTACCACCTAACTTTATTATACACAGGTCTTGCGCCAACACCATGTACAGTAGACAGTAACCCACTGAAGTTTATAGGAAAATTATTGTTCACCATATATTATAATAATAATAATAATAATAATAATAATAATAATAATAATAATAATCTTAGCATTTACATTTACAGCTCATATATAATACAGTTCAATACCTTAGTAGGACTTACACAGTCATTTTCAGAGTGGTAACTGGAGTTTACAGTATAATCCTATTTACAGTATAAACAGTTTCCTAAAGAGTCTCCAATAAACCAATTAGTACAACCCAGATTACATAATAGTTTTGTCTTCATAGTTGGTTGATCCAGCCCTGTGGAATGTAGTCAGGTAATAAGCTGTGGTATCACTTTGATAGAGGTCAATATGTTTGCAGGGCTTGGTCAACTGGCACTAATGCTTAAAGATGGATAGCGGTCACATAAATGCACATTTCACCGGGTGAGCTGAATCAATTCCAGATAGGCAACTGAGATGTCAATATATTTATGTCAACACCATCTGCGTTATGGCACAGTATATAACCCCTGTAGTTTTTGTGCTGTGACCTCCATTTAGACCTCAAATGAGGTTGAAAGGTCAAATTAGTACTGGCAGAGGTGAGGATGGGTACAACTTATGTTTTTCAGTGACTACTGCATAATACGATTTAAATACCGGTATGCAGTTTTGATGTGACTATGCTGAAAAGAGATAGCCAAACATGAAAGGCTAAATATGGTAGATAATTGCTACCCTTGACATGATAATTGTTAGCCTTGTGTATATCGCTATTACCGGTACTTTCTTTGTTTATTTCTAAATAAATATATTGATTTCTTGTTCTTTGTAACACGATTGTAGTACACTGTAATTACACGAGTTTGCTGAACAGCTACTGCCACATTCATATTTGCAGTGTTATATAAACTTTGTATGATAAATTTGTTTGCTGACCATGAAATTGACCCATAGGACATATCTTTCTTGATTTTAACCTCTGGATATATCAATGATACAATCTTTTTCAAATTTCGATTTTACTTCATGTTTACAAACCATTCAATCTGATATGACATAACCCTAAGATGTTTTTATTTATTTTTTGTTCATTGCAATACTTTCAGCAAGCATATTGGCAAAGAAAAGTATTTTGTGTTACTGGAAAGAATCAAAACCTTCCTCTGTTGCAGAATGGTGGAATCATCCGATAGAAGTAATACCATTCCAAAAAAATAGGATATGTAGCAGTGACAAACCTAGTCTTTTTACAAAATGTTGGTCAAAAGCAATGGCGTATAAAGATTACACATTAGATCAATAATTTAGTCATAAAAAATAGATTTTGAACTCACAGAAGTAGATACAGTGCCTTGCGAAAGTATTCGGCCCCCTTGAACTTTGCGACCTTTTGCCACATTTCAGGCTTCAAACATAAAGATATGAAACTGTAATTTTTTGTGAAGAATCAACAACAAGTGGGACACAATCATGAAGTGGAACGAAATTTATTGGATATTTCAAACTTTTTTAACAAATAAAAAACTGAAAAATTGGGCGTGCAAAATTATTCAGCCCCCTTAAGTTAATACTTTGTAGCGCCACCTTTTGCTGCGATTACAGCTGTAAGTCGCTTGGGGTATGTCTCTATCAGTTTTGCACATCGAGAGACTGAAATTTTTGCCCATTCCTCCTTGCAAAACAGCTCGAGCTCAGTGAGGTTGGATGGAGAGCATTTGTGAACAGCAGTTTTCAGTTCTTTCCACAGATTCTCGATTGGATTCAGGTCTGGACTTTGACTTGGCCATTCTAACACCTGGATATGTTTATTTGTGAACCATTCCATTGTAGATTTTGCTTTATGTTTTGGATCATTGTCTTTTGGCGACTCCATCAGGTTTTCTTCCAGAATGGTCCTGTATTTGGCTCCATCCATCTTCCCATCAATTTTAACCATCTTCCCTGTCCCTGCTGAAGAAAAGCAGGCCCAAACCATGATGCTGCCACCACCATGTTTGACAGTGGGGATGGTGTGTTCAGGGTGATGAGCTGTGTTGCTTTTACGCCAAACATAACGTTTTGCATTGTTGCCAAAAAGTTCGATTTTGGTTTCATCTGACCAGAGCACCTTCTTCCACATGTTTGGTGTGTCTCCCAGGTGGCTTGTGGCAAACTGTAAACGACACTTTTTATGGATATCTTTAAGAAATGGCTTTCTTCTTGCCACTCTTCCATAAAGGCCAGATTTGTGCAGTATACGACTGATTGTTGTCCTATGGACAGAGTCTCCCACCTCAGCTGTAGATCTCTGCAGTTCATCCAGAGTGATCATGGGCCTCTTGGCTGCATCTCTGATCAGTCTTCTCCTTGTATGAGCTGAAAGTTTAGAGGGACAGCCAGGTCTTGGTAGATTTGCAGTGGTCTGATACTCCTTCCATTTCAATATTATCGCTTGCACAGTGCTCCTTGGGATGTTTAAAGCTTGGGAAATCTTTTTGTATCCAAATCCAGCTTTAAACTTCTCCACAACAGTATCTCGGACCTGCCTGGTGTGTTCCTTGTTCTTCATGATGCTCTCTGCGCTTTAAACGGACCTCTGAGACTATCACAGTGCAGGTACATTTATACGGAGACTTGATTACACACAGGTGGATTCTATTTATCATCATTAGTCATTTAGGTCAACATTGGATCATTCAGAGATCCTCACTGAACTTCTGGAGAGAGTTAGCTGCACTGAAAGTAAAGGGGCTGAATAATTTTGCACACTCAATTTTTCAGTTTTTTATTTGTTAAAAAAGTTTGAAATATCCAATAAATTTCGTTCCACTTCATGATTGTGTCCCACTTGTTGTTGATTCTTCACAAAAAATTACAGTTTCATATCTTTATGTTTGAAGCCTGAAATGTGGCAAAAGGTCGCAAAGTTCAAGGGGGCCGAAAACTTTCGCAAGGCACTGTACATGTTGTTTTAACATATGAACAGGAATAAGCGAGTGGCCAAAGGATTTAATGAATGAGATGTGGCCTTACACTCCTGTAAGAAGGCAGTTGTATTATATACACTCAAGTACAAAATTTAAAAATGGATTATAGGAATTATTTTTGTATAATATAATGAATTTACTTTCTGTATAAACATTTAATCTCAAAAACAATAACATAGTTTATTCATATAGATTTTTTTTGTTCAGAAAAACTCCCATTTCAAGTTCCAGTATATCTTTTCAGGGCATGAAGTCCCCAGCAACAGGGAACTCATAGAGACAGTCATACATACTAGTTTCTGGTATACAGTATATGGGGTGTCTGTCTGTTTGTACATTTTTGGCATATATCAGGAAAACCACTTATCCAATTGTGATGCAACTTGGTATTAAAATGATTTACAAATCATTGAGAGCATTATATTCTGGGGGTATACTGGGTGCCTGTCTGTCTGTACATTTGCCCATCTATTTCTTTCACTTTCATTTTTGTATATACAGTACATGGAAAACTGTTGGTAAATGTGGGATATATTGGGGCGTCTGTCTGTATCTAGTTTTGTCCATCTGCCAGTGTAGCAGGATAGCGTCATGGCCCATGCTGTTACCGGCAGGACAGAGACTCAGAGACAGGAAGCTGCAGTTAAAGCACACGCTTATTAACAAAAACACAAACCTCCACCACCTTCACCTCCACCACCTTCACCTCCACCTCCACCTCCTCCACCTTCACCTCCCCCTTCACCTTCACCTCCACCTCCATCTCCCTCTCCACCTTCACCTGCACCTCCACCTCCACCTTCACCTTCACCTCCACCTCCACCTCCACCTCCTCCACCTCCATCTCCCTCTCCACCTTCACCTGCACCTCCACCTCCCTCTTCACCTTCACCTCCACCTCCACCTCCACCTCCTCCACCTTCACCTCCCCCTTCACCTTCACTTCCACCTCCACCTCCACCTCCCTCTTCACCTTCACCTCCACCTTCACCTGCACCTCCACCTCCTCCACCACCTTCACCTCCACCACCGTCACTTTCACCTTCACCTCCACCTCCACCTCCACCTCCCTCTTCACCTTCACCTCCACCTTCACCTGCACCTCCACCTTCACCTTCACCTTCACCTTCACTTCCACCTCCATCTCCACTTCCCCCTTCACCTTCACCTCCACCTTCACCTCCCCCTTCACCCCATCTCCCCTTCAACTTCACCTTTACCTTCACCTTCACTTCCACCTCCACCTCCACTTCCCTTTCACCTTCACCTCCACCTTCACCTTCACCTCCACCTCCACCTCCCCCTTCACCTTCACCTCCACCTCCACCACCTTCACCTCCACCACCTTCACCTTCACCTCCACCTCCACTTCCCCTTCACCTTCACCTCCACCTTCACCTCCCCTTCACCTTCACCTTCACCTCCACCTCTACCTTCACCTCCCCCTTCACCTCCACCTCCCCCTCCCCCTTCACCTTCACCTCCACCACCTTCCCCTTCACCTTCACCTCCACCTCCCCTTCACCTTCACCTTCACCTCCACCTCTACCTTCACCTCCCCCTTCACCTCCACCTCCCCCTTCACCTTCACCTCCACCTCCCCCTTCACCTCCCCTTCACCTTCACCTCCACCTTCACCTCCACCTCCACTTTCACCTTCACCTCCAACTCCACCTCCACTTTCACCTTCACCTTCACCTTCACCTTCACCTTCACCTCCACCTCCATCTCCACTTTCACCTTCACCTCCCCCTTCACCTCCACCTCCACTTTCACCTTCACCTTCACCTTCACCTTCGCCTCCACCTCCACCTTCACCTCCACCTCCCCCTTCACCTCCCCCTTCACCTTCACCTTCACCTCCACCTCTACCTTCACCTCCCCCTTCACCTCCACCTCCCCCTTCACCTTCACCTCCACCTCCCCCTTCACCTCCCCCTTCACCTTCACCTTCACCTCCACCTCTACCTTCACCTCCCCCTTCACCTCCACCTCCCCCTTCACCTTCACCTCCACCTCCCCCTTCACCTCCCCTTCACCTTCACCTCCACCTTCACCTCCACCTCCACTTTCACCTTCACCTCCAACTCCACCTCCACTTTCACCTTCACCTTCACCTTCACCTTCACCTTCACCTCCACCTCCATCTCCACTTTCACCTCCACCTCCACTTTCACCTTCACCTTCACCTTCACCTTCGCCTCCACCTCCACCTTCACCTCCACCTCCCCCTTCACCTCCCCCTTCACCTTCACCTCCACCTCCCCCTTTACCTCCTCCTTCACCTTCACCTCCACCTCCACTTTTACCTTCTCCTTCTCCTTCACCTCCCCCTTCACCTTCACCTCCACCTCCACCACCTTTACCTCCACCTTCACCTGGGGATATAGGGATCTGTCTGTCTGCACATCCATCCGTCTGTATGCTACACTTACATTTTTATATCTGAGAACACAAGATGTTAGTTCACTCACTGTAAATCACTAATTGTAATGTACTTTATCATTTGCTTACCTTAAGGTCTTAATTACCACTTACATCATGCCATTCTCATTAAACTATTCATTGCAATTTTGTATATTGTTCTCTACATACTGTTAATATGCATCATGGTCAACTTTTTTATTATACTGAGGCTGCAATTTTGAATTTACAGCCATGGCAGGGGATGTACATGCTTTAAATGCAAAGTAATAAAAACACAGTCAATTATATCTTTAGGCTTTTTGAGTATAAAATCTTAATTATAGAATCTAATCTTCTCTCCCTCCTCATCCCAATCTGTCTTGCTAGTGCATGTATGCTGCATTAATGATTCATAAATAAATAAGAAATGATTTTGAATGGATTAGGAGCTGTGAATAACTTATTTATATACTCATTATTTATGTACAATTTATGTACACTGCATTAAATCAGATTATCATTACTCTGTCTCATAACAGCATGCACAATAACTTTTTAGTGATGGTTTTTACTCTGAGGAGTGAGGAGTTTACTTACCAGACACAGCAATCAATGAATCAATCATTTAACCTATGCCATTTATACCATATATAAACTAGTGTTGTGCTTTTCCTCGTTTGTCAACACAATTACTGAGTACCATCAATAACATTCTAACAGTGTGATTTAATATAGGACCTGTCATGATCAAAATAACTCTTAACTCAAAATAATTTTATCTGTGATTATTTGTCCTACCTTTCTTGTATTCGTTTGATATATAATTCTAAAGGTTTAACTTTTTCACACAATTTCACTGATTTTCACTTAGAAACATGTCAATCTCCCTATGTGTGACTGCATCTCTGCTGTGAATTGTGGCATTGCAGACCTGGGCAAATTTACAGCAAATACATCTCCCAGTATACAACACCGGTAGCTCTTAAAGCAGAACTAAGGAAAGGTCACATGTATGTGATACATTAGTGGCTTTTGCTAGTTTGTGTCAGTTTACGGTTCTACCTGTGGTACGGCAGTAAAATTGTCAGCACCCAAGGAGAAAGAAAACTTCACTTTCAAACAGTTTTTAAATCACTGAATGCAGAAGTTTATTGCCATTGGTTGGCACTTAATTGAATTGATGGGAAATGCTGCTTTTCTTGTGAAATCGACACCTTTTCAGAGGCTTTGTTTTAGTTGAATTTAATACCTGCTGACAAAAAAACACGCTAAAGGGAATAACTTGGAAAAAGCAAGTATCTGCACAGCCCTCATATAAACCCTCTCACCAGAAATGAAGCGTATGTTGCCATCTCCTTTCCTTCTATCCACACAGCAAAATATGCATATGTTTTATTATCAACAATCTGTGCTTAAATGCTTATTTTGCCAGGGTATCGGTGTACTCTGCTGTCCTAGTGTTGTGATATTAAGGGTTTGACTGTCTCTTATATGATCTTTTTTGTCATCACAATCAAACTGAGTAACTGGACCTATGGCCCTAGTTAATTGTGTTTTTAATGCTACTTGTAGTGACTGACATTGTACTGTGCTGTTGTGCCAGTTGCCTGGTTGTATATTTCTTACTGGAAAATATACAATTGTATATTTGTACAATTGTATATTTCTTGCCTGGTTGTATATTTCTTACTTTCTTACTGGACAATGTGGAGGAATATTGTGGAGGGATAAACTAAAATTCTATAATAAATACATAACACGTTTTAAGAGAAAACTATGCTTTCAAACTGGGGGCAAAAAATGGATACAACACAAGATTTCTGGCAGTAAACTCAATAACTTTCACCTTTAAATAGTGCCTGCTGCAGCATTTTTGTCAAACGATTGTTTTCTGTCTACGTGACAGCATTTTTGAGAATCAGACATTTTGTTATCTGAGACGTATTCATAATAGAACAAGTACAATGATTTATGCATAGCGTTGCAAACAAAGAACGGCTTTGTCTGAACCAATCTAGTTGCTTGCTTTTCATTGTTGTTTGTGTCGGCATAAATAAAAATAAATTAGCTGTTTTTATAATGACTGTTTGCATCTCGGCTATTGGAACTGCTTCAATCCTGCTTTGGTACAATAAAAAAAGTAGCCTTAAATATAAAATAGCAAATATATTCACAAAATACAATTCGTGTCGTAAGGGTGCACTGCTTCCCTCAAAATAATCTGGAGTTTTTCAAGACGTAGTGCAAGAGGTTAATGAGAGATATATTTTTTTTTTCATCAATGCATTTACAGTAATACATTATTATTTGTTTATTTATTATTTGTTTATTTAGCAGACGCCTTTATCCAAGGCGACTTACAGAGACTAGGGTGTGTGAGCTATGCATCAGCTGCAGAGTCACTTACAAGTACGTCTCACCCGAAAGACGGAGCACAAGGAGGTTAAGTGACTTGCTCAGGGTCACACAATGAATCAGTGGCTGAGGTGGGATTTGAACCGGGGACCTCCTGGTTACAAGCCCTTTTCTTTAACCACTCGACCACACAGCCTCATGTTAAACATGTTAAACACCCCCATGTGCAAAGAGGATCCTTTTTCTCAAGCAAAAGTAAAATATAAAAAGTGACTGATAAAAGAGACATCTCTGGTGGATGCAGTACAATTACAGAAAGGAATATTTCAAGCTCAATAAAAATGTCCTCTTTTTTCTGCCAATACACTGACCCTTCCAACCATTCCCAGAGCATGCTTTGTACACTTTTTATGACAATTACGATAACTTTAGAGCAATGTAATAAGTTTAATACAAGGTCACATTTACTGTATATAGATATTTACACATGTGTATTATTAACCTGATACAAAGAAAAGTTTAAAAAGCATCGTTACTGTTCTCCTTCACAGAGCAGTATTTGAATGGCAGGTTAACTTCTATTGAAGTGAGCAGGTACAACTATGATACTGATTCTTTAAATGCTTAGACCAGAAACCAAAACCAGCATAATGCCTTCACTGTTGTATTGTTTCAATACCAAGCATGGATATCAAATATCAGTTATCTTAACAACTGTATTCATGTTAGCCCTTAGAATCATGTCTATCCTTCAAATGTATCTGGTACACTACACCAGAGTGTAACCATTAACCTGTCCCCCTTGAATATAGGAATACCACAGTACAGTATTTCATAATGATGTAGTTCTTATAGAGGGACAGTTTTATGATGTACGAGATGATTGAGACCACAGGGGTGCTTAAGAAGCATTTTAAAGAGTCACCAGGATATGGTGACGAAACGAAAAATGATAGAGTGAATCTAACCAACAACTGTGATTTTAGCCCATATCAAGGTGACAGTAATATGTCATGCCCATACTAACTTTCCCACTGCTCAATCCAATTGAAAAATTATATCAGTTGCTTAGTTTACAAAATGTTCATGTCAGAAATCCTCCTGAAGTAACTGTCCTTAAACTCTGTAGGAGGAGAGCTCAAATTGACTGGCTCATTAAAACCTGCAAGGTACTGAGAATAAGAGCAACCCTACAGGGAAGGAAAGAACAAGTGGCTTTTATTTCCTGACAACGCTTTCTGTGGGGGATGGCAGCTAATTTATGGAAAGAGAGAAGAAAAAGGGATTACCACTTCTAATAAATACTGAAGTTATTGGTATATGAATGTTCATTTGGTGTTCATGTTTGTCTCCTGCGAAACGTCATACAAATGATATTCTATTTATTGTTGAACTGAATAGCCTTGGTTTTGGAGACATATACAATAAGTGTTTTTATCAGGCCTTCAATACCAATGTAACCAAACTTTTTCAGAATCTGAACTGATTAGACATATTTTAAACATAACTGGTGAAAGCTACATTATCTGACCTAAAACAGCAGGCAAGTAAAAATAAAGAGTGCCGTTTCTCAAAAATCAGCTAGATTCTCAAAGCTGTTTGCTCTAAATCGTCATTAGCGCTGTACTCGGTTGTTTTTTTTACACATAATGGGTGTTTTTTCCTTTGTGAAAACAAAAATGATGCTGATTGGAGCAAATAGAAAATCCAGGCCAGTGTGTTTTATTGATATTTGCATACAGCCTAACTGAGGTGTTTCTAGATGTTTTTATTTTGCAAACTTGGACCCAAGTTGCCAGAAGCACCCTTCTGTTCTATTCTGATAAGATGGATAAAAGACTTGCTATATGTACAGGTAAGCTCATCAAACATATTGCGATATTATCACGCAATTAGGGGTAATACGCTTTCCTTAACAAAGAGCAAAATGGGGGAAGGCTTTCTTATGGATAGCTTTGTTTTTTATAATATACACAGCACATTTTTTACATTATAAATGAGAATTTGACCCTTCTATAATCAGATGAACCATTTTATAATTAATGATTCACAATTTATTTATGCACAATTTTGTAAACAAAGAACAGCATTGTTTGAATCAATCTAGTTGCTTGTTTTTCATTGTTGTTTGTTGGCATAAATAAAAAATAAATTAGCTGATTTTATAATGAATGTTTGCATCTCGACTATTGTAACTGCTTCAATCCTGCTACGATATACTGTTAACTAGGGGTGAGCAACCTGAGGCATGTGGGTGACATGAGGCTCCCCAAAAGCCAACCTGCAGCCCTTGCTTATAAGCCCATCTTACAGTGATCCTAATTCAGTAATAAAGTAAAAGTTGTTTACTTCTTCAAAATGACACAGAAAATAGGATCATATCATTAAAAAGCATGAATGCTTGCCTTGTTATAATAAAAAAAGAAGAACGTAGCTTTAAATATAAAATAACAAATGTATTCACACAATACAATTCATGTTGCAGAGGCATTGTGGTCCAGTGGTTAAAGTCCAGGGCTTGTAACCAGTAGGTCACCAGTTCACCTGTGTGACCCTGAGCAAGTCACATAACCTCCTTGTGCTCCATCCTGCGGATGAGAAGTTAAATCGATGTCCTATTGTAAGTGACTCTGCATATAATGCACAGTTCACAGCCTACCTCTGTAAACCACTTTGTGATGGTGGCCCACTATGAAAGGCGCTATATAAAATAAAGATAGAAGTAGTATGTTATAAGGATGCATTGCTTCCCTCAAGATAATTTGGAGTCTTTCAAGTATTGTAAGATATCTCTAAAACGACGATAAGGAGAGATATATTTAATTTATTTATTGATCCATAAAAACACCCATGTGTGCTAATAGGATCGTTTTCTCAAACAAAAGTAAAATATCAAAAGTGACTCTATAATGGTCTGAACCATTTTATTGATGATTCATGAAATGCTCACTTAATTGTAAAGATGTGTTAACCTTTTGCTTTCATTTTGATTGAAAATGAGTAACTTTATTTAAAAAACAACAACAGAAAATGCAGCAAATGCCGTAAAAAGTTGCCTATATAAACAATGATCAAAAAATGGTCATTCTATAGGATTTTAGATTTCATCCACCCCATAGTTCTGTTTTCAGCCACCTGCAGTGTGCTGCTGATTGAGGAACAACTTTAACATCTGCTCCTCTTAATCAAATTGTCTCTCGAAGGTGCATCTAACACTGCCTCATTTTTCTCTTTATATCCAAGTCATCACACACATACTGCATACTGGCATCTGTTAGTCCAATGATGCATTGCTTTGAATATCCAAAAAGGGATGTGATCTCCATCTGTGTCCACTAAAGTTCAGGTAAATGTATGTACTATAATGTTAAATACATCTGAAAGAGCTTATGTATTTGTTGTATTGTTGTTGTTAAAGTGATTTTAAAATTGGCTTGGTATTTGTCTTAATCCTTAGGTGTAACTCATCAAAATTAGAAATTAAAATGGGACAGGGCCCATTTTGAATTATTTCAAGTACTTGGAATAGTGTGTAAATGTAATCAAGTATAACTTGGTTTGTTGCGCACTAAACTGGTCAATGTGAACAAGACTATTTATTATCCACACTTTAAGAACAACACCTATCTGACCTGTCATGTCATGTTGTGTGCAATGCTTTTCTCTTCCGTTGTCATAGAAGATGCACTTGAACCAGCCCTGGTGCACTTCCTGGTCCCAGTATTTCTTCTTCATGAGATCATATGAAGGGACACAGAGACAATGAAATCACAAGGAAGTCTAATACCTGTGGAACACGAACCCAAAGTGTTGAACGAAAAAAGAGACTTTGTAAATTTCTTGAACTGGAAAGTTTGAATACACAAGGCTAGGGGAGCCTGAGGGATGGCACTGCTAGGAAAATTATGGTTTTTTTTAAAGCTAGTAAGTATGCCTTTTATGAACAGAGCCTGCCTTGACAGCTTCTCTCTAAACCTTCTTGTCAGATTGCTCCATTTTTACTTTTAAAGCCATTCCACTGTACAAGTGTCATATGAATTTTTTTTCTGCAAATCTAGCTCCATGCCTGGTAATTGTACCAGAGCTTCAGAATGATGGAGACCTGCAGTCCCCAGTGTTTTCAACATCACATATCTCTTGCAGCTGACCATTACCCAAGGTATCAAATTAATGGAAGTACCATAAATAAAACTGGTTGCTATGCTGCTCAGATCTTACATGTCCAATACTTTGCACTCTAATAAATATTGAACATTCCATTTTTGGATTGAGATCATACATATTGTATCATGCTCTTAGTTGTTTCCCTTGAAATGTGGAGAGAAGATTTGCAGTTCAGTGATTCTGTATTTACATGTACTGGCAAAGTACCACTTCCATGCTATACTTCTAAAAGTGAAAGCCTCTGGCATTTACAGTGTAAGCCCATTTGCACCCTTCTGTTCATGTTGATTTGCAGTATCTTTGAAATGGTACGTCCTGGGTTGCCCTCATAGAGAGAGAGAGAGAGAGAGAGAGAGAGAGAGAGAGAGAGAGAGAGAGAGAGAGAGAGAAATTATTACAGTTGCAAGTTGAAATGTAATCAGATTACAGTAATGTGGCGACCCCAGCACTGTATATACAGTAGGGTTCTGCAGATACTTAGATTTTAGTAACTCTCTTTGTAAGATGTTTTTTTTTTTTGTCGGCAATATTAAATTAAACTCTCCTTTCATCCAAGAAAGTGACATTTGTACTGCTGTCCTGCCACAAATGTAACATACATTAAACCTTTCCTTAGCCCTACCTTAGGAGACACCGCTGTGCATGTGTATTTCTTTATCGAGTCTAGTCAGAGGTAAAATCTTGCCCATGACTAATTCTAAGCAATAACACACAAGGGCCCATATTCATAAAAGATGGCAGTAATTTCCAGGCAGTAAAAAAAATTACTATGCAGTATTTAAAATGTGATTTATGAAACCATGGGCTGGTTATTTTACCGACCGGTAATGGTTTTGGATGTGAATTTTCCGTCACGGATAGTTTTTATGTAACCAGTTGTGTTACAAAGATTGAGGATTTACTATGAACACACATACACACGCTAGACACAAGGAATGTTTAATCAGTAGTAGTATTTTATTAAGTACACAAATATTAAACAGAAATCAGAGAAGTCACAAGTCAATCACAAAACACAAGTCAAAAGCTTTCACTGCATTCATGCGGCTATCAGGATAATTAAAATATGACACCGCCTATCTCCTCACACACCAAGCAGCAACTTCAACAGCCAAGCAGGCTTTGACGTAGCTAGTAACTTGCTCACACACATACACACCCACATAAACACACAGCCTAAACTGAAATGATGCAGACAATCTTAGAATATATCACGTTAAGCTTATTAATGGTATATAGAGTTAACAGTGCCATGGGAGGATGCTGTAGATGAGGCGTATGAGAGGAAGAAACTGCGGCATGCTCAACTAGCCATTGAAGAGGAACAGCGAGGATGGAGAGTCCGGGTTTACCCAGTGGAGGTGGGTTGTCGAGGATTTGTGGCACACTCTACAACCTGGTTTCTCAGAGACGTCGGATTCAGTGGCCAAGAGTTGCGTCGCACAGTGAAGAACTTATCTGAAGCAGCAGAGAGGAGCAGCAACTGGCTGCGGTTGAGACGGAAAGATTCTGGCTGGGGATCTCAAGCACAATACAAAGAAAGAAACGCTGATGTATGGGTAAGTAAGCTGGGCTGAGTTGAGTGGGGGATGGACGGGGTTGATGCTGGGACATCTGAATCACCGTTGAGCCCTCTTGAGGTGTCGTGGGCTAGTCGACAAAACACCAAGGATGGAAGGTCCCCACTTGAAAACCCCAGAGATGTACCCTACTTAGCTCAATCCAGATGGTTGTCATGCTGATGCGCTGGGGAGTCTGCACTGTGGTTGATCCCCAGAGCCAGCATCGCAGCCGTTGTGTGTGTGATGAGGTGGGGAGGCAATAAACTGATCCCTGGAGCCAGCATTACACTTCAGCCATCAACACCAGATAGAAGGATATCTACATCATCATATGGAAGGAAGCGCAAATGGATGGAGACACAGATGGATCACATTAGTTTACTGTAAAGCTACATCTTAGTTGGTGCTTATCTTGGCGAGAGCCGAGTTCAAAACAGCATGAAGTTTTAACACCTACTCTCGTGTAATGGAAATCAAAATAATCTAGATTAAGGATATGGCAAGTTTACTTTTAAAGAAATTCTTCATACAACAATATGGGGTACATTACTTATAGTTACTTCATCAAGTTTCACTAAAAGTTATTTCACATGCAAAATGCGCAAACTAAATAATTACCAGTTCAATTCTATGTGAATGTGTTACAATTAATTAATTTAGTTCCATGAAAGGAAAATGCAACTGGAATTATACTCAATGAAGTCATCAATCCCATATTGGATCAAACTCATCAACAAAGCTTTTAATTCTCGATAGAATCAACAAACAGCTGCAACAAAGTCTTCAGTCCTCGGTATAGGATCCACAACAGCGTCCGTCCGCTCTGTCCTCTTCACTGAATCTTTTAGCTATGCAGGTAGCAGGGCACAGTTGCTTTTGGATAATGTGGTTTTAGGTGTACAGCAGACCCAGACTGGTTTGTCTGATAACAGTCGCTGTAAGTTTTACAGCAGTCCTCCAGCCGGGCCTCAGTCTCATTGCTTGTGGTCGTTGACTCGCTTGCAGCTTGCTTCCCCGTCTTGGGTCCATTTTTAGGCAGAGTCCTGGAGTTGCAGCTTCGCTTAGTTGAGTGACAGCACCTTGTTTAGCATTCGATTTAGAGCACAAAATGTTTTGTTTTGCTTGGATACTTATAATCTTTTCACACTGCTGAATAGCTACTTTCATGAGATCACTTGTGTACCTCACCTTTTTAACTCACAGATCTTTGAGATTTGTCTTTTGTCTGCTTCCTTTCGTCCAATGGCTTGTTGCAGTTGAGACTTATTGACATTCATATTTTATGTCTTCCTTGCACCAAACTGCTTGTGTTTGCAGTTTTACGGTCTTTTCACTGTCCTTTCAACCTCACCCAGTCCAGATGCCCCCCTCCTATTACTGGTCATCTTCAGTTCAGTATTCCTGCCAGGAACCAAGGGGCCCTTTTCTTAAGACACAGCAGTTTGCTCTTTTTCCTAAGACTCAGCAGTTTGCTCTTTTCCTAAGACACAGCAGTTTCATTAATTAGTCCAATTATATCATTAATACACATTCATGTATTTATATCATATTCAGGGAATGTGTCCCACACAGTTTTAAAAAATAATAATAATTGTACATGCAGGTGCTGGACGCAAGTGAGAGGTTAGGGTACATGCAATATAAGCTTTTTGATAATAAAAAAAGATAATTTTTGCACAGCATATGCACGTGCCTTCCTGAAAAAGAACTGTAACCACCAAAAATGTAATCTGTTGTCACAGCTCAGGATATTTTACTTTTGGTTGTGAAAAAAAAGGACCCTCAAGTTAGCACACGTTCCCTTTGCAGTGCACAAGAAAGTCAGTAAGCTCCGGTTATTGTTCTGATAATATGTTTAAAACTTTCGTTTGAATGACAAATGTCACAGAAAGACAGCACCGCACAGTTACATTAAATAAGTAATTGTTAAATGGCAGAAGAAATCGCTGATGCTTTTGTGTTGCTGTATTCCCTCAGTTTGTAAATACCTGCACAATTCATTCAAATACAACACATTTCAAATAACATTTCAAATCTGTTTCTCATACAGTGCACCTTACCATACAAAAAGCTTCTTTAAAACTAAAATAAATAAATAGAGCTAGATTGAAAAATCCAGCCTGTCACACAAAACTACTCGGTTTCATAGTGAAATTGGATTAGAAAACGCTACATATTTCTTGCAATTTATTTGTAGTTACTAGTAAACTCCTTGAACTAACTAACAATCCCGTTTGACACAAATATGTATTGTTCAATATATAGCTATAGCCAAAAGTTTTGCATCACCTAGAATTTTAGCACTGAGACAATTTTAAAAAATCTATGTGAGCATAATTGACTTAATATAATAAATCATAATTTACTTAACATAATTAATCTTTTATAAACATCATGTAATCAAAGAAACTACAAAATGATATTGCAAAAGTCTACCAACAGCCATAACAGTAGTACAGTATTTCATCCTTTATGAAAATGAAATATATTTTATAATATATTAACCTCAATATATTATCATATATTTTATAATGTACTTGTTGTAATATATTTCACCACATACAAATGATTGCCATTTTCATATATTTTAGTTTGGAAAATTTATTGTGAATATAAGGTAATATATATGACAATATATTTTTACATATATTTATATATGTACTTTATATACAGAGAAACATACTAATAAATATGTTTAGATGTATAGATATAATATGTATAGATATACTTACAATATACTGAAAATATAATTGTGAACTATATACATGTATACTGTAGCAATGCAGGTCACTTTAAAAGCACCAATGTCAGATTATACCCAAGAATGAGACACACTCGATTTAAGGTCTAGAATGCTGTTTATTCACAAACAGCTCATCAAATAGAAACATCCACTCTGGCTCTACTGATTGCAGGAGCGAGCCCCTCCCCCACTCCTCCAGCTCCTACCACTGTTGACTGTGACATAACATAAATCCATTAACACACTCAGTAACACACAACACTTCCCAATAAAAACACTCGCTATAACCACAACAATAAACAATAACACAATAATTAACAGCAATTTAACAGAGAATAAACATTTTCCCCATAACCTTGCAGTCCCAGTGTCCTTTGCGCTTATATATGCAAATGAGCTACTTGCTACTGTTTTTGTTTTCATCATATATTTTAATCTATCAGCCAAGAACATGGACAGGGAATTAAGGCATATGACATGGGATAAGACATAAAACTATATATACACACACACACAATATAAAATGTCTGTTTCTGTGTGATACTGCTTCTATTTAAAATATATTTCAACATTTGTTTCAGCTCATTTATATCTTTTGGGACGAGTATTAAATATATGTTAAGTCGGGTAATATATATTATATATTTTGCAATATATTTGAAGGTAGAAAATATTTTGCAATATATTTCATTTTCATAAATTCATGTTAGATTTCAAAATGTCACACTGTTCAATTTTTCAGTTTTCCATTAAGTATATGGTAAAATACAAAGTGGTATGTAATTCAATATATTAAAGTAACATTATTCAGCATGTTTCATTTGACTTTATGAAGCAAAATTAGTTCATTCTATAGGGTGATGCAAAACATTTGGGCATAGCAGTAAATAGTAAACACATGTAGGGCTCGTAATAAAATGTACTTTAAAATGACTTGAGCTGCCTCTATCTATAGATGGAATACTATTAAAAATATGTAAAGCTAAGTAGCTTACTAGCTTTCTGCGCATGGCAGTGATGAATATACTGTAGGAACAAAAAATAAAATTGACCAACGAAAAATAAAACTCGGCAGCATCAGAATCCTAATCATGCATTGAGTTAACACATTAATACGGGCAGCCTTGTTCCTAGAAGTTCGACTCTTCACCACGTATCCCGTCATCACAGTAATACAGACCAAGTCGCAGCTCAAATCTGCGGGATCTTCTCAATCTTCTGGGAGGATCATGTGCCAAGATATCTCCCTCCTCTTGATGCACAGTCCACACAAGCACACCGAAGTCTGGCATTTTCTTAAGGCAAGTATGTTACAAATGTTTTCCAACCAGTAAGCAGCCTATCCTGTTCAGACCAGTTAACAATGCAATTTAATGTATGTGTTGCAAATAACAAAATACTTAAATTACGCAATTATTGGATAATTAAACATAGACGTTTTTATTATTATTACTATTGACTTAAATACATGTTCCTAAACGCAGAAATTATATTCTAGGAAATGATACCATTAAGACACATCTCATTATCCACCTGGTGGATGACATGCTAATGACAAAATTGGTTAATCTGATTTCGTCATGAGTGACATTTTCTGACGGTAAATGGCGTTTATGCATCACCCGATGAAATACAGTTATGTTAAACTCTTTTACTGGCTTGATAAAGGAGATGGTATGAATATGGGCTAAGGTGTTATGACCCTTTAGGAGTGTGATTATCACATATCCCTGGAGCTGTGTTCATGCTTCTATGCAACACTTTATATTAATGGCATATTTAGAAAATATTATTTTATTGTGTTGTTTTAATTTGTTAATGTATAAATGTGCCTCAATGCCATTGAGGAAGTAATTATTTTAAAAAGAATTACATCATAATACTGTTTACTGCTACCGTGAACAGAAATGTTACTACTTTCGCAGATTGGGTCTTTGTTGACCACAGTACTATCAAAATGTACCGTGGGTACATGTACTCTGATACGTGTACTCTGGTTTAGACACAGCTATTGTTTGGTACCTTGTCATGTTACAAATGGTACCCTGCCTTTCAAATTTCGCGAGAAATAGGAATTGCCACAAACTATTTTATTTTTTTACTGTCCTTAATGAGTGTGATAGAAATACAATGATTCTTGGTTGTAAATTTCCCTCCCGACCTGTGAGGGCGCTAAGCAGCGAGAACAGAGTTCCTTGGAATGGCTGGTCTGACAGTTCTTTCCCAGGATTCAAGGGAAGTCGGCCAGCCAGGAAGGGGGCGAGACTCTGTTGCAATAACGCATTGACCCGGAAGGGAAACGATGTGGTAGCTGCAGATTGGAGAGGTGGTTGCACTCGTTTACCAAGGGCTCATGTGTGACAGCATAAAAGGGGATGGAGAATCGTAATCTGTTCCTTTGCATTGGTTTTGTGTGTATGAACCAAGAAGAACTGTGAGAGACCCCGTAACCACTTTTTCAGTATCGTGAGTGTTTTGTTTGTTTGTCCTTGTGTAATTCATCTTGTTTGTGAATCACTAGATGGCTAACACGATTCCGGAGCTGTCGCCGAGGGCCGGCACTAGCCGGAACAACACTAAACTGTATCACCCACCACGAGCACTACTGCACACACCCAGGACTGGTGACTGTGTCGGTATTATTGTGGGGCAGATACATATTGTTTATTGTTTATTGTTTAGGGTCTAGAAGCCCATTATTGTCTACCCCGTGCAGTACACATTGTTGTGTATTGCCAGGGGATTATTATTATTGGTCATCAGACCTAAAAATAAACTGGATTACAAGGCTCTGTCCGTTTAATTACTGCACTGCATCACTCCCACACCTGTTCCCACTCAGTCACAATGAGCCATCATTAAAAATGTGTGACATACAGATAGACAGACAGACAGCGTACATAAACCTCAGATTATGATACGCTCAATAACTTGTACTAAAAGCAGTCCTTAGCGAATTGCAGCACACTAAGTAGTACTGGATATGCAAAACTCTAACTCTGAATCTTATATACAATTTACCATTCATTTTACAATGGGGGTAACCAACCCCAACAGCGTAGCCGAAAAAGTGTACATAATGTTTCTGAAATGCGTTTATTATTTACATAGTCTAAAATGCAAAAAAAAAAAAAAATCTACAGTATAAACTACAATGCTCAACCCATGCTGCCTACAGTATGTAATTGATTTTAAAGGGTAGCAAATCAAAATATCTTCCCTGGTGTTTTACATATTGATACAGACAGAAAAACACTTAAGATACTCACGAGATAAATATATTTTATGTATATGTTTATTTTTTAGGATGTACTCTGTCTCCTTTTTTATATAAAAATAGCAATAACTGATATTTGAATTAAAAAATAATTACCATAAACATAAAACAAAGATTAGAAGAGGCATTTTTAAGAAATCACTAAACTAAACAGGGTCTGGTTTTAAATGGTCCAGATTAGCGAGAATCTACAGTACAGTAGATAGTACAGCAATATTACAAACATTACAGTGCTGCAGTCACAAATGCGAAAACAAATGCTGTGCAAACCTTACTGAAAATCTGCAATATATACAGTGGAAAAAAACATTCCTTCCTGTGACTTGATGGGTTTGTTAATTTATGTGTAATTTTAATGGCATTCATAACATCTGCATCAAATCAGGTGCCTGCAGATCAGCTGTTTCAAACAAAGGGTAATTTTGTTTCCTCTGAATAAGTCACAGCTTGCATCCCTGACATGAAAGAGACGATGCATCACGGGTTGTTTATTGATATGTCTGAAATCCTGTGTGAACAAAAATAATCTGAAACCCAGTTTGGGGCAAACTTAATCCAAGCTTTGTGCAGGTTATTGTGATGTGGATTTGTCAGCGGGTAGGCAGCTTTGGGCTATGAAAGCACTGATCAAATGGAAAACAGAGAGAAATGCACCGTTCAAAATTCAATTGTGCAATATACTTGGTGGTTGAGGATATTGCATTGCCATGAAATATTCAGTTCTCTTTAAAAGCCCCTTTCACATTGGCACCCCGACCCGGGTCACAATCCCACGTAGTGTGAAATCACGTACCTGGGTCTCGTACCCCAGTTGACCCGGGTCCCAGCGACCCACCTCAGGATGTGGGTCGACATGCTTTGACCCGGGTTGAGAGAGAGACAATATGCATGATGGCCGTTCATGAGCTGATGAAATAACACAGCCACGCCTGTGTTAAGGTTTCACTTTCGCAAAGAACATTTCTGTTTATTCTGTTTAGCCATATTTTTGTTGATTGAGACACACCATCAGCCAGATTTCAGCAGCGATGAAGAAATATTTGGGCCAACAGTTCAATCCAGAGAAGCACGTATTATGCACCACCTTAAGCTCCTTTCACGCTAGCATGCTCTACCCGGGTCGGAACCTACCCGGGTCAGGAACGCGATTTCACACTGCTTTTGATAAAGCAGAATTGGCCTGGGTGACAGATGCAAGTAAACAATACGCGTACCAATGCCCCAGAAATGGCTCGTTACAGACGCTTCCATCCAAGCTTCTCTGGAAATGTTGATTAGAGCAAATGTTTCTTCATCCCTGCTGCAATCTGGCTCATGGTGTGTCTCAAGCAACATAAATATGGCTAAACAGAATAGACAAAAACGTTCAACCTAGGTCAAAGCGAGTCAACCCACATCCCGATGTGGGTCACTGGGACCCGGGTACGACCCAGGTACGTGGTTTCACACTACGTGGGATTGTGACCCAGGTAGCCAGAACCCGGTTAGAAATGCCAGTGTGAAAGGGGCTTTAGATTATCACAAAAGCATGTGTATTGTGAAAAACAACAAAAAAGTTAATCATTTCGTAGCAGTGTGGAGTAGTGGTTAGGGCTCAGGACTCTTGACCGGAGGGTCGTCGGTTCAATCCCAGGTGGGGGGACACTGCTACTGTACCCTTGAGCAAGGTACTTTACCTAGATTGCTCCAGTAAAAACCCAACTGTATAAATAGGTAATTGTATGTAAAAATAATGTGTAAATAAATAATGTAATTGTATGTAAAAATAATGTGATATCTTGTAACAATTGTAAGTCACCCTGGATTAATAATAATAATAATAATAATAATAATAATAATAATAATAATAATAATAATAATAATAAACAAAATAATTATTGGTGGGCTTTCCTACTAATGCACCAGGTATCACAATGATCTTCTTGCTAATGTATGACTCCTGCACACCCACCATATCTCCCACTGCGGTTTGGAATGACCCATTTGCAAAAATAATAGAGTTCACCAGATGCCTTTGTTTCAGCACCTTAGTGGTTCTGGTTTAAGAAGTGGCAAATATAACATTTCTGAATAAGCAACGATTGAGGAGACAGAGCTGCAGACAATATTTTAGACATTATCAAACAGTATAATATAACATTCATGTGACATATATGGCCAGCTAGTAGCTGATGAGTGAATAATACTGACATCAGCATAAGACCTGTACTTACCTCTCGACTACAGAATGGTAAGTTGAATGGTAAGACATTCGTCTTTGAACTGTATGGTTTGCAGGTAGCGTCCGGCTCTTTCCTTTCCATTTAATTCAATAATTGAGATGACAGTTCATTACAGTAGTGCCCAGCATGAGGAAAATCCGGACCCCTGTGGCTGAAACAGGCTATTAAATGTCTGTGTTCTTTGTATTATTATGAGCTACAGTATGTATGCTGGCTTTCGAGACAGGTGATTCTGTAAAGTCGCTCTGAATTCTTGCGGACAGCGAGTGGTCACGGTTACGAGCCCAATGGTGAAACTTCCCCTCTGAGCCTACATGGATGTGCACTTGTGTTTACAGTTAAGGATGAGCTTTAGTTAAGTGTTATTTAATTAAATTAATAAACACATCTCCTCCTAGGGGCTGAACAGTTTAATACTGACATCAGCATAAAAGAAAATCTCAAACTGAACACAGTAGGGATTCAAGGAAATGCATGCACATGGTTTAGGGAGTGGTTATGTAGAAAACAGAAAGTACTGATTAGAGGAGAAACCTCAAAATGGTAACCATTGGAGTACCACAGGGATCAGTATTAGGTCCTCTGCTATTCCTAATCTACATTAATGACTTAGATTCTGGTATAGTAAGCAAACTTGTTAAATTTGCAGATGACACAAAAATAGGAGGAGTGGCAAACACTTTTGCAGCAGCAAAGGTCATTCAAAATGATCTAGACAGCATTCAGAACTGGGCAGACACATGGCAAATGACAATTAATAGAGAAAAGTGTAAGGTATTGCATGCAGGCAATAAAAATGTGCATTATAATTATCATATGGGAGATACTGAAATTAAAGAAGGAATCTATGAAAAAGAGCTAGGAGATTATGTTGACTCAGAAATGTCTTCATCTAGACAATGTGGGGAAGCTATAAAAAAGGCCAACAAGATCCTTGGATATATAGTGGAAAGTGTCGAATTTAAATCAAAGGAAGTAATGTTAAACTTTACAATGCATTAGTAAGACCTCATCTAGAATATTGTGTTCAGTTCTGGTCACCTCGCTACAAAAAGGATATTGCTGCTCTAGAAAGAGTGCAGAGAAGAGCGACCAGAATTATTCCGGGTTTAAAAGGCATGTGATATGCAGACAGGCTTAAAGAATTGAATCTATTCACCCTTGAACAAAGAAGACTATGCGGCGATCTGATTCAAAATTTTAAAAGGTATTGACAATGTCGACCCAAGGGACTTTTTCAACCTGAAAAAAGAAACAAGGGCCAGGGGTCACAAATGGAGATTAGATAAAGGGGCATTCAGAACAGAAAATAGGAAGCACTTTTTTACACAGAGAATTGTGAGGGTCTGGAACCAACTCCCCCATAATGTTGCTGACACCCTGGGATCCTTCAATAAGCTGCTTGATGAGATTCTGGGATCAATAAGCTACTAACAACCAAACGAGCAAGATGGGCTGAATGGCCTCCTCTTGTTTGTAAACTTTCTTTTATTCTTCTTATGTTCTTCTACAGAGCTTGCACTTTAGTTGAATGGTAAGACATTCGTCTTTGAACTGTATGTTGTTCGCATCCAGCATTTCCATTTAATTCAATGGTCTGTTCAATACAGACTGTTTTTAGAATGTTTTGTTCTATTTTGTAAGGCCCATTTAAAAAATGTAAATCACATTTTCAGTTCACAAAACTATTTTAACAAAGTCCTGTTAAACCAAAACTAATGTTTAAAATAAAAAAAATCCTTCAAACAGTGTTCATCTTAAATGTTTTCTCTTTTTTATTCATTCAGACGAGACATATAAACAGTGCACCATGACCTGGCATGTGAACATTGCACTTTGTTGAGCTTGTAACCGGATTAAATGCATTATAGTGTATATTTTCAAAGCTTGGTATCTTATGCCGAGTAAAATAAAGTCTGGAGTAGCGGTGTGCCGGTACTCGCATTTTCCAAGTAATTGTCTTTAAGAAATTTGAAGCTATAAGTATAATTAAATGGAATAAAATGTGTTAATTACTCAACACAAAACAATGCAATCCCTCAGTTTCCCTTGTTTACACAATGCTTTCTTTTATTATTATTATTATTATTATTATTATTATTATTATTATTATTAACTTGGCAGAATATAATAAAAAATAAAAATAAAACTACAGGCTCAACACAGCACCTCTTGCCTTTATCCAAGGTGACTTACAGGTGTTACAGGACAATACTGTACAAGGTTACAATGCAAGCTAAATATATAGTACAGTATAGGAAAAAAAATGTTTGACTTTTCTTAGTTTCCTTAGAAATGCGTCATCTCTGCACTGAATTGTGTGAGTGTTTTCTCTGATTAAATTTTGACAAAGAAATGCATTTCCACAGCGGTAGCTCATGTTAGGTTAAAGAAAAGGTCATGTTTATGTGACGAATCAGTTTGCATTTGCTAGTTTTTCAACATATTATCATTGTCAGTTTACAGCCTCGGTATGGCAGGACAGCAGAAAAAATGTCAGTGCCCAAAATAAGAGGAAAATTCACTTCCAGTCGGCTTTTAAAACATTCAGTACAGAAGTTAATTGCTATTGATTGGTGCTCAGTTGTAAAGATAGGGACAGATTTTCTTGTTTTGAAATCAACACATACATAAATAGATGTGTTTTGATTTATTTAATACCTGCCAACAAATACTTCTTAAAGTCAATTACTCAAAAAAATACCAGTATCAGCACACCCCTGGTCTGGAGGTGAAATAACAAATCACAAATTTACTTAAACAACAGAACTGAATTGAGGAAACTAAAACAAAAAACAAAGCAGATTTATGCTTCTGAAAATGTTGATAGTGAGAAAATGTACATCAATTTATCTATGTAACTGCCAAAGAAAAATAACTGTGAGTGACTTGTGTTTTACCACACAAAATGGATTCTGCAATGTTGACTGCCAAGACTGATTCAACAGTAGGTACCACAGCACTTGTGGGAAGGATTTCTCATTAACATCTTCTGTAAGCTATTTTGAGAGCAATGGGTCTGAGTGGGCTAAAATAGACATCTTAGACCACTCGGGATCTTTCAGCCAATCAGTGCGCAAGCCCTATTCATGACATCAACCATCCCACTTTCAGTTTTTACTGTGCTGCATTCTCCATATCAGCATGATTGATGTCACCTGCTTAAAAAATCATACCTGAGGCACCTCTCGGAATTCCATTCAACTGCAAAGTCCACTAAAAGCGGTGACATCACAATCGGCCAATTATCTCAGACACATAACAGTATTCTCTTCATCATCCTTTCCCCTCGTACTAATGAATATCAGATATACAGTAGCTGGATTTTTGACTTGTGAATTAATAATAAAGCAGTATATAATTGTTATAGGATGGTGACCGTCTGTGTATGGGCTGTATCGGCACTCGTAGCGCTTAAATGGACCTCGGCTTTCAGCCCCAGTCCATTCACTTCTACTCGTGCTGATATTCCACCATACACAGATGCGCGCCATCCTATAACCCAATAATAAATCTCTCATCTGATGACATTTTACGTTTCACTGCTCTTGTGAGACAGCTTACTTACTAAAATCTTAAATGGATACATGGAAATATTTACTGTGGAAGTTATTTTAACTTTAACAGAACTCCTGTACCGTAGGATGTATTTGCAGAATGAACTTGTCTATTGCCACATTCTTGTTTTTCCATGTGTACCAAATCCTATGTAGGCCCACTTCTGCAATGTTGCAAATTTTTCCTGTGGTACTGTGCATCAATTTTTCAAATTAATTTAGGCTGTGGATGATGAACGGTATTAGAAACAATCGTACTGTATATTGCTGTTTCTTTAAAAGCAATTTTGATTCATTCATTCAAGCTTGCAGTCCATGAAACAATTTTCAACAGTTTTTGAGAGGTCTGTTAGTTTATTGTTTATAATGTTATACATTATCATATGTCACCACACATGAATTATTAACGTCTTTATTATGAAGCTTGATCAGATTTGACTGAATAAGAATATGGCTTAGCCAGGAAGCATAAGATTGTTTTTGTCCTTACCAGTGTGCAAACATATCAGGATCACAGTGTAATATGTGTGCCTATTAAGAACGGGACGACTATTATTTCGGGACCAACCCGTGGATTACATATAAAGCAATACCCGCCACGGTATTGCTTATCACTATTATTATTTACTGTGTTTTGTGTCATCAGACAATTGGATTTAAAAATAAAACAAACATTTGCATCAATTTTTCAAATTAATTTAGGCTGTGGATGTCGTGTACTACAGCATTACCAGCAGTGGCAACATAAAGGAATAGGCATGCATATTGCACTGTGATCCTGATATGTTAAGTAACGGGAACAGAGTACCTTGGACTGGTTCGCCTGACAATTCATTCCCAGGGTTAAAAGGAAGTCGGTCATCTAGAAAGTGGGCAGAGCTTCGGTGCATTAGTAGATGGCAAACACGGTCCGGAGCTGTCACCAGATGCCAGCACTAACCCAGATATCACCGCACCTGTATCACGATAAACTGTATTTACACCACAAGCACTTTAGCACGCACTGTGGACTTGTGTTTGTGTTTTGTTTTACATGTGGGTGTTGTGTCATCAGACAATTGGATTTAAAAATAAAACAAACATTGCACCTGGATTATCGTTGTCTGTCTGTTCATTAATCACTGCTGCATTCCTGCACCTGCATACAGTTAACCACTTTTCCACTCGTGGTGTCAGAACACAGGATTATGGATCGCAAAGCACTGGCGGAGCTGCTGGAGGCGCTGGACAGCAGACAGGAGGCAGAGGAGAGAGGAAAGAGGAGCGATACACCGCGCTCATTGAGAGGGTAGGGCTGGCAATAACGCCACACTCTACAGCAGCACCTGCAATGACGGCCCCTAAAGCACAGGCGTTGAAGATGACGGTGGAGGATGACCCGAAAGTGTACCTGGTCGCAGTCGAGCGGCTGGCCACTACCGCCTCATAGCCGCAGGAGTTTTGGGTGACCCAGCTGGGACCCTGCCTGATCAGGGAGGCTCAGGCAGCATACCAGGCAATGTGCGACGTGGACGCCACCGATTACGACCTGGTAAAGCTGGCAATCCTCCGTCACCTCAACATCACAGCAGAGACTCACCGCTTCAGGGAGTACCAAAGGTCCCCGGATACACGCCCCCAGGGTGGTCGCGCAAAGGCTGTGTGACCACATGGTACACTGGCTGACCCCCACCAAGAAGACTAATCTACAAATGGGGGAGGCGATTGTAGTGGAGCAGTTTTGCCATGTGGTCGGCGCCAAAACCCAAGCCTGGATACGGCGCTACAACCCTGACACCCTGGAAGAAGCTGTGAAACTGGCCGAGGACTTTGAAGACTCCCTGGTCTCTGCTAGGACAGGGATACTCATGGCTCCGGACCAAGGGAGCAGCCGAGCACCACCTCCTCTGTCTCTCCCACCACCACCACCACCAGCACCGGGATCGAGACCTCCAAGACCGCTGACCCCAATGGGCCACCTTGCCTCCCCTTCATGGAGACCAAAGTTGGCCCCCAGCTGGGGTAGAGGTGCTGCCCCTGCCCCGTTGCCATACCAGCAACGGGACAGAAACTTGACCACTGTTCACTCTATCCCCCCTACTTGTTTCAGGTACAACCAACAGGGACACCTGGCCAGGTCATGCCCTGCTGCAATGGTGTGTGACGTGGCGGCATGTAATTGGGCACCAGAAATAGGTAAGCAAGGGGAAAATGATCGGGAGTGGCGTTGTATTGTTGATGTGGTTTTAGGGAATGTAAAAACCCATGCATTAGTGTGAGCAGACCTTAATTCGGACAGCTCTCTTGGGCAGTGTGCCGTGGCGGCCACGAGGTCAGGTGGCCATCTCCAGTATCCATGGAGACACGGCGGCATACCCCACACTAAAAGTGTACTTATCGGTAGGACCGATAAAACATCACCTGGTAGTAGGGGTGGCAGAAAGGCTACCACGCACAGTTATTCTGGGCCGAGACTGGCCAAAATTTAAAGAATTAATAAAATTAATGGCAGTCTCAGCCACACACATAAACGTGGCAGAAAAGGAAAAGGGATTGATGATATTTTCCACTTACAAGCTGAAATGTTTTTGCCTGTTTTCTGTCCTAGAAAAACGAATAAAGAGAGAAGGACTGAAAAATGGGAGGGATCATCAATGAGACATGGCTGGGGTCTGGTGGGAGAACGCTCGGTTGGTAACAAACGTCAGTCAAAGGGGGTCGGATGCGTGTGACCGAGAAGGTGAGGCTACTGGGCCATCTAGGGTTGATGTTACTCCCGCCCCTCTTATTATTAATTAATAATAATCTTTATTTTATAAAGCACCTAAATGCATGCATCTCAAAGCACTGTACAAACAAAAAACACAGAGAACCATATATACATAAAGCATATTAAGAGTATACATAATGCACACCGTGCTTGGCCACTGCCTCAGACCTAGCGCAACAGCTCACGGTGCTGCACGGTACTTGGTGCGCATGGGGTTCAGCACACATGGTGCACACAGTGCCCACGGTACTCAGTGCGTGGTGTTAGGTACCCTCTGCTACAGCGCTAGTGGGTGAGCGCACGGCGTTCGCACTCAGCCAGTGCTTGAGCGCAGTGCAAGTGGTATTTAGTGCACGGCCCCTGCAAAACACCCCTGATTCCACCCCTGCATGGCCTGCAACACCAATATCCCATAAGAGGACAAGCATACCCTCTGTGCGCGGTGCTTGGGCGTTCAACATGCCACCATGGCCCTCGTGAGGGACGTGGCCTGTAACATCTGTGAGGCTTTCCAGCCCCAGGTGAGCTCCGTGTCCTCTATGGCTGGACCGTTGGCGGCTCTTGGAGCCCCAGAGCCCCTCCTCCATGACCTGTCCCAGGACCCCCTACTAGACATATCCGATGCGCAGGCCGCCCACAATCGCTCCACATCGCCGCAAGCGAAGCGTTCCAAGCAGGCAAGGGACATTATGGACCTCAAGGCCCAGATGGCCCAGGTCCTAGAGCTCCTGGCTAAACAGGCACTGGCAGCCCAGGCCCCTGCCCAGGCCCCGTGGCAGCCCCAATTGCCCTACCCCGCTCCCCCAGGGGAGTTCAGGGTGGATGGGAACAGGCATCTCAGCTGGCGCAAGAGGACACGTTCTCCATACCGGCCTCTGGGGAGGGGTCCTCCTTCTCCTCTGACATGCAGGTGGGCGAGACCCCTGCTGAGGAAGAACCTGGCTTCGAGGTAGCCTCAGAAGCCAGTGCCCCCCTGTTGTCCAGCTCAATTTCGGCACTTATGGGACACGCTGCAGCCTCCTTGCAGGTCCCCTGGACTCCAGCGGCGGAACCACGTCGGTCTGTGTTCCGGATGCACGCGATGGCTCCTTGCCCTCAAAAGTTCACGGTTTTCCCAGACTTCATGGAGGAGGCACGCTCCTCCTGGGATCGTCCGGCCTCGGGTCCGAGCGTGCTAAAACACGCCGCATCACTTGCCTCCTTAGAAGGTGCGGGTAAGCTTGGCCTAGCGGGGTTCCCCCCAGTAAACTCCACCATCGCGGCCCTAGTTAAGGTCCTGTCGATGGGTGGATTGGCTAGAGACCCGACATGTCCAAACCCTCAATGTAAGGTGACGGAAATGCATCTCAAGCGGGCTTATGCAGCAGAGGAGCAGGCAACTCGCCTGTCTAATACAGCGAGTGTGCTTACTGCTTACATGGACGATGTACTGCGCGAGGCCCCGCTCCCTGAGCCGATGGCCACGGAGTTACGTCTCCGGTCCAGCATACTGCTGCAGATCTCCGGTCTCCAAGGGCAGGCCCTTGGCCGGAGCCTGGCTACCTTGATTGTGGCTCGTAGACAGGACATACCTTTGGGGCAGCCGTGGAGGAGATCCTACAGAAATCCCACCGGGAACACGAGGCGTTCTGGCAGGTCGCCGCGTTGCTGCCTCCCCGCGCCTCCGCCAGGGGCAGGTCAAGCCGCTGGCGAGCTTATCAGATGCAGACTGTCACTAGAACAGTTCCAGTCCCCACGGCTCCGCTAGGTGACCTAAGGCATCGCCTACAGGGCACATCACCAGCAAGCAACTGGGCCCAACTGGCAGGTGGAGGGAACGTAGGACATGGCCAGTCCACACACCAGCATCACAGGAGGCGTTTTAAGGGCCAGCGCCCTAAACAGCCACCCCAAACTGCCCTGCCTCAGCCTTGGCAGCCCGAGCAGGGTCCCTGAAGGCTGGCGGCCTCAGACCCCCTTTTCGGCACAACAGCTGCAGTACTGGCGCACTTGCACCTCAGACTCCTGGGTGCTCGCCACCGTGCAAAACGTTTATGTGCTTCAGTTTCGCTTGGGACTTCCTCCCTTTCGAGGCATCATGAATACTTTCGTGACAGACCCTCTCCAGGCCTCGGTATTTCAGAAGGAAGTAGCCGCGTTGCTGTGCAAGCAAGCCATTCGTCTCGTAGACCCCTCCTCCCACGGAGAGGGGTACTACTCAAGGTATTTTCTGGTTTCCAAAAAGGACGCCGGCTTTCGCCCCATCTTAGATCTGAGGCTTCTGAACAGGTTTTTAAAAGAGGGGAGGTTCCAACTGCTGACGCACCGTCACATCCTCCAGTCCGTCCGGCCGAGCGACTGGTTCACCACCGTGGACTTACGGGAGTCGTACTTTCACATTCCCATTCATCCACAGCACAGAAAGTATCTCCGCTTCTCTTTTCAAGGAAGCGTTTACAAGTTTGCTGTGCTGCCATTCGGCCTCTCCCTAGCTCCTCGTACGTTCTCAAAGTGCGTGGACGCTATCCTGGCTACCATGCAGCTGCAGGGGATCAGAGTAATAAATTATCTCAACAACTGGTTGATCTGTTCTCACTCGCGAGAGGGAGCACTGGCCAACACGGCGATTGTGACAGAGCATCAACGATGCAAAGAGTCGGCTTACACAGGCACAGTGCACTATGTACTTGGGGCTCCGGCTGGACTCCAGTATGATGCACGCATACCTGTCGGATGACAGTGTTGCAGCTATCCAGGGTTGCATCTCCCTGTTTCAACAGGGATCACAGGTCACCCTCCTATTGTGCCAGAAACTATTGGGTCTGATGGCCGCATCTATATCGGCCATTCAGCTGGGTCTGCTTCAGATGCGCCCGCTACAAGTGTGGCTCAATGCGTTCCACCTCAATGCCAAATGTGACAGACACCGTCAGCTGACTGTGTCTCACGCGTGCTCGGCAGCCCTACGCTGGTGGAGGACGACCTCTCCCCTGCGCGAAGGTTTACCAATGGGAGTAGTGTTTAACCACCAAGTGGTGACGATAGACGCCTCCAACTCCAAGAAGAGTACGTGGATCCTGGCCAGACAGTTGGACGTCCCTGCACATAAATATGCTGGAGTTGCAAGCGGTATCCCTTGCTCTCCACCACTTTCTCCCAGTGCTGAGCAGTACACATGTGTTGATCCGGATGGACAACATGACAGTGGTGGTCAACCACCAGGATGGCCTACGGTCCCCGGGGTTGCATCGCATGGCCTTCAGGCTATTGACATGGGCTCAGAGGAACTTGCTGTCCCTACGGGCGACGCACATTCCCGGAGCGGTGAACTGGGCAGCGGGTCACCTCTCCAGGAGCGGTCCACATCCATCAGAGTGGCGACTCCACATTCAGTTAGTGGAGCGCATTTGGGAACGGTTCGGGAAGGCACAGGTCGATCTCTTCGCCTCGGCAGAGATGACACATTGCCCCCTATAGTACTCCCTCCACCGCTTAGGTGGTCCACTCGGCGTAGACGCCCTAGCACATGAATGGCCCAAAGCGTTTTTGTACGCTTTCCCACCTATACCGCTGCTGCTGGCTTTTCTCGAAAAAGTCTGGTTACAGAAAGCGTCAGTTCTCCTAGTAGCCCCCAAGTGGCCCAGGAGAGTCTGGTTTTCGACCCTGTGCCAGCTATTGCACGGCCAGCCCTGGGAGATTCCACTTCGCGTGGATCTCCTCAGTCAGGTGAAAGGCTCTCTTTGGCACCCGGAACCAGGCAGGTTCCGGCTATGGGTCTGGCCCCTGAATGGGGCCGCAGGTTAGCACTAGGGCTATCAGATGCAGTTGTGGGTATGTTGCAGAGCACTAGGGCAGACTCCACTAAGTCTTTGTATACCTATAAGTGGAGGTATTTCCAGGCTTGGTGTCTGGCTAGAAGCCATGACACCATATCTTGCCCTATGCCAGTCATCTTACAGTTTCTGCAAGAACTGCTTGATGCTGGTAGGTCACCTTCCACCTTGAAGGTGTATTTAGCGGCTATCTCTGCTTGCCATGCATTTTTTACGCCCTCCTAGGAGGACTGTTCTCCCCGAATGGAGCCTTAATGTTGTACTGGAGGCTCTCACGAAGGCCCTGTTTGAACCCATACACTCGCCTTCCTCTTGGCTATCACCTCTGCAAAGTGGGTCAGTGAGCTGCAGGCGCTATATGTGCACAGCTCCTGCATGCGTATTTGGGAGGATGGCAGCAGGGTGTCTCTGCGCACTAACCCTGCTTTCCTCCCCAAGGTGATCACAGCCTTCCACGTTAATCAGTCTGTGGAACTGGAGTCCTTCCATCCACCTCCGTTTGCTTCAATGGAGGATGACATATTACATTTCCTCTGCCCAGTGCGGGCATTGAGATGCTACGTGCATAGGACAAGAGCTCTGCGTCAATCTGACCAGCTCTTTGTCTGTCACGGGACACGGACCCTAGGACAGCCCCTCTCTAAGCAGCGTCTGTCACATTGGATTGTGGATACAGTCTCGACTGCATATAATAGTGCTGGCTTGCCCCCACCTGGTAGGGTAGCCGCACACTCCACCAGAGGGTTGGCTACATCTTGAGCCCTCTTCAGAGGTGCATCGATGTCTGATATTTGTACTGCGGCTAGCTGGGCTACGCCGCATACTTTCTCCAGGTTCTACCGTCTTAATGTGGTAGACCATGCCTTGCCTTCTGTAGGCACAAGAGTCCTTGAGGGTGTAAGTTCACACCACTAACCTCTGGGTTAGACAGTGCTAGTGCGTCCCTCATATGCTGCCGTTCCTTCTCCCTCGTGACGGCTCTGGTAAACATTATCCCATACGTAATGTCATTGGTGGTCGTCTTCAAATTGAAAGGGAACGTTCGGTTACTTACCGTAACCCTGGTTCCCTGAAAGAGAAGACCACCACCAACCGTGAGGTCCGTGGGACCGAGTGCATCATCCCAGGAAGGGGCCTATCGGCAGCTCTGGTATAAACAGCTCAGTGATACCTACCCAATGGGCAGGCATATCCCATATGTAATGTCATTGGTGGTCGTCTTCTCTTTCAGGGAACCAGGTATGGTAAGCAACCCAACGTTTTGATAGAGCTAGGCTGACTGAGAAATATGTCTGGGTTTGGTCTGTGGAAAAGGTGGCAACCCTAATGTTAACATTACATTATTCAGCATGTTTAATTTGACTTTATGAAACAAAATTAGCTAATTATATAGGGTGGTGTAAAAAATGTGGGTATAGCTGCAAATAGTTAACACACATACGTGTTGGAGGTCATAATAAAATATAATTTACTTTAAAATGACTTGAGCTGCCTCTCTATAGATGGAATGCTATGAAAAATATGTAAAGCTAAGTAGCCTGCTAGCTTTCTGCGCACAACAGTTATGAATATACAGTAGGAACGAAAAATAAAATTGACCAACAAAAAATAAAACTTGCCAACATCAGAATCCTAATAATGCACTGAGTTAGTACGCATTAATACGGGGGCAGCCTTGTTTCTAGCAGTTCGATTCTTCAGTACATGTTATTTCTCTAAAAAGGTAAATATTTTTGCTCCTGTTAAATTAATACCTGCTACGAGTCACATCAGAGTAAAACAGAGCAAGTCGCTGCTCATATCTGCAGGGTTTTCTACCTCTTGATGTATAGTCCACACGAGCACACCGAAGCCTGGCATTTTCTAAGTGTCACAAAGAGAGAGAGAGGGGTAGCAGAATAACCAGCCCCACTAACCTCTCGCTAAGAACAAATACAGAAGGACTAAAGTAGCCGACTACACCAGCATGCAATTTCACCGTGCAAAAAATAATAAAAAAAAAAATTTAAAATAAAAACTTGCTGTAGAAGATTTAAATTATTCACAGGTTCATAAAATGCTCTGTAGGGGAGCTACACCACTTTCAAACCTCTACCCAACCTAGACAGGAACACAACCACCAATTTATCTTTCAACAGTTTATTTTTCTTCAGAAGTCACACAGTAAAACAAACAGTCAAGTCTCCTAAGGGCCGCTCACTAAAAATATCTATACCAAGGAGATACAAACTTAAGGCCTTATTTATCATCTGATAGGTATATGCATTCTAGTCACCATCTTGCCGTTCCCACAATTTAATTGGAACTTACAAACAGGACCAATTTCTCACCCATTCCCTGTACAAGGTGTGACCAGATCAAACCCTATAACCTTTCAGCACCAATACCACAAAATGAACTTCCCTACTATATTCTACAAAAAGATTCCAAATGTCAAAAAACTATATATATATATTGTGAAAAATGAGCAGGGACGCCTTTAAGGAATGGCATCGCTGAAGAAAAACTACACACCCCAGAAACCTCAGTGCAAATTAGTGAGGTGGGGTTAGACAGTTTAAAAGGGAGCAGGGGAGAACAATCGGGGGAAGTGTGATTGTGGGGAACATGGTCCGATTGTCCTGCCTGCGTAAACTTTGGAGTCTCCGATATCTTTGGAAAGCGATAGTAAGTGCTTTACATTTCAGTCGTAGTTATTTCGTGAAAATTTAAGTTGCGTTTTTCTTCTTGGTGAGGCAGCCTTTTGTTTTTGGATTTGTTTGGTTTTGTTTCGTTGTTACGATTTATTAAACCACTGTGTTGTCGGCTGCCTGAGCCGTGGCTGGTATTAGCTTGGGTACCTACATGGCACAGTCACGGCAAATATACTGTTTTGGTTCATAGCTGCAGAAGCGGCGATCTGTTCAACTAAGAGTATTATTGCTATAACCAGGACTGGTTTAAACACTGTTTGGTTCCTAGCTGCAGGAGCAGCGATCTGTTTTACCAAGTGTTTTATTTCTATGATCAGGGCTGCAGTGTGAAGAGCCCGCTTGTGAGTGTGTGTATGCAAGCGTACAAAGTGAAACCTTTTTGGAGTGAAAACCTGTGTGTGTTTTGTTTTGTTGTGTTTTTTTGGTGGGGAAATGGCTTAGCCGTCCCACTGGTAGTCAGGGTGTTACCTGTCACTGTTTCAATAGTAAAAAAAGGCCTATACAACTTAAAAAGGGGTCATCAATAATACATTACAGCAATCAGACAGGTAAAGCATGACTGTGTTTAGAAAAAAAAAACACTATACATATGATAGTTTCAGCAAGGAGCAAGTCGAGCTGGAGCTTGCAATAAGCCGGGCACACTATATTGGAGAGGATCCAGGTACACCGCAGCTTGTTTTCACCAGGTTGTTCACTGGGTGTATTACTTCTCTACTGTATAAAGGTTAACCAAATATAAAAGGAGGGGAAATAGTTATTAGTGTACAATGGCTTCTTCTAAACAAACACAATTGTGAAAACAAAAAAAATCAAAAAAATAAAACAAAACAATAATAAAAACTATTAAACAACCAAACACTCTCAAACTAATCCACAATTTGCTATAACCCCTGCAAATCAGAGTACTAATAACCACTCTGTAGTCTCCTATAGTAGGTATTTAATCAATTTAAAAAAACAGCGTGGGCAGCAGTTTGGAGTAGTGGTTAGGGCTCTGGACTCTTGACCGGAGGGTTGTGGGTTCAATCCCTGGTAGGGGACACTGCTGCTGTACCCTTGAGCAAGGTACTTTACCTAGAGTGCTCCAGTAAAAACCCAACTGTATAAATGGGTAATTGTATGTAAAAAATAATGTGATATCTTGTAACAATTGTAAGTCGCCCTGGATAAGGGCGTCTGCTAAGAAATAATAATAATAATAATAATAATAATAATAATAACTATAAAGCACATATGTTTCTACTTTAAGCAGATACTTAGTTTCCAAAGTCAATAGTAGTATCTTTCTCCGGTCCGCCCACGTCTCTCGGATCTCTGCTCTCCAGTTTTTTTTCTCTCTGTATCTTCAGCGTCTCTCTCTCCCTCCCTCGAATCCCAATCTCTCTTGGTCTTCTGCTGCTGTTATGCTTGCTGTTCTTTTTGCTGTTCTTTTTCCTCTACATTTTCCTTTTCGTTTCTTTTTCCCTCTTCCCAGTGTGGCTTGCAGTCTATTTAAACAGTCAACTATCACCGGTGTGTTGTCTTCCAATCCAGTTTGTCTCTCCGTAATCAGTGAGTATTACCTACAGGTGGGTTTCTCGTGGGGAACAGTGACACTCAAAACAAACACAATATAAAGGATATAAAAACAATTTAAAACAAAAATACACATTCCAAATCACTCCATCATAACATGCAAAAAAATAATATGTGAAATATAAAACACTCAAAGTGAACATAATAAAATCACGTGCAGCACAAATAATACACCATTGAATAAATATGTGTGGTCACCCTGTGACACAAGTATTTTAGGGGAAAAAAAAAATTATATATTTTTATTTTGTCAACATTTCAATTTTTTCGAAAATCTAAGGTACGGTATGGGCTAGATTCTCAAGCAAGGAAATATCTGTAATGTACCATGGTCTTCCATGCTACTTCCAAACTAAAAGGACATTATCAATCAGATCATACTTGAAAAAAATGTATTCAGAAATAGGTTATTTGTTGATTAAAAAAAAAAAGACTTTAGTTGCACTAAGGAACTTTCACTTTAAAAGAAATAAAGACATTTTAAATTTTATTTTTCTGTTGTTGGCTTACTGTCTGTACATGCTGACACTTACAATTGGATCAGGAACTCTGAAATCCTTCACATCTGTGGGTAATCTAAAAGCAGAGAACACTGCCAACCACAGAAGTATTAGCCTTCCTGCCATTTGATACACTGTACATTCCTGAAGGTTAATCTGCATGTGTGACCATTCTACAAAGGTGACTTCAAACACAAATAGAATATATTGCCAGCAACTACCAAGGGACTTACAATTTAAAAAGTGCATTGTTTTACAGGTATAAGGCCAGGGTGTAAATGACAAAGTAAATGACCTAACCCGTCAAAGTTTTTTGCAGAAGGAAGAAAAAAGGTTGTAGGTGCTGATGCTATTATTGCCAGAAGATGAGTGGTAATCCTATTTTAATCGCCGTCGGCTTTATTAAACAAAAGCAGCAGGTCCAGATCTTTTAGGGGATTAGCACTGACCCCACGCAGATCAGCATTGAGTAACCAAGTGCACTTAAGGTGCCTGTGATGGGGTGCAGCCTATTTTGTGGTGGTTCTGTGTTTTTTGTATTGTTTAGAGTGGATGTAAGTGAGTTTGGGGTGTGGTTCAGTGAGTATGTGTGGAATGTGCCTGGGCTAATGAGGTGCGAATTGCCCAATTAGCCCAGGCACCTGTATAAAAGGGAGTGGTTGTGGGAGAGAGAGAGAGAGAGAGAGAGAGAGAGAGAGAGAGAGAGAGAGAGAGAGAGAGAGAGAGAGAGAGAGAGAGAGAGAGAGAGAGAGAGAGAGAGAGAGAGAGAGAGAGAGAGAGAGAGAGAGAGAGAGAGAGAGAGAGAGAGAGAGAGAGAGAGAGAGAGAGAGAGAGAGACTTTTAAGATCCTTTATTTAACATTCCAAATAAAATCCATTAAAACTCAATAAAGGTAAAACATAACAAAATTAAGAATTAGCAATATTAAAAAATCCTAAAATACATCATGTTCTCCTTAAAAATAGATTTTATCAAAATAAAAGGATCATAAAAAATCAATTAAAAAAACCACAGTGTTTTCTTTCTGTTAAAAACAGATTAAAGCCAAAATTAATAAAAACACTGTAAAAAAATAAAAAATAAAATTAAAACTAGAACAAAAACTGGAGCTCCCCCTCCTCACTCACAGCACACAAGGCGTCTCCCACACACCACCTCTCCTGGAAGTCCTCCGGGTTATTATTTAGTTTAAAAAATTCAAAATCCACTCTTATCCGGCTGACCACCAAAACCCTGAACTGCAACACAACATCAGTCAGCCCGGCGCCAGAGATACTGTTCTTTCTGGATTTTAAAATGGCCAATTTTGCCTGACCCATTATAAAATTAATTAAAACACACCTGTTTCTCTTTTTAAAACTGTAGGGAACCCCAAAGATAAAAAGCTATTTTGTGAACTCCTCGCCTAGGCCCTGCAGGAGCTCCTGTAGGAGATGGAAGAGTGGTCCTAGCCTGACACACTCACTATACATGTGAAACACTGTTTCCTCTGCAGAGCAGAAACAGCACTCTGAGCTAATGCTAGCATCAACTCTATGGAGAAACCTGCCGGTGGACACAATACAGTGCAGGATCCTCCACTGCAGGTCCCCCGCTCTCTTGGTGAGGGGCAGTTTATACAGAACCCTCCATACTGGCCTGCACCCCTCCTTTACCTCCAGACATGCCCTCCACCTTGAATCCACCAACCCCCTCAACTGGTGGGAATGTGATGCCTTCACACAAATTTGGTAGATCTTCTTACTCTCTGCTGTATGAAGAGTTAGATCTTTAACTGTGTCTAGGTTTAATAACATTCCCTCGTTTCCTACACCCTCCTCTCCTTCACCTACTGCTGGACACACTAGCAGCCCTGGAAAGATGAAGTCTTGTCTCTGCCCTGTGCCGCTGGACATCTCCTCTCTCACAGCCTCCCTGAGCTTGGGGGAAAGACAACTTCTCAGTTCACTGACCATTTTCTCTGCCAGTCTCTCAGAGTGCCAGCCCAGCCGCCCAGCCAGCTGTGTAGCAGTCAGCCAGCAGGAGAGCTCAAAGTTGATAAGATGTCTCAGCCTGGTCACTCCTGCCCTCACAAAGCTGGCACAGAGCGTCATTGACTGAAAGAAACGTACAGGGAAGAGCGGATTGAAAAATAGGGGCTCCTCCAACAGGACCCTGCCTGTCAGGGACCCCTCGTCTCTCGCCACCCTCACTGCCCTCCAGGCATCTAAAGCACTCAAGTAAAAAGAAGAGAGACCTACTTTAGCTAGTCTGGCACTCTCAATTAAAAACAGGTGTTTGTCTATCCCCAGCCCCCCTACTCTGCTGAGGAAAAAACAAGCTAGCCTCTTCCAATGAGCCTCCTCCCCAGCGTACAGGAGCCTCTGAACCGCCTGCAGTCTGAAGGCTGCCACCCTGCTGGCAATGCAGACCAACCCCTGCCCCCCTTCATCAGTGGGGAGATACAGGACCGCTGGCCTCAGCCAATGTCTCCCGCTCCAGAAAAACTCCAGCAGTATTCTTTGGATCTCCTGCACCATGCCCCGGGGAGGGTCCAGACACACCAGCCTGTGCCACAGCATGGAGGCCACCAGATTATTAATCACCAGGACCCTTCCCCTAAAGGACAGCTGGGCCAGCAGTCCCCTCCATCTCTGCAGCCGCCCCCTCACCCTGTCCACTAGGCCCTCCCAATTTTTCTGCATATATATCTCCACTCCAAAAAACACCCCCAGCACTTTTATACCTGTCCTGTCCCATCTCAGCGCCTCAGGCAGGACAGGGGGGGTGCAATCATGCCAACTGCCTGACAGGAAGGTGTCACACTTTGCCCAGTTAACTCTTGCTGTAGAGGCTCCTTGGAATGTGTGCAGGCTCTGCTGTAGTGCCTTGATGTCTCCGTCACTGCACACAAACACGTTCACATCGTCTGCATAAGCGGACACCTTCACTGCGACAGAGGAGGGTGAGGAGGGCACTGCCCAGCCAACCAGCCGGCCCCTCAGCAGGTGCAGCAGGGGCTCTATGGCCAGTGAATAAAGCATTCCAGACAGGGAGCAGCCCTGCCTAATACCCCTGCACACTGGGAAGGGCTGACTCAGCCCATTGTTAATCTTTAAAATGCTAAAAACATTCCAATATAAAAGCTGGATATAAGAAATAAAAACAGGGCCAAACCCGAAGGCTTCCAGGGTTTTAAAAAGGTATGTGTGGTCGACCCTGTCAAACGCTTTCTCCTGATCTAAAGAAACCAGCCCAACATTCAAATCACATGTCTTAGCCATTGATAAAAAGTCTCGAATTAAAAACAAATTATCAAAAATGGAACGTCCCGGTATGCAGTAAGTTTGGTCCGTGTGTATTACAGCTCCTATACACATTTTTAGTCTATTGGCCAGACATTTTGAAATAATTTTAAAATCAGAACATAAAAGCGAAACAGGTCTCCAGTTTTTGAGTAAACACAGGTCTCCTTTCTTGGGCAGTAGTGTGATTACTGCCCGCCTGCAGCTGAGGGGCAGTTCTTTATCTCGGAGGCTCTCTCCCAGCACCTGCAAAAAGTCCTCACCAATCACAGTCCAGAAACTTTTAAAAAATTCAGTGGGCAGTCCATCAATGCCAGGAGCTTTTCCATTTGAAAGCTGTGTAACAGCAGTGGTCAGCTCCTGGTATGTTAGTGGCTTGTCTAATTGGTTCTGTTCTTCCTCGCTCAGGGTGGGCAAATCCTGGAGCAGCAGGTCTGTATCCTTCTGCTCACAAGGCTCTTTGCTGTATAGTTCAGAATAGAATTTTACTGCCTCCCTGCTGATCTCCTCCCGGCTGTACAGCTCCCTGCCGCAAGGCGTCCGGACGCAGTGCATCTTCCGGCTGTCTGCTCTCCTCCTCTCCAAGCCAAAAAAGAAACTGGAGGGGGTGTCCATGTCTTTAAGCCCCATGAAGCGAGAGCGCACCAGCGCCCCCTTCACTCTTTCCTTCAGCAGGCTGCCCAGCATGTGTTTCTGCTCCCTCAGCGTTTGCAGGGTCTGCTCCTGGTGATCTGTGTCCAGGCTGCTCTCTAACTGGAGAATTTTCAACTCCAGCTCTCTCACTGCTGCGTTCAGTGACCCGGTTGAATTGAGTGTGTACTGCTGGCAAAAGATTTTAATCTGCGTTTTGCCAATGTCCCACCACTGCCTAATATTTTTATAATTAGTTTTTTCTTTTTTCCAAATGTTCCAAAAATCATTAAATTGTTTTACAAAAAGTGTGTCCTGTAATAGCTTTAAATTAAAATGCCAGTAGGAGGTGCTGTGAGAGTCAGTGGTGAGTATTACTGTAACTAACAGGCAGTGGTGGTCAGAGAGGCTACTGGGGATGATATTGGCTTTAATGAATTTATTCAAATGAGTGTGTGTTGTGTAGAAGCAGTCTAACCTGGCTCTATATATTTGTTGTGCGCGACAATGAGACCAGGTGTACTGTCTTGCATTGGGGTGCAGACACCTCCAGACATCAACCAGGCCACTGAACTGAAAAACTGCAGCTAATTCACTTGAGGATTGGGGATTGGGTTCCTCATTATTTCTATCCATTGTAAAATCAATAGTGCAGTTAAAATCTCCTCCCACCACCACCACATCATCATTATCAATATTTAAAAGAGCTTGCTTTAATTTATTAAAAATTAAAATGCGTTCCCTTCCTTTATTTGGTGCATAAATATTAATAAAAACAAATACAGTACCACCCAACCTTGCTCTCACTTTTAATAACCTCCCCTTTTCAATTTCTTCAATATCTAAAATTGTTGCTCCTAGGCTGGGCTTAAATAAAATTGCCACTCCTGCACTGGTGCTTGAGCCGTGGCTCAGCACACACGGCCCCCTCCACTCTGCCAGCCACGCCGCCTCATTCTCCCTGTCTGAGTGCGTCTCCTGCAGCAGAGCGACCCCCGCCCGCTTCTGCTCTAAAAACTCACACAGCTGCGCTCTTTTAAAAGACTGTCTGCAGCCATTCACGTTAAAAGAAATAAAAACGCACTTTTCCATAGCGGCTAAAAAAAATAAAACTGACAGAGTAAAACAAGCAACAATAAAAAAATTCTTAAAAGAAGTATCCATTTTTAAAATTATTGTTTGGCAACATTAGCGATCTTTTTCTTAATTATTTGAACATATTTTTTAAGACGGTACCTTTTTTGCTGGTCGAACTCCTCTAATGTTGCCTTTCGTGTGACGATGTGTGCTGAGTGGAGGAATAATCTCAGATCTGGGAAGAAGTTTTCAATTTCAACCCCCCTTTTCCCTTTTGTACTCTCCATAAACTGTTTAAATTCATCTAGGGTATAGATTTTTTTCCCCCTGTTAATGGGTTGGCTATCGGGGATGTCAGAGATAAGCGAGGAGTCAGAGAGCTCCCCCTCCATTTCCTCTGCTCCGTCCTCGCTGTCTGCTCCGCCGTCCACGGCTGCCAGCTCCTCCGCGGCTCTCTCCAACTCTCTAGCGCCGCTCTCCTCTCCTCCTCCCAGCACAGCCACAGCCGTCACCGCTGCCTCTGCCTCCGCTTGCTGGGGTTCAGAGAGAGAAGAGCGCTGCACCGCGCCGGGTTGTAAGCCCGTCGCCGTGCCGCTCCCCTCTCCCTCCATATCAGGAGGGACAGACCCCCCTGCCTGAGACTGCAGGCTCCCCTCCAGCACAGGCTCGGGGATCTGCTCCGTCCCCCGCTCGCTGTTAGGCAGATCTGCAACTTCTTTGTTTTTTTGTTTTTTAAGTCTTTTTTTAGCTACCATCACAAAACCCTCATCATTTTCGGTAGTTTTATTTTGTGCCGGACCGTGGCTGAGTCTCTTCAGCCTCGGCTGTGGTGTGGGCGGCTTCGTCCCGTTCGGCGGCTCTCTGGTCTCTGCAGACTCCGGCTGGCGCTGCGATGGGGGAGCAGCCTCATCCTCCCGCTCACCCCCAACATCCCCAGCCTCCTCCCTGCCATCAGTACCCTGCTCCTGCCTTTCCTCATTTTAGTTTTTTCTCGGGCAGGCTCTCCTCTGGTGTCCCTGTTCCCCACAGTTAAAACACCGCATTGTATCCGAGCTGACAAACACTACGCAGCCCGTCCCTTCCACACTGAAGCTCCAAGCAACATCAATCACATCCCCCGGGTTATTCAGCAGCAAAAACGCCTGTCTCCGAAAAGACAGGACGTGCTTAACACTTGTATTTCTGCACCCTAATGGTATATTTTTAATTGGGGACACCAGTTTGCCATATCGGGCAAGTTCATTTGCCAAGGTCTCGTTTTTTAAAAACGGCGGCACATTAGACATGATTACCTTGGTAACAGGGGTTACTAAGGGGGATACTTGAATAAAATCTCCTTTCACTGAAAAACCTTCCTCCACTAGCTGATTGACCAGCGATACCTCTTTTAAAAACACGACAAACCTTTTATTCATCCGGGATGCCGATATTATATTGTCACACCCGACCACCTCTCCCACTGCCAGCAGGCACTCCTCCACCGACACGCCGGCATCGGGCAAGCAGCTGACCCCGTGTCGGCGGCTGAGAGCCCCCAGCCCTCCAGAGTGAGATCCCATAACGGGACCTACACACACACACACACACACACTACTCTATACACGGGAAAGTACAAACAAAGCAACGAAACAAAGATATATAAACGAACTAAACAATTAACAATTAAATATATAAATTTGCAAAAAATATAGTAGCGAAAACACTCTCCTACCGCACCAGCGTTCAAACGCTACCGCCTCTCCGCAAGCTCCTCCCACAATCCCACAATCCTCAGCGCGAGAGAGAGAGAGAGAGAGAGAGAGAGAGAGAGAGAGAGAGAGAGAGAGAGAGAGAGAGAGAGAGGTTTTTTTTGGTTTGTTTAAAGCCTGTTTTGTGTTTGTCTTTTTGGTTGGCCATCGTGCCTTTTTATTTGTGTTTTGTTAATTAAAATATTTTGGTTTCACTGCACTTTCTGTCTCTGAGTCTTCCCTCTGCCGCTATCCTGCCACAGTGCCACATTCGTGATGTTGTGCAGTTTTGCATATTTGTATCCTTTGTCGAAAACACTGCTGTTACTCTGTATTTACCGGTATTAAAAGAAAAATAGGCAACTATAACAAGGCATTCAGTTGCGTATAATTAATTAGTGAATTACTTAGTTACTTGTAATATAATTACTTAATTGTTTAACTAATTAATTGTATGACTGTTTCCTACATTTCTTCATAGTTCTCTTCCCTTTGCACTGTCCTTGGTTACTATTATAAAGCAGACTGTTTGCTACCCAGTTTTAAAGGTACGGTAGTTTGAGTTGTAGACACACAAGCCTTGTCCCACTTGCAAAATCTTCTTACCACTTTGTCACTGAACTGAACAGGCAGGTCCCTGCTACTACCTGAAATGTATTCCTACCAGCAGGAGGTTATGAATATCATCTGCAAGCTTTCCTGCCTCCCACAGTGGAAGAGGTAGGGGTTGGTGAAGCAGAAATCCCTGTGAAGGCGGCATTGCATTGCACTTGTTCTGTCGAATTCCCAGTATTATAAATGGCAACATTTATGCAAACTGAGCTTCACTTATGTTCTGTCTCCTGGGCAATGCACTGAACTTGAATAAAGCAATGGCAGATTGTGACAGAAATACAATGCGTTTTGGTTGTAAATCTCCCTCCCGACCTGTGAGGACGCTAAGCAGCAAAAGTAGAGGGCTTTGGACGGGCTGGCCTGACAGTTCTTTTCCCGGGCCGGGAAGTCGGTCAATCTGGAAGAAGGCGAGACTCCGTTGCAGGAATTTATTGACCCGGAAGGGAAACGACGTAGCAGCTGCAGATAGTAGAGACAGCTGCACTCGTTTACCAAGGGGTCATGCGTGATAGCATAAAAAGGGGACTGAGAATCGCAATCTACTCCTTCGCTTGGTTTGTGGTTTTTAAACCTAGAAGGACGTTGAGAGACCCCAAAGAACTGTGAACAGTATTGTGAGTGTTTTTTGTTTGTTTGTTCTGTCTGTTAGTAATTGTCTTGTTTGTGAATCACCAGACAGCTAACACGATGTGCCTTGGGCCAGCACAAAGTTGGAACAGCACTTCACCACTGTCACGAAATAAACTGTATCACCCACCACGAGCACTACAGCACGCACCCAGGACTGGCGACTGTGTTAGTATATTGTGAGACGGATATTCGTGTTTATTATTTGGGACTGCAACCCTGTTGTTATATACTCCGTGTACTACACATTGTTGTGTATTGCCGGGGATTATTATTTGGTCACCAGACCTGGATAAAAATAAAAACTGTTTTAAACCGGATTATAACTCTCTGTGCTTCATTACTGCACTGCATCACCCCTGCACCTGCACGTACCACTTACCACTTTGCCACACAGATTTAAAAGTTTTCCTAAAACATAGCGGACAAATGAACCAATATAAAACGCAAACTCAGTGTGTCCATCAAGACAGTCTCCTGGGAGTTTCTGGAATGGCAACCACCACCACTACCCTGGTCATATGCTCCTGCTCCTCACTAAGGGGTCTATTCTCAAAAAAGCGCAAAAACCCTGCGTAGCCTGGATCTACGCACTTGTTGCTACTCGTGAGATACGCACCCCCACAATACACGCATTCTCATACAGAAATCTCTGCCGCGTAGTTGTGGGTGGGGATTGTCGCTCGCGTGGACTCTGGAATGCAAATATGGCTTGAACAAAGACACGCCTCTGAATGGCCAAGTAAAGGTGCCCGGAGTTTGCGTTTCTCACACAACTAACATTATTTAACTACTCAGCTATAATTTGAGATATAACATTTGTTTTAAAGATCGAAAAAAAATCTCCTTTCAACAACAAACATAAGTCTGGCCAAAAAAAGAATACTTTGCTGAAAGTATGCTGAATAAGTGAAAGTAGGTTAAATACACAAATCCAAATACATTTTGGAGGATATTACAGTATTGTATCAGCAATGCTAGAAAAACCCCACAAAAAAAACAAACCCAGCACTATTTTGTAACATCTTAAATTGAATGTGATGTATTTAATTTTATAGTTACACAGAAGAGCACACCAACAATAGTAATTGCTGGTATGCAAAGCGAACGCCATCACTCAAGGAAGGGTTAACATAACACTCCCACAATATTCTGTTGATTTCACACAATGGCAATGTTTGAATACAGAACGAGAAATCTTGTAGTTTTGTATCATAGTACTTTTGCACTATTATGTGAAGATAAATGCAACCCTCCAGTGAAAAAAAAACAAACAATATGTTTCTCAGTTAAGCAGGCACATTAGCGCTTGTAAAAAAATGATAAACTTGATACACCACACACTTATCAGCTTTAGTTTCACGATCATAATAATAACACCCCTACCTTAGTTTTGCAATTAGCCCTTGGCTCAGTGTCAACTATAGCATGTTGGATTGTAATATGATGATGGCTGACTTTACCTGGAGAAAAACAAAAGGATCCCTGTGAAGTATAGGGCTTGATCACATTCAGTATGCAACTGCAGCAGCTTCACTTGAGGAACGATTTTTTTTTTTTTTTTGCTAGCTCTGAAAAACAAATGCCAAAGTCAATAGAGTCTGAAACATTTTAAACATAAGTAAACATGTACATTGCTATAAAATAAATCAACAGACAACACAGAAGTGTTCACATAGCGTTTGTGTTTTAATCATCGTTTGGTTGTCTTCAACTGTGTTTACTACTCATGGCCACTAGGCTGAAGCTCCTACATGCCCCTTACTCTTGCTCTAAGGCAGAGTAGTTTACACATGGTGTCTCCTCGTCTTTTGCCGTTTCAGAATGCCAATATCCTCCGTGTATCTTAAACCATACCTACTTTTAATCCTGCGCGCTCTGAAGCGTGTATCTGTGCTGTAGATGTGTGCGCGCTTTTCTCACTCTCATTCCCTTTCAATCTCAAAATGTCAACCATTACGAGTTGGGAAATGACCCGCATGTCACATGACCTGAGCACATATTTAAAAAGCTGCCTGAAAGCGGCCCGGTGTGACCACGTGTCTGTTACATTCTGGAACAAGACGCTACATCACACAGCAACCTTCGCCATTTGATTCCTCACTCCAACCTGCGCGAACGTGCAACTATTTGTTCAGTTATCTTAAGAACCTCTTTTTCTTTCGAGACTGATTTGGTTAGTGGAATACCTTGAAATTCTTCCTCGGAAGCTGGCTTGCCCCTTCCTTTGGATGTGACGGTAGTTCTTTTTCTTCAAATAGCACTATATCACACGGCCGTGTGGTTTAGTCGGCTAAGAAGCGGCAGTGGCTGCTGTTTCTAGCCTCGCCATTTTGTATTTGTCTTTGACAAATTGTTTTTGTGTTTCGGTTCCTTGTCTGCGTTCGCGTGTTGTGCCAAACCGAGTTTTGTGTTTTTTGTTATTTTTTATAAAATTATAAATATATATATATATATACACACAGTTGTTCTAGTGTGCCACGCCTCGTAGCTCCGGCGTCTCGGCGTCTTACAGCACATTAAACCGGTGCATAGCACTTTGGGCCTTATTCGGTGGCACATGGCACTCCCATGCATAGTACCCCGTACATTCATCGGGTATCACCCCCGTGCATTACACGGTGCCCTGCACACTACACAGTGCGTAGCACTCCCATGCCTAGCTCCGGTGCGCTAGCAGCACTGACCCCACGTAAACCCTTCTTCATGTGCGTAAATACCTTTACGATTCTCGTAAGTCCTTTGAGAATATGCCGCCTATACGAGGGCGGCCTTTATTAATAATACTATGCTTTACAAACGCTGCAATATTTTATTAAATGATTTAAGGCATTTTAGAAACGGCACCATGAGAGGCTTCGATCTGCAGCACTATACTCGTGTGTTTTTGGGGCTTGAATACAGTACATTTACTGAGTTAACAAGAGCCTATTAGGTGGGAGTTGGGAAGTCAGGGGAGTACTGTACCAGCGAATCAGGAGTGTGTATTGGTTGCTATGGGGCGGGACAAGAAGAGGAGAGAGAATGGTAGTGTGATGCAGTTGTTTTTCTTAACGAAAAATATTACCTCTGAATATCGGTTATTTTTTTTTCTCACTGTAATTTACCTGCTTGTTTGTAATTTCTCTGTAAGAGAAACCGAAACTATATCTTCTCATAGATAGTAAGCAAGTTTTATATATATATATATATATATATATATATATATATATATATATATATATATATATATATATATATATATAATTGTACAGGACTGAGTAAAATTCCAATTGAATAAAAAACAAAACAACTAAACCCCCTACAAGAAGATATCTTCAGCCAGCTTTCAGATAGCACTCAGAGTGACCGGTAAAGCTCTAGTTCCTCTGAGTTTAAGTTTTCACCATCCAAGCTGACAACGAGGTTTTTATCCCCTGCTGTGTTAGCACTGAACACTGCTGGGAAAAAAAGGGACGTGAAGGACTGCTGTGCTGTAATAGTTCATCTTGGGTTGTCTGTCAGGACTGTACTATAAAATAACATTTGCTTACTAAGGTGGGTGTACATTAGTTTGTATTACATGCTGGATTGAGGTTGCAGTCTCTTCAGGGGTGTCATGTATATAGGCAGAGTTGCGTGTTTCTTTATTTTTTGAGCAGGGGTAGAAAAAAAATACCTTTATGTTTATTGAGAGCGCCGTTTATTTGAGGGCGGCGTCTATTAAAAAGCTGATATCTGAGTGAGGCGTTAATTCGAGGTAATACGGTATGTGGAAAACTACAAAGCGGTATTTAATACAATATGTTAATGTAACATTATTCAGCAAGTTTCATTCGATTTATGAAGAAACATTAGTTTAGGGTGATGCTAGACATTTGGCCATTGCTGTATATCACTCTTTTTTTTAAATAAAACAACTCATTAGAAGTCATCAGTATGTTCATTGTGCCACCTAGTGGCAAACCACTCTTACCTACTAGAGATGATAACCATTGAACTGTACTCTTTAAATTAAAACTGACTGTGTTTCCCAGGAAATGTCCAAGTACAATATTGCATCCCCATACTCTCCCTCCTCATCAACCATCATCATAAGCTTGATTCCCAGCCCTTTCCATGAAGCTATAGGATTGGTTCAATCCTTGGGTACATTAAACTTACAGTTCAACATCAAGTAACTAATGGCAAGTGTTTTTTCTGGATAACCCACACATTGAAAATAACCAGGATGCTTTTCAAAACCAAAAACACCTTGCCTGACTATTTTAAACATAACACTGTTGTAGCCTAAAAAAACCCACATTTTATTTAAAAACAATTACCAGATAATTGACAATCCTTTTTCAGAAAAAAATGCCTAGGCATTGGAGTTCAATGTCTAAGTTACCATAAAAGAGGACAGCAATGTCTCATCTGGAGGAGTAAACAAATTCCTGACACGGGCTAGGACTTTTAAAAACAAATTATAGCAAATAGTTTTGTAGTTGTTATTTATATACTTCAAAGCAACACCCAAGTTAAAATGTAATCCCTGCCACACTCACACTAGTAATCCTTCAGAAAGATGCTGAGGAGGAGGGGTCTCATAATGAAACCCTGTGGAAAACATGTTATTTTTGTTTGATTAGCTCTAGAAAAAAAAAGCTATTGTTTTATTCTCAAGTATAATATTCAAAGAAAATACGCCCTGGAATGAATCTGTCCAAAGCCTTTGATATTTCAAAAAACAAAAACCACACAGAAACCATTTAATTTCCTTTGTGTTCTGTAGGAAATTACAAATTAAAATAATCCCTACTGCAGTACAGTCCCTACCATGGGGGATAAGGGAGAGGAGAGAGAGGAAAGGAGATAGGGCACAGGAGGAGAGGAGGTTTGTCTGGTCATTCAGACTGTATGTAAAAGAAAGACTACAAAGAAGACCTTTAATACTCAGATGGCATGTGATGGATATAGATTGATCATATTATCTATAATCAATATTGGGTGCGCAATTACCCAGTGTGAAAGGAATCTGATCAATAGTTACAATGTCAGCCGCACAGTAATTGTTGACTGGTGCTTGAACTGACATGATCACAAAGCAAAGCTCCAATTTCTGGCAAGGACAAGCGCTTTGGTTTGCACTTTGCCTCCAAATGCACTCTTTATATTATTCTTCTGCTGAACAGTAAATAAAAAAGCATATGTTCAGCCACTTTTCTCTAAATTCAGTTCTGTGAAGTATATAGCAAGGCTGTTTGCAGTGGGAGGCCAGGACCTCTCAATATTAAACATTTAGACAATCCATATACCCTTCTGTATAAAAATACATTTGTATGTGTCAAATGCTATTGTGTGGCATTACTAAGAATGTAATTGATACATAAACGTTTATTGAAGTTCTGTTATATGTTAATAAAGAGTCAATAGAGGTCAGTATTATTCCAAATCTTTAATTTTTTTATTTATTTTTATTTAGTGTGGCCAATTATTTTACCCCGACTTTCTCCCCAATGTGGAATGTCCAATAATTTTTCCCCCTTACTGCAGCAATTCCCCAGATAGGAGAACTGAAGATTCAGTGGGCTTCCTCCGATCCTACGACCAGTGAGCTACTGACCTTTGGAGGACAAAGACCAGCCCTGCAGGTGTGCACTTTTGAGCTCACTGACTGCTTGGTCAGGAGGTTCCTCTGTAGCGCGATGAAGAGAAACAGTACCTGCCGTTCGCACAGCCAGGACGGATACCTGCTCTCGGTGACTTACCCTGCACACCACTTTTAGCAGGTGAACCACTCGGAACCCCCCAAATCTTAATATTGTTTTTACATAGATGTATTTTTATTTCTTAAATATTTGATTTCAGACAACTACCTTTATTACTAAACATACTTCTCATACATGGTATATGTGTAGTGGCAACAATTAAGCAATAATACTCAAGAGGGTGTGTGTTACCATGAGATATCACTACGCCTTCAACCACCCAAGAAGTGGTAATATCTCATGATAACACACAGACCCTGGAGTGTATTATTGCTATTATTATATGTGTCTATGAGAGTGTGTTGTTGGTAAATAAAGAAGACTTTAAACTTTTTTCTTAAATCATTTTTATTTGTGTAACCTTCCCCTGAGAGAAAAAGTAGTTCCACAATAACTAAAATTGTGAGCTTAACAATAAAACATTTGATTTTAAACCGTTTTGTATAATATTTTCTTTTTTGGGGCTTCGATAATAGTTTCTTGTTTAGGCTTTGTAGATATTGAACTGGATGTTGCCATTCATTATTTCAACATGTATGTTTAGGTTTTGTCTGCTTATTTTATCTTTTGTTTACCCAGGCGTACAGTTGCAGTTGGCATATTGATTTTGTTTACTGTGATGAGGCCGCTTCGAAGAAAGAAGTTCCGCACGGTGTATTAACATGTAACTGAACTTCACTAAATGGGTATTTGAATATCAATGAAATACTTATTTCAACATTATCAGGACTACTTACTGGTAACTGTTATCAGCGATGATCAAGATACTACATTGTGTTTCTATTGTGGGGTTGTGAGGTGCAAAGACCTCACTGTATAATTTTAAACCACACAGTAAATATATTGCGACTTAGTCTGAAGTTACAGATCGAATTTTCTGAGAGGAATACAAATATTGTAACATTACTATCAACAAAAACTATCAAGAAAACTTAGTTGCAAAAAATGGAAGAGAAATTATTGGATTAGTTTATTTATAGTTGTATAATATTGTCATATGGTCCAGGCGCATACTGCCTTTTAAAATTACATTTGTGACAGGAAGACAATGATTCTTGGTGGTAAATCTCCCTCCCGACCTGTGAGGGTGCTAAGTAACGGGAACAGAGTACCCTGGACTGCTTGGCCTGACACTTCGTTCCAAGGGTTAAAAGGAAGTCGTCATTTAGAAAAGGGGCGGAGCTTCGGTACATTAACTCATCGATCTGGAAGGGAAATGATGCGGCAGCTGCTGATTGGAGGAGCGGCTGCAGTCGTTTACCAAGGGGTCATGAGTGACGGTATAAGTAGGGGACGGAGCGACGCAATCTGTTCCTTTGTTTTGGTTAGAGAACAACCTGGAAGGACCTGTGTTTTGTGTGGAGAAAATCGTGAGTGTTTTGTTTATTATCGTGTCAAAATAATACTGTTTGTGATTATTTAGACGGCTAAACACGATCCAGGAGCTGTCGCTAAAGGCCAGCACAAACTTGGACAACACTGCACTTTGTTTGCACTAAAGTACTGTATTTTCACCACGAGCACTAGAGCACGCACTGTGGATGGGTGTTTGTGTTTGTGTTTGTGTTACATGTGGGTGAATTAAAAGGGACTGTTATTATTTCGGGGCCAACTCGCGGATTACAGATAAGCAATACACACCGCTGTATTGCGTCCCATTGACATTGTTATTATTTACTGTTGTTAGCCATCAGGCATTTGGATTACAAAATGCAACCATTAAACAACATTGCACCTGGATTATAATTGTCTGCCTGTTTATTGATCACCTGCACACTGTTAACCACTTTGCCACACATTTTAACAGTTTTGTTTTTAGACTTTTCCTTTTTGCTTTATGGCATTCTCGATCTTTCTCTAGTTCTAAGTGGTATAGCGCAAATACAGATTTTTTTTTTCTTATGAACTGGAAAAGTGCTTGAGCTTTTTTTTTTAAAAGACACTCTCTTTACCAGCAGCAAAGAAGATATACTGTAGACATAATATGAGTGTTTATATTTAGTTTGACCACCTACTGACTTGTGTTGTTAATTCAGTTAATGTTGTTGTAACACTGTCCGTATACCATATCATTTACTGTCCAGTTCTTCTTGTACTAAGATTATATATTGATGTTTTTTTTTGTTATACCAGAGAACATTAACATGCTCCAAAATTGTTAAGCTTCTATAATGTGATAAAGTATGAGTATAAATGTTGAGTGGGGGGGTTGTGTTGTTATATATAAAATTAAAACGCTGTAGACAGACGATGCCATAAACTGAGATAGATTGATGCATGGAAGATTATAACTCATGATGTTAAATGAAATGGCATAATACTGTTACTTATGTTTAGTAGACTGTGAAAGTGCAGGCCTCTAGTGGCCTCTAGAGGCTACTACGTCCAACTCTCACTGCCCTGAACTAAAAGGTAATACGAAGTAATGTTTTAACATAGATTTCATAAATAAATTCATAATTTCTGTATTTTCTCACACTATTTGTCTTAAAATGACCTATTAAAGCTTAACGAGCATAAATTGTGGCAGAATTTTCTATTTTTGAGTGTATTAAGTGTACCATAAACCACTATTATATATATATATATATATATATATATATATATATATATATATATATATATACACACACACACCTTACCTTTTAAAATGTCTACAGTCCTTCTCAATGGTCCCGTTGCTCCAATATTGAGATTTATATTTCTATGTTGCTCAATCTAAGTGACTGCATTTAAGGATAAGCTGTTTCACCAGGTGTCTTTGGTTCCTGGTTCTTGAGGAATCATGTCATATTGTAACTTTTTAACTGTGTTTGAACCAAGTGACTGTACTGTAGTTGAAGTGACACAATTAAAATAATACAAATGCCATTTCTTGCTATATGGGGTTTAGGGGTAAGGGTTACTAACCATGGGCGACATGGCTATATTAATTGTATTCATCCTGACACAAAATTAAATGGAATGAAAACACATCCAGTGGAACAGGTTTTAGAATCTCACCCACATTCTTTGCAGTACAATGCACTGGGGTCAGGTGAGGTGGTAAGCATGTTGCATATGAAATGCTCAGAAGTCATGACACATTTCCATCTGCACCCACTGTAAGACTCAATCTCATATTGTTCCAATATCAAATTTGGGCTGCTGCTGGTCTACAATCCAATTATTTCCCTGTTCTGGCAACATATATATATATATATATATATATATATATATATATATATATATATATATATATATATATATATATATATTTCCAGTGCTCCAACATTTAAAACCTGCCTCTCGTGTCCTTTACATTTGACGCTATTTGGTAACTTCCACCATCAGTTGGAGAGATCAGATTTGGACATCCCATAATCCTAAATGGTCTTAAAAGAGTGCAAATTGAAGCCACTTTGATCTGCTGCTGATGGAAATTAACAAGAATGATTTCAAAAGGCTTTCAAGTCTGTCCCAGTGACAGTTATGTGGCAATATAGCAAGATAAAAGTGCTTCAACTGAGTGAAAACATATATAAAGTATGGGAAAAAAATTAAAAAGAAAGATTGGTTATTACACCTAATAACATAATCAATGCTAATTGATGTACAACTTACACATTGGCAATCCAATTTACACTGCCTGCTGTCCTGCGGATGCCTTGTTCAGCACCTTGGTTTGCTACAGGATTTGTGGGGTAGCAAAAACCTCTGAAAGACATTGAAATACATATCAGTTTGATTTGTTTTCTGGTCCATGAAGTATTTCAAGTTACTGTAGTTACAGTAACAAAATAATTCCATAAATCCTACCTGTTGTGCACAATCACTAGACTATATAGGTCTCAAATGTCCAGTTTTGAAATCAACAAATGAAATAATGAATATGTTATCTGCTACTGCAGTAGGTTTAAGAAGTCTCTGCTTGCAAACAATGCTTTTAGTTAGTTGCTTGGTCTTTTAACCTGGTGGGTGAAATACTCCCCACCCCATCAATGGCTTCTGTCATTAACCAACCAACTGCTTTGCCTGGTGAATGACAGGCTTTCAGCCAGTAACATGCTTTAAACCAGAAGATACAGGTGAAATTACCCAAAAAGAGCACGGGAGACAGGTATCCTGAGAATAAGGCATATAAACTAATAAGTGCACATTTCAGACCTATGTAACTAATGGAAGTGCTAAACGGGTACAATTTATGGAATGATGTTGTTATCTACGATTACACCGTGTAACAATTTTTTTTTTTTTTTTTGGTTCCTGGGTAGTAAGTGTTATTTCCTAATTGCTTATGCCTCAAAAGTGTAGAAAATGGCTATTATTCCCCACAAACTTTGCTTTTGTGACCAGGACAGTGATATTTTGAAATTCACCTATTTTCCAGAACATTCCAGATAGATTCAGTGCTGAGTAAACTTGGGAGTAACTTCTAGAACTTTCTAGAACTTTCCAGTAATATAAATAGTAGTATAAATACAAGGACCTTAAGCCCACCAGTTCAGTTTAGTTCCAGCTGCCTAAGTGGATACATATCTGCATTTTTCTGAGATGGCATCAAGGTCATAGGAGACTTCAAAATGGAGGCATTCCTGATGGGTCTCCAAGGCAGTTTTATCAAGTTACCCTGCTATCTTTGCCTTTGGGACAGCAGGGACACCAAGGCGCACTACCACAGGCGGGACTGGCCACAGCGGACCGAGTTCTCTGTGGGGAGGAACAACATCAAGTGGGAGTGTGGCAATGTGCCCCGCCCCTGTGTGCATGTGTGTGTTATGTGTTGTATGTTGCGTGTGTTAATGTTGGTGTATAGAGATTGGTACACGGGATATAAACGGGTCTGTGTTTCACGTGTGATTTAAATTGTAGATTTGTATTTAGGCACGAGGATGGCACAAATCACTTCACGTGCATTTAAAGTATGTAATATGTGAGCACGGGGTTGCACGTAATTCATTCACGTGCTGGGATTCAAGTGAATAATTAATTAGTAATTGAATCCCAGCACAACAGTATATATAGACACATTTTCATTCACTCGGGGTTGGGTGTTCGTGAATGGAGAACGGGTGAAAGAGAGAGGAGAAAGAAAGAAAGAAAAAGAAAGATCGTAACGTTTGTTTTTGCTTTACTCACCGTGTTTGTTCGTCCCTGTTTGTTAGTGTGTGTTCGTTTTTGTTTGTCTCTTTATTTTGGCGTGAAGTGCCGTGTCCTGTGTTTTGTTTGTACAACCTTTTTATTTTCTGTTCTGTTTATTAAATGCTGAGCGAAACCATTCGTTCAGCTCCACCAAACCACACCTCTCTGTCGTTTTATTTCCTGCTTCTGGTCTGATGCCACCCACTCCGGCCGTCTTTGTGACAGGAAGCCACTGGTGGACCCCCGGAAGGTGCTGATGCCACCACTGCACATCAATTTGGGCCTTATGAAACAATTTGTCAGAGCTCTAGATAAGGAGTCGGCAGCCTTCAAGTACCTTCAAGACTTCTCCCCTAAGCTGTCTGAGGCAAAGGTCAAAGCCTGTGTCTTCGTCGGACCACAGATAAAGAAGATCCTGGAGTGCAATGAATTCCCCAAGAAGCTCACTAGTAAGGAGAAAGCGGCTTGGAACAGCTTTGTCGCAGTGGTTCGGGGCTTCCTGGGCAATCACAAGGCTGAAAACTATGTGGAGCTGGTTGAGACTCTGGTGAAGAACTACGGCACAATGGGCTGTAGGATGTCCCTCAAAGTCCATATCCTTGATGCTCATCTTGATAAATTCAAGGAGAACATGGGAGCATACTCGGAGGAGCAAGGCGAGCGCTTCCACCAGGATATACTGGACTTTGAACGCCACTACCAAGGACAGTATAACGAGAACATGATGGGAGACTACATTTGGGGGCTGATTCGTGAAAGTGATTTACAGTATAATCCATATTTACCATATGGAAATACCATATTTGTTCTATGTGGCACTTCTTATTGACGTGTTTCGTACATCCACTAGAGTCAAAGTGTTGGGGAGAAGTTAAGGGTTACAGCATAGTGTACCAGAAGTACTTATGTTGAGGCCACAGCGGTGCTTTAAACTTTTATAAACTCTCCAAGATGTGATGACTGTTAACAACAAGAAAAATGTATTAGTTAAGATTACTCGGATATTTCACACCCACATGCTCTTAAGCTTGGCCCTATTTTAAAATGCAAATTATCCTAATTGTTCTTGATAGATACTTGAAGTATATACTGTACATATCCACTTACTTGCAAAAGCTTGCATGGAAGTCAGGCGGTTCAAGTATCCAGCGATCCAGCCTCATAGAATGGAAGTTGACATATTGCTGAAGGAGTCTGCACTCTAGGGAAGAGCTCTCTTTAGAAGCAGGCTCTTGGAGCAGTTGTCTTCTACTTCTTCTGGCAATTCTGCAGTGCTGTTGCTGCCTCCTGTCAGGAGTTCTTGGGGTTCCATTAGGGTCGTGCTGATGAAACTGGTAGACAACCAGCAGGGGTTCATTCTGAGAACTTGTGTTCAGGCAGTAAAGGCTCTGGGTCAAAACCTCATGCAAAACCAAGCTCCCACTTTCATCAGTGTAGCTGAACTGAAAGCCCACCATGTCATCGATTCTTTGACCAAGGACCACAGAGACATTGAAAATGTCATAACTGGAAGAAGGACGCTCATCCAGTGTCAATGCCTTTTCATCCAGAGATTCGCTTACTGTCATGTTGCCCACCACGAAGATGCTGCGCACAGCCATGCTGACTGTCAGAGGCTCTGGGTGGATTGTTTTGTGCAAAAACACCAACTCTGCAGTTTTTATTGAAGGTTTCAGGCAAGAGACATTGAACCAAATCCAGCCTGGGGTACCATACTTTGGATCTGCAAAGCAAAGGATGTCCTGAAGCTTTAAAAGCATAACAAGGTAGTGGTGAGGATCTGAAAATGTTTTTCATATGCTCTACACAGGACACCAGGACACCAAAGAATTCTGCCAGAATGCAATTCAGGTCACAGTTTCAATGGTATTTATATAAATTGAAAAAACAAGTAAAAGCAAAACATTTACGAAGATTGTATTAGACTAATACAGTTCATAGACGCCTATTTTTACTGTTTAGTGTAATAAAGTTGGTTTTAATAGTACAACAATTTATATGCATAATATTTTAGATGAAGTACATTTAATTGACATGAAAATATTTGAATTCTTCCTAACTGCAACAATTACCAATCAGACTAGATTCACATGCACAGTGTTTATTTGCAATGTGTTTTTAAATGTTATTGGCTAATCTTAACAAAATGCAACATTTAATGGGGGCATTTATACAGCTCAGGTGAACCATTTTAATTCAGTAATGAGCTTTGTTTGAAAGTATGTTTTTAAAACTATAAAGTACAACCCTCAGGAGATAGCATTGTTAAAAGCAGTTTCTACATACTTTACTGATGGCAGTTCTAATATAATGCATTTCTTGTTTATGCTTTTACTTTTCCCCTTTGACTTTTAAAATGGCTGCTGGTAACATTAATGTTTCTATTATGGTCTAGATTTATACCCCCCGAAAAAGGCATCTCCTACCTTGGATACTTCTGGAGCTTTGGTCCTGGGTTCCTTCCGAGTTTGTTAAATCCCTGGTAGCTGGTGAGTCAAGGAACTGGTACACTAGTTTCATGTAGCGTTGAGGCCTGGTCCTGTGAGGTACTGTCAGTTTGTTCATGTGTAACATCTCTAGGATGGCCTTGCTTAGTTGGTCATTCCCATAGCCATCCATTTCATCTCCCATTGTCCCTAGAAACGGGCATTAGAGAAACAACAGAATCCCTGAGTGGATATCTAAAACAGTGCTTCCCAAACCCATGTTTATGTTTTTGATTGTGGAATTTGAGGACCTCTGAGCCGATTCCCTGTGTGTGCCTTGTGACTGTAAAAGCTGTGGGGGAATCATAATCTTGAGCCAGGAGGCTGTTGCTAATTAGTTGTAAATGCTTATAGGTCCATTGGCTTGGATTGGAAAACCAATTACCAGTAACACTCCATTCACCAAACAATGATAGCCTTTTCCTTTTTTCTTTTTATTTAATGAAGATAATTAAGGTGACATGCTTTTTAAAAAATGTTATGGTATCTTATGAAAACGAATATACTGTGGGGGTGGGGGCCCTCGTATTGTGTTTTGACTGAAGATGAATCGTGCTGGACTAAGCTGAATTAAATCTGCGTCACCGCAACAGGGTGAGAGGTGGGGCCTGAGGTGCTGGCCTCGCTTATTGAGTTCAGGGGGTTAATAAATACCATCTCTGCTGGTGTGAGTGTTTGTGTGTGTGTGTGTGTGTGTGTTAATCAACCTCCTTTATTGTCAGTTTGGGCTCAAATTCCCAATACGTATAGTGACCTACAAACTGTTGTTTGCACTTGGAGTGGTTCATACTTTTCCCTACACTTGGAAAATGGTTGCATATTTCATTGTTAAAATACATCTTTACGAATTTACTACATACATTTCACTGTTAACTGTATGTGAAATCATGATGGAATCAATTTTTTATATAAGCAGAAAAGAAAACATCATCTGCACAGAACTGTTCTGAGAAAATTGATGCATGTCTCATGATGATGGAGATCATCAATAAAGGACAGTCGCATCATACGTAAAATTACATACAAACGAAGGGGTCTATTTTAAACGCTGTTAACCAAATATATCACAATATTTCATGCTTTTTTTTTTTTGTATTTGTGGCCATCGTATATATTTACCAAAGTAAACCTGCACTGACATTCATAGGCACCGGTGCACTGGTCAATATCAGAACTGTCTTTTAAGAATATGAGATGCTGATGAATAAATTAATTTGAATGCTTATTTTAGTTTTCTTTTTTCCAGTTTAAGCCTACAAAATTCTGCAGCAGGGTTTAAATGATGTTAGGACCCCAGGCAATTGCTCTGTATAAAAAGTCACAGAGAATTAGAAAATGCATATAGCTATATTTTTGTAACCTCTATCTGGTCTTATATATATATGTCGATGTCAGTATTAAACTGTTGCAGATCATTTATTTTCAACAACAATTTTATCCTTTAGGATATGTTACAAATTGGAATATTGAATATGAATATTATTATTAGTAAAACTAGTAGTGGTCGCATTGGTATTAGCATTTTTATAGTTGAAATGTATTTGTTTTGCAATTTTATTCTATTTACTCCATGAAGCTCACTTTCTTGTTAAATCACTGTGTTGCACTACATGCCTTTTACCACTAGATGGAGTCGTTGGCAGTTTGTAATTCTTCCCTTGTCCTTTCAAACCTTTGGTTTGCATTTGTACAGCAATCCATACTGTAGCCGTGTATTTTCTTTAGCTGTTTTAATTTCACTCCAACATCTGTTAACAGCAGTTTCCACAGTTATGAGAGCATAGTCATAACTTATTTCCACAATACCAGTTTACCTTTAATTTAAGTGGCAAATACATTGTGATTTTCCCTCCCTGTGGACGATCGTTTACCTTTAAGAAATCCCTCTTAATACTCACCCAGGGTCCTTGGCTATGTATTTAGTTCATTTCTATGAAGATCCTAACCCCCAGCTAATAGCACATTTAATGACCTTGTAAAGCACACGCTAACCCTCTTAAAAGGTACATTGAACCACAGTGCCCTGTTCACAAAGCTTTAACTGGTTTTTAAAATCAGTGTATTTTTTGTTAATTGTTAAATAGGCTAAAACAGTTTTTTCATGTGCATCATACAATAATACAATTTGCAACATTGAAACATTACATTTCTCTTGTATTAGAAAAAGTTTTTTTTAACTTTTTAAAGTTAAAACTTACTATGATACTGTACAGGGGGCTTTCCCTTTAGAGGTTAAAGGCCTATTAAGAGGCAATATGGACAGTATAGTCTAACTGATGAATGCTGTGACAACGTACAGTATTTCTGAGTGGTTGTGTTCATCTTCAGCAAAATAGAGACCTCATAATGACTCATATGTAAAGCTAAACATGTATAAAGGCCAGTGTGTATTTTAAGATTTATATGACATATTATTGAACCAAGTTTAAAATCAAAGTGAGTGAGGAGGTTTAATAACAGAATACTTTGTGGGCTAAATGGCCTGCCCCTGTCTGTTACCTTTCTAATGTATTGAAACAGTATATCACAGGGACAAATGACGGAGGCTAGCTCGTGAAAGAGCGGCACGGGGTCTTGGCTTGCCCAGTCTTATAAAAAGAGCGCATTTCCTCAGCCGAATAAGAGTTTGGTTTGGAAGACCTGCAGTGTTGTGTGTTTTATAAAACAGTTGCTCCCAAAGAAAACCAATATGAAAAAAAACAATGGGGTGAAATTGCAGCCTGAATTACCAACACTGATTACATTTATACACAAGGCATTCAATACACTGCTAGAATTGAAAATGAGATGCTTATTTAGGCACGTTTGATTTTATTATTGTAGTATATTCACATTTTGATTGGTCACATTTGATTTAATGTTAGTTAGCTTGTTTTATTTTAACACATTTATAAAGCACGTTTAATTTTGATGGATTTGCACAGATCTCACTGGCATGTTGATGCTCTCCTGTACTCAGCCCCCATTGATGCTAACTGAATAATTTGAAGAAGTTGAGTACCTGGTATAAAAGTTCCTGATTTCATCTGTTCGAGAGATTGGATTTTGTCGTGGATGTGAACCCGGGTTTGTCTGGAGTGGAGATTGGACGCACAGCCAGCATTGTGTTCGGCGATGGGTTGGGGAGAAAAATTAAAGAAACAGCCGCCGGCATTTAGAGCAAGGCTCCTGCTGTGCTTCCTGTGTATGTTTCTAACTGTTTTAGAAATTCGTATTTTAAAGGCATTGGGGTTTTAGAGGAGTGCTGGAGACGGGGAGTGTTTAAAGTATTGGTTTTATAAAACGATGTTCATTGCCCTGCATATTGTTGTGGTCTAAGTTTATTTCCTTCTGGTATTCTGCCTGGCTGATCCCACCCCGATGGAAACTTAATGAGTGCCCCTCCCGGGTGCTACACTTGCAAACAGGAGACAAACTTATTTATGGTATAATAAGAAGCATCTCACTCAGTGCATACTGCTTAGAAAATGGGTCTGACAAGTTTGCTTTGTTTTATATCCTGCTGAAAGAGAAGTATTCGACAGTATGCTGTTAGCATGGGGCGTTTTCTAAAGAAAAGGGCTAGTTACTTAACCTTGTGCTCCGTCTTTGGGTGAGACGTAATTGTAAGTGACTCTGCAGCTGATGCGTAGTTCACACACCCTAGTCTCTATAAGTCGCCTTGGATAAAGGCGTCTGCTAAATAAACAAATAATAATGAGTCTGCTAAATAAACAAATAATAACAAAGTCTGAAGTAATTTCAATATGGATTTATGTCCCCCTGCCACTGATAATGCATACTGTTTCTGAGTATGACCATGTCTAGCACCTGTCCTTTTAGTAAGCACTGGTAGGCTATGAGTGAATATTAAGTTAATGGTTTGGGGCAAAATTGCAATTTAATGTTAGGATTGGGTTTATGTGTAGAGGCCTCTGGAAAAGCCGATGTTCCTAGAGCATTTGCCTCTGGACACAGTGACAACATGACAATTTGAACCCTTTAGTTCTCAGTTGACACCATTTGTAATGTCTCATATATTATTATTGTAATAAAGGAAAACAATCATGCAACTCGATGCCAATGACTTTACCAGTGAGATTACATTAAGCTTACAAGCGCATTGAGTGTACACATTTCTGACCCTTTTTACCTGGCAATTATTAACTGTTGTTATGTTCATAACCAGTCAAAGTATTCAAACAAGAATTATGTTTCCAAACCCCACATTTTGAAATACTCTATAAGCTATGAAATTATGAAAATGATTAAAGTCTAAAATTTAACTTTTCGAATTCTGTAAAATATGGTCTGAATTGCAGTTCTTATCCATTGAATAACACAGAGATTAAATGTGCCAGTTTTACTTTGTTTCAGTTATACAGTATGCAATAAGGTTATGAACTGAGAATGGGTCTTGTTTGTCCATTAGCAGCAGATGTCTAGCAAATGTTTTCCTCAACACCGCAAGCAGACAAATAACAGGCTGCGAAGCAAGCACAGGGTCTAATCGTTGGGTAAGAATCGCAGGGTAGGCAAATTTCAACAGCTGTGGTATGCTTTCATCAGAGGAAAAAAAAAAGCGGATTATTGCATTTAGAAGAAAAATGTAAATAACATGCATGCAATACCCCCTTCATGTACAGTGCATAAAGTACAATACATTTTCGATAGCTGGCTGCTTCCATGAAGTTTGCGTGCATGTGCTGTAACAGAAAAGAGTTTCTTAAAGTATATGTGACCTTGATGGATAAGTGGATTTTTATCAGGTTGTAGTGAGCGATATAAGTCATATCGATATAGCAAAATGAGATACAGACTTTTCACATAGATATAGCCTATGTCCTTAGCAGGCAGTTTGTGTGTACAGGGAGGCTAACTAGGGCAGGTTTGAAGCACATTGGTGGGGTGGGGGTAGTCTGTGTATAAGGAAGGTCTTCAGTTTCCAGTTGCGTCAAAACTGCACCTTTCTTGAACACTGTTACACAATACAATAATTAGGTTTTCCAGACCAACATATAATTGAAGCCAAAAGTTATGTGCCACTTATATATCCTTGAGATATATATCTAGGGGCAATAATTTAGAAATTACAAATACAACCAACACAATAAAATGTGCGGTTCAAGCTTGATCAGCAGCATACAGAGATCAGAAAACATAATACATAGGATATCTATTTTTAAATGTGATTGAGAACTGAAATAAATTAGTTTTTTTTAATAAAATTATAAATATGTAGCTATAGTAAGCACTTCTAGGAAATGAACTGTTAATTGCGAAGAGAACATACAACAAAAAAAACACTGTCATATCTCAAAACTGCAAACTAACAATTGTTAGGTTTTACATACTATGCGCAAAAACCAAAAAAAAAAAAAAAAAGGAGCAACGCAGCCTAACTCATTTATTTTCATGAGCATACTTAGCTTGATATGGGATTGCAGCGATCCTGCATTTCTGTCGAAACTGGTGGGTTTAATATGTTGTTGTTATTGTCTGTAGCAAAAGAGCTGCTAGTGTATTTTAGAGATGAAGGCGTGTTCAGCACGCAGCAGACTATATGTTTGATACTGGAACTCACTTTGACAGTAGAGAAGAAAGCGTCTTTCTGATCAGTGAGGCCGTTAAAAAAAAAAATCGCATTCATTTTTAGTGCTTTGCTCCATTAAGCGGTTCAGTGACTAACTTTCTATTTAAACAGTAACTGCACTCAGACACTCAATACATTGCTGCCGCGGCCGGGATTGAAGTACGGTGTGCGGAAAGGCACCAATGCGAATAACGCGTGTTAAAATAATTCATCTCTAAAAACATTTACGCGTTAATCGCGTTAGGCCATATATATATATATAGTACTGTTTGGCTGCCCCAGGGCCAGTATGAAAGATTATCTTGTATCATTTTAATTTATCCATGGCTGGTTACATTCTCCAACCTTTTATAATATAGTTTATAACATGATGCTATGTCTATCACAGCAGTTGTACACTGATAAACATCGCTATTAGCAGCAATTGGACTGTCTTAGTTTTACAGGTGTGGCCGTCTGTAGTGATATTGTAAAAAAAAACAAAAAAAAAAACAGAGGATGTACAGTATCTGAATTCTTGTTGTGGATGTCTTTTCCTGTTTGGACAAGGATTTTTTGAATGAACAAACCCATACTGGTTCACTGACTTTTCACAAGTACCACCCCGCCACTCATCCTCTTCCAGCTGGTATGTCTTTTGTGTCGCCTGGAAGCTTTTAAAAAGGAAGTTTATTATCTCCTGACCAATCAGACAAGCTCTATCAGGTCTTGACATGATCAATGGGGAGCCTGTATAAACCCAATCTCGCAGGAGCCTTAATACACTACACCTACTCTTTTCTGCACCTAAGTGTTGACAAGTGAGGTCCCCTCTGTTTGCAAAAGGGTGACCTGTGAGCTTCAACAGAACAGGAGTAAACATTGTAACCATGACAATAGCAATAGCATGTTATGGTTACTCTCAGTGTAGTAGCTACTCTCAGTATAGGATTTTTGGAAATGCAGACATGTAATTACCATAAGTTCCTGCATTAGTAAGCATTAAACATAAATCTTATGCAACAGATTTTAAACACATATTTTAGTATTTATTTATGTTGTTATGTTTATTTTAATAACAATTTGCGTTTTTTTTATGGGCCTACAATACATTGGTAGTGTTTAATTCTTAAACATTTGGTTTTATAATGTAAAGCTCAGATTTGTACTGGTATAAAAAATAACACAAAAAAGATAAATGCTGTAGTATATTTAAAATAAAGAGTAAAAAATACTTGGCTCCAAAAATGAACATTAACCAAATCCTTATTAATCATTAATCTGCATTGTTTTATTAGCCAGCTGAGGGATTAGCCTTGCTTCAGAGTTTAACATTGGTACAGGGGGTTGCTAAGGATACCTACTTGGAAACAAACATGAGGCCAATTCAAGAACACGAAGACCTAAATTAAAAAGGAAACAATTACAGACAGACATGATCTATGAAAGACTGCCTTTTAAACTTCTCTTCACATGTTATAGAAGACATATACACTGTTTAGCACACCAGGTGCAGACTACTGGAAGGAATGGAAATAACCTGAAATTGTCTGTCTCCTGAAATTAGTCTGGGTTGTTAATGAAATGCTGGCCCTCCTACCAGTTAGTAGGAAAAATAAACCACTATGACTATATGGCCCACTGGAACTTGTCAAAACAACATGTTTGTTTCTGCTCCGTGATTTTGCTTGTTCAGCACACATCAAACGTGAAAGGGCTGTTGTAAGTTTTAATGAGTTTCTAAAGCAGATCCTTAAGTCTGTTCACCGACATAAAAAAATGAAGCAATCAGTCCAAGTTGTCAAAGTAGGTTGCTTAAAACTGTGTCATGTGTCAAAATATCAAATCCCTCTGAGCAGTATTACCCATTAACTGTTATTACAATCACAGCTTATCACACACTTTTTAATAAACTTTTTTTTTTGCTTTAAAAAATGCAATAAAGGCACAAAAAGCTTATCAAAGTGGCTCACATATATACACTTTCCATATTTAAAGAAATTCTGTAGAATTTAATATTGAAGAAAAAAAAGAAGGGGTAGAGCATTTGTTACCAGCATTACTTCACTCAGTCCTCTTGCTTAATGTCAGCCTTAAGGCATAATTCGGGGGGCGCAGAAGAGGGCCTCTTTCCCACTATGATTCCTATCCTTACCTCAGCCAAGGCAGCAGCCTTCCTTGCATTGGACAACAACATCATCAACTGGGGTGCACCTGATCACGACTTATTCAACCGGATCTTTGGCGGCTTGCGCGCTCACTCATGCGGGGTCTGCGCGTCTACAGCACACTCTACTAACCAACCGGCTCCAACACTATCCAACCTCCTAGGACCCCCCCTCACTTCAGTAACAGACTGTCCGCCGCAAATCCGATCCACGCATCTGCACCCCTCACCGCCTCATATGACAGGGACAAATACGGACAACCTGTTAAGTTTGCTGGAGAAAGACAGATTTCAAACAACTTTAACAGGTCGACCTGTTTTAACTCCAACTGCAGATTCCTGCACATGTGCAATTTCTGCGGTGACGTGCACTCCAGGATCATCTGCCCTCTGCAAAGGAAAAAATGACAATCTGCACTGATAGTTTCCACACCCATCAACACAGACACTCTCACTGAAGCTCTCCACTCACACCCCGACCAGCAGTTCACACAGCACCTAATAAACGGGCTACAACACGGCTTCCACACAGGTATCACCAGCCTCCCAGCTTCCTCCTTCATTTGCAAAAAACTCAGATCCGCCACTTCGGAACCACAAGCCGTCTCTACCCTCATTCAAAAAGAAATCGAAAAGTGCTTTATGGCTAGCCCCTTCCCCTCACCACCATTCCCGGAATACAGAATCAACCCAATTGGCATAGCTACACGAAAAATATCAGGGAAGAAGAGCCTGATAATTGATCTTTCAGCTCCTCGCTGTCAATCCATCTGCAGCATTAATGCACTAATCCCCCATGAACAGTTCTCACTACAATACATCACTCTATCAGACGCCATTAAATTCATAAAAACAGCAGGGAACGACGCATGGCTGGCAAAAGCTGATATCACAGATGCATTTAAAGTGATGCCCATCCATTCCTCTCTAAGACACCTATTCGGAATTTCCTGGCAAGGCGCATATTACTTTTCAACGCAATTAACCTTTGGCTGCTGCAGCAGCCCCAAAATATTTGATTCACTTTCGGAAGCACTCTGCTGGATCCTGTTAAATAACTACCACGTACCATTTCTCATTTCCTCTTCATATCTCCAGTATCGCAACCTCCAGCTCAAGCTATCTCACAACTAAAAACGCTGTTCTCCACCCTGGGCGTTCCACTCCCAGAGGAGAAAACCATTGGACCCACCAACTGCCTCAAATTCCTTGGAATTACCCTCGACACAATCAAGTTCGAGGCCCACCTCCCCCTTTCCAAAAAGCAAAAACAATCAAAAAGAGAGAACTCCTCTCTCTCCGGGGCTCACGACCGGCCCTGTCTAACTCTTTCTGTTTCCAGGTCCGAGACCTTTCTGCCCCTTGGGAAGCCGAGTCTACCCAGGCCACTAGAACGTGGTCCTCTGAGAAGTAGGGGCTCTTCCCGTCCTATATGTTTTCGGTTCCAACCACATGGAACCTCTGCGCTCTCATGGGTATCTGTTTCCCAGACCGAGCGAGGAAGCACCTCTAGGTCCTCCGAGTAGTGAGAGTTATGTCTGTCCTGTGTGTCTTCTAACACTCAGCCCTCATATGCACCCTGTTAATTAAATATTGTGGTATCTCTGAATATATAGATCATCCCGCTCTTCTCCTAGATTTTAAGAAGCAAGTGGGTTCACAAATTCAGTGATTGATTCTACAAATAACGTTATACCACTGGTTTGAACTTATGTTCTTCATTTTACTGCTTTAGCTACCAGTTTTGGCAAGCACTGTTGCAAAAACCTGTGTATTTGGGAAGAACAAAGATGACACCCTGTTGTTCTGTATCAGTTTAAAGACATTTGTGGGCCTGTTTGCTCATTGGAATCCAGAAGAAGGGATGATCAGCTATTTCTGGTAAAACCCCAGATACTCAGAGAGTAGTGCATGTCTAGACTACACTAGTGCTGCACAGATAACGGCTAAGCACAACCCCTTGCCAAATAATGCTGAAGAAGTTAGAGAAGCACAAAGGGTGTGTTATGCAGGGCCAACAGGGAATAACGAGTGAGAAACCTGAAGTGACATTTCTGTGAATGTAGGTTTCCACACACCCAGCACTTCATAAAAAAACTGGAAAATCAATAAAATTGAAAATCAAGGTACAGGTGGTTGAGCAGGCAGGGGAGACCTCTTATTCTCCAACTGTGTGTAAAATAAATGTCTGTTTCTTCTCAATCTAGCAGAGTCACTGTCATGAATGAAATATATTATTTTGTATTCAGTTTATTTCATTTTGCATAAAATACATAAATATACAGGTATGGAAAAAATGGAAACACCAATGTAAAGTCACTTAATAGGGCATTGGGCCACTATGGTATCCCACTCTGTAGAGTTTTCTGTGGACCGTTTTTGATGAAACTGGCTGCTCGTGCCCCAGGTTGAAATTTGCATTCAATTGATCTGCAGTTGCTCGCCTGTTTTGCTTTGCACTTCGAATTAATGCACGGATATCACGATCCTGGAGTATGTGCTTCCGCCCACTGTTGCCCTTTGCTGATGATGTCTTTCCCTCAGAGTTCCATGCCAATATCACCTTAGACACCGTTGCTCATGAAACATCAGCAAGTTGAGCTGTCTTGGTCACTGAAGCTCTTGCCAAACGCACCCCAACAATCACCCCTCTTTCAAAGTCACTGAGGTCTCCACTTGCAGCCATGCTAGCCATAATTATAGGCAACCAGGTCTGTCCAGCATTTTTATACATGACCCTAAGTATGTTGGGATGTTATTTGCTTAATTAACGCATGAGCCACACCTGTGTGGAAGCCCTTGCTTTCAATATACTTGGTGTCCCTCATTTACACAGGTGTTTCCATTTTTTTGTCCACTACCTGTATGTATATAATATATTTGCTAGATCACATACAAAGCTTGTGTGGTTTAAATGGCAAGTTTGGTACATACTATAGGCAATTTTATTGTCAATATCTCTGCTAAACTGACTTCATATCTGACCATTCACAATTTCACAATTCCAGTCCTCTTTCTGCCATATCCGACTTGTGAAATGTTCCTCTTCACAGCTTCTTTCACCCCAGATATACACTAGCAGTCCATTCTCGTCTGACACAGGTTATACAGTATTTTTGGAGGATTTTTTCGAGGCGTGCTTTTGGAGATAGAACCATGCAATTTAACAGAGTCAATATTGTTTGAGGTACATAATTCCATCTGACATTTCAATATTGATTTGTTTTAATTAAACACAGAACTGTAACATTTCATTTATTTATTTTTTTCTGGAAAACATAAACAATACATCAAAAAATTATTTCATTATATGTTTGTTTTTTAACAACTCATTAAAAACCAAATTTCCTCTCCTATCCATGGCAATTTCATTATAGCCTTCAAGTCCTAGTAGAATCTCTCAGGTGGGTAACATTTTACAGCAACATATCAAACAAAAGAATTTTTTAGAGCATTATAAAAACATGTTGCGGTTCCATGTTAATTACAGTTAGAATGCCTATTATTGAATTAAGGTGTTATTCTTTTCTACAATACAATACAGTTGCTTCTATATAGCGCTCTTCATGCAGAGCATCCCACTGCACTTTACAATAAAAACTCAAAAAGCCATTGGCCTATCATGCATCTAAACTGCTCTGTGGATGCACAGACCCTGCACTGCTGCAAAGATATCGATACAGTGCGTTTGCATTGGAATGCTGTCACTGGTGTCTGTGAGCTGCAGTCTAACTGTATGTGCTCTCTGATTTGACTGAAATATAAATGGCATGTATCAGAATGTTGTGTGTAATAATTAAAATTGTAATAATCTCTTCTATAATCTATGAACTACTTGTTATTACTTACAATATGCTATTCAAAAACAAAGGAAAGCAAATTTTAGTTAAACTTAAAAAAAATCTAGTTATACTAAAGAGACTAGTACTGTATGTGAATATTTAATACTGTTGCAGCATTAATGACTTGGTATAATAAATCAGGTTTATTAAACACATCTGAGAACATGTTAAGATTTAAATAGTCTCCTGGGGTTCTCTTCCTTGTGCTGTCACTTTCTGCCTTGACAAAATTAAACTTGTGAATTCAATTGGTAAGCACCCTTTCCAGACCTAACAGCCCAACCCATCTCTTCATGTATTCCCTGTACCTGTAGTCTATTAAACTGTTTTACTAGTGTTCACAACTGCATTACATGGCAGCATTATGTTGTGGGCTGCTTGACATGATTGCTAGATCTGGTCTGGTGGCACTGTTCAGCTACTAAGGGGCTTTCTGTTTGGTTGAGCAGATAAACATACCTGTCAACTTTTGAAAATACAAAACCGGGGTGGAGAGGTGTAGCAATCCGTGATACCTTTTTTTTTACTAGAGTGGCAGCTGCGGGGGGTGGGGGGGTGGGGGGGTGGGGGGGGGGGAGGCGGTGCATGTATGTGAACTGCATGCCTGTCACAGGGCTCTCCTGTGTCCTAAACTCTGGTAGGTACAGACTGGATTGCAGTAACCACAAACAAACCGGCCATGACTTTTGCAGACATTACAGGTTTGCTGGCATAAGGGGGTTTAACAGCAAAATACAGGAGAAAATCTGTCCCGGGAGATGTTAGGGAGAAGGGTCCAAAATACGTGAGACTCCCAAGTTGACAGGTCTGGATAAACTCCTTAGAGAGGAATATGGAGTTAGAACTTTTTACAAATACATTTTACCTTCTGATTAAACTAGCTCCCATGTATTGAACATGTTGTACAGCACAAAGACTTTAGATAGAAGCTTCCCACAACAATATCTCAATTTCTACCAATTTGTTAGTTAGAACCCTGTAATTCCACGCTCACGTCATTCTGTGTGTATAATAATAATACATACTTAAACCAAACCTTCAGGCAGTTTACTTTCATGATAGTTTTATACCATCATTGTTTTATTCCTCTCTGAAAAAGAAAGTCTTCGGGTCTTGGTCAGGGATAAAATACACATAAAATACTTTTTCCCAGCAGGCCACTATGACACTTGCAGTGGCCGTGTTCAGTCAGACAATGTCTTCATATATGTATTTGGTAAATACCAGGACGTACCTGTAGATACCATTTTAACATTATGTGTAGGCAGCTGTGCATCACAGAGAACTTCAAGGAGGAGGGGCCCTGATTCAACATCTCCATCAACAGAAGTAGCATAAAGTAGCAAGGTGACTCACAACATCTTTGTACTTCCTTTGTTAAACCCACTAGGGGGAGAGAGATAAAACAGTTATGGAGGTGTCACTGAGAATAGAGAGTAGTTCAAAAGGACACCCACAGAAATAACTGATTAAAGGTAATATTTTATTCTATTTCAAAAGCTCACAGGAATATAAACATTTTTGGGGGCTCACACCCTCATCCTTCAGCATTGTCTCTTAAGCTTAAGCTAAAACTACTTTGAAAAACATTTAAAAAAATAGGTTCCACCCTGGTGTCTGCCTTACTCGCTGTCTGCTGCTGATCTGATCCGATCTGAAAACAATGCCAGGTAAGATCATTTGGGAGGTGGGGTAAGTAGATAATTACTTTACAAAGTAGGGTTGTCTCATTACAAAATGAACCACAGCTTCTCACCAAAGAGCGGGGATGAAAAAAATGTTATTCTAAGCCAGACATACACGCACAACCAGTCTAAAAGTTGTCTCAGTCATGCTGTCTCCTAATCCTCCTCCTGACCTATAAACTAACTCTAGTTTAATCAGATAGAAGTCACCACCCGTGTGCCTCTAATTATGGAGTGGTGAAGGTGTTGTCACAACCCAGAGCACTCAAAGAAAGGAAGGAGGAGCCTTTGATCTGGGGCCTCGCTGTTTATCTTTACTTCTTTCCACTCTGATTTTACTCAGGGTGGGAAGCCCTCATGCATAATTTTGGTATCTGAGGGCAAGGCTTTGTGATAAGAAGCAACGTTTGGAGAAAGGGAGGCTGCACCTTAAGCTTTATTCATGCTTTTCCTGTGGCAGCTGTGCACTGATCAGGTAAGAGTGTAACTATTGAAGGTACTGCATAGATCAATGGTAGCGTATTTTACCTATTAGTGTGGTATACTGGTAAGCAAATCTATCATTATACTGTCCAGTACATACTGAATATGTTTTGGACTAATTATTTGCCAATGTGAGGTACTCATATAGTGAATATGGATTCCGTACAAATAATGTATTGTACTGGTTTTGATACCTCTTGAATGTTTATGTAGGATGAGAACAACATTTGTAACTGCTTTATTTCTAATAACAATTAACTTGTAGGAGAATACACCACGTGTATGTTTTGTCATGTATTATATTATATTTATATATAATACAGTATAGTGGGTCTTTTTATAGTGCAAGTGAGTCTAGTGGATCATTGCTGTAGTTTATTCTGTGGTAATTCCAAATTGGTCATCTGTGATACAGAATGGTACAAACTGTCCAGAGAAATGGATCTTACTTTGTGAACTTGATGTACCCTCAGGCTACTGCTTAGTCGTAGTGGAAGGTTATTGAGGGTAAGGGATACAAACTACTCAATGCTTATAAAGTAAGTTCTTTGTCTGTTTGCTGCTGTTTAGTGTTGCAATACATATGATTCTCTTTGAGGTGCAATATGATTGCATGCATTTTAATACTGGATAACTTGCCTGTTGAAAGGTGCAGTGTCTCATGTTTTTACATATTTAAGACAGTTGTTTCTATAAATAGGAGATCCCTGTAAAATGTTATTTAGTTTAATTGCAGACACACTACTCATACAATGTTCTGTATGACCATGGTATTAATGCAGCTTTGCATGGTTTATGGGCTTTGTAGAAATGTTATACAAGTGATAATGACAGATATTTAAAGAATGAGCTATGTCTTAATTGCCATTTAACAGTATTTGTACTTAACGTAACTTTGGTCATAAATCACTGATTGTTGTTCAAGTTTATGTAGAAGTTATTTTAACCCCTTTATACAACTGCTTCAAAATAGACACTAAAAGTTAATGTGAGTTCATGATTTTTTCCCATTTTAATGGCAGCTGTATTTAAATCAATTGTATAGACTTCCATAATTTCATTAAGGTTTCAGTAGTGATCTCATATCACGAGTTGGAATGCAGTTGCACTGTAAAGGCGATGCAATAATTTTGATGATTATGCAAAGCAATGCTACAATGGTTTGTAAAACAGTACCATAGTGCTACAATAGTCTTATTAGTCATATTTTTACATACCATTCATATGAATCAATACACATCTTCTGCAGTAACTTAGTGCCAAAATCAAATGTGTTGCCATTACTGGCTATGCAGTGTTCAGTCAATGGCTGTGCTAGGGTTTCATCAGGTTACTGGTAACGGGTTATTATGATGCACCAATGGCCTTTAGTAGTTTTATTATTATTATTTTATTTTGCAAATTATAAAATAATAAAAGTTCAAAATTAAAATATCTTCTAAAATGGCTTCATTTGAAAGAAAATGACATACACAGTATCTTCCTTCTGTTTTAAAAAATATATATATGATTAACTTTCTTTCATTTTGCTTGGATTTGCAAAATCCTTTTACTCGAGTGAATTCCATCAGTGTATTGCCTAACCTTGGCTTCAGGACATTCACTGTGGGAGGCCCAGCAAGGCCCTGGTTTGGAACATTCAGAGTGGGTGGGCTCTGGGTGGGAGCCCACTACCGCAGAGATTAAATCAGGCCTGCCGTGGTTTGGGTTGGAATATCCTCTTGGACCCTCCTTTGAGTCAGCCCCATTTCACCAGTATTACAACTCGGAACCATTAGGAATAACTGAAAACATTATTGAAAAAAAATAAGAATAAAATACAAAAACCCCTACACATTCAACTGTAAACACATATATGGCTCATATTCCATGATCTAAAATCAACATGGTTTACATATTGCATATTACACTTATTACATCCTGTTTGGGAGCAGCAATGGGTACACTGCATACCATTCTTCATTAGATTATGTTGGAGAAAACTGAGTGATAACAATCACTAACTACAAAGGATACTTACTTCTTACATTATCGTCACTGATTATAAAATAAGATGAGAAGGATTAGTTTTCTTTCCTCCAGCTACTGAAAATTTCCTCCAGCTACTGAAAATCTTCAGCTTCTTGTTCAAGAGACCCAAGACATGAAGTCAAATCCTTCTGTGATGATACACATCATGCTTGTTATTATATTAATTATTACTGTGGTGCTATTACTGTGGTCCTTCAAAGCAAGCTAAAACTGAAAAACAATCATTTCCACTATCGCCATTTGTTCATACAGCCTACACCTCTGGGATATACAATTTTGGTCTCGTAGGAAAATACTGGATTTTCTTTTAGTACAGCCTGATGCACAGCTGGGAATCCTTCAGTTTGCTTGCTGGAGATTTAGATCTGATGTCTTGTTTCACAGGCCATCCAGCTCTTGTCTTCTCTCCAATAAGGAAGTAAAGTACAGCCAAGTTTTCTGAACCACAAAGGTGAAACAAGAAGCCAGATTAAAGACAGCCTTGCCTCTTGAGTACTTCAGATCCCCTGGGGAAAAACGTGCATTAACTAGAAACTACTGTCCAAACTTACTGGCCAAAAAAATTGGAAAATGCAAGTAAAAAAAGCCCCAAGCCTGAAATATATGACCTATATATGCTGTGTAAGTGTTGTGTGCAACTATTCAGCAACAATAATAGGGAAGCAGAATGATTTCAATGACAAGCAGTAGGTGGGCCAGAGTGACCTAAATTACAGAAACCTTCAATGTTTAATAAGACACACCTGTTTCCACTCGCATAATGTTTTGGAAGCTGTACATTGTGTGGGCTATCAAAGTCATTATCAAATGGGGCAGTCAATGTAGATTGCCTAAATAAAACTAATGATAATTTTGTCTTGGATGTTTTCAGTATATGACACAATGCACAAACAGAAAGACATATCTTATTGTTTAGCACAACTCCATTTCCTTGATATATTTATTCAGAGAATGTTACATCAGTGTCCATGTCTCTTTAGACACAGTCATAGCAGAGCGGTCATGTTGAATTAGTCCAGATAAGAGTCACCTACTTTAGGCCAAGCATTCGCTCTGCTCTGTGAATTGCATCTTGATAGTCCCTTCCCTGGTTAAAAGATTTGGTAATTGCTTGCAACATTCTTGTCTCTGTTGACAAGTTTGCAAGTCCTTCTCAACACACATTTCTGCTGCAAATGGAGCCAATGGGTTAGGAATGCCACTCATTGAGGAATGTATACTGCACTGTCCCAAAAAGTACTGTATATCTCCTGTGTTAGGTGACTTGAAACATCACTGGCTGAAGGCAGTACTAATTAGCAGATTTATTAACAGCCTCTTTCATTCTTTTTTTACGGTTCATGCAATAACGGGTTTGGAATTGACATATTCACACAAATCAACAACAACAAAAAAAAACATTTAGGACATGAAAAAAAACATTTAGAACCCTACGGTATCTTGAAGAAATGCATTTGTTTCGGAGAAGAATAAAACGACTTTGTAACATTATAAAACTAGATTGTAAATTATTGTCATCTGTAGTTTCTTGCTGGTTTTATACTTTCCAAAATATTTTATTCCTACTCTGCAGACTGATGGCAGATTAGTGCTTTTGCCAATTTAAATTCATCCAATGTGATCGGGTAAGAGTTGGATTTCCAAACCATTGTAAGGCTGAAAATGTCAGAAATATCTCTGGTGCTTCCCTAGGGATTAGACACTAGCAGGCTTAGATCATGCCTGAACCTGTCCCAGTTCATTTTATCCAAATTTGATGAGCAAAGCCATTCCAAAGCTATTATTTTTATACTTTATAAAAATTAAAAATAAATCACTAAATCCAATTTTTTTGTTAGATTTGTTAGAGTTAAAACATTGTTTATATTTAGATTCTTTCATAATATTGTAATGAATTGCCATCTCAGCCCATTGAATTGAATGGAAAGGCAAGGGCTGGACACTAACCGGGGACCATACGGTTCAAAGACGATTGCCTTACCATTCAACTAAAGAGCAAACTCTGTCATTGAGAGGGAAGTATGTGTCTTAAGATGATGTCAGTATTATTAACTGATTATCAACTGGAGAGGATTCATTCCAATATCATACAAATAAAAATATTTAATTTAAAAAAAAAAAAAAAACACAACAACAACAAAAAATATTTGAAAACAATCCTTTTTTTGATTGCATTAAATGTACTCGACTATAGGCAGCTGCTGTTGGCACAAACCTCTGGCCTCTGTCACTATCGGTCAGAAACAGATGTCTTTTCACAGTGGCAGCAAGTAGGATTCTGTCAGTTCAACATTCCTAAAGGCAATGTTCAGATAAACAGACCAAAAAAAAAAAAAAAAAAGGAGTATGATTCTAATCAGGTTTTAACTTGATCACTGGTGCACTACACCACTTAGGACATTTGGCAGACAATCTCAAAGGATAGCCAAGGTTTTGATGGTCATGGAGACTGAACCTGTCCTTCAATGTCAAAGATTAGGGTACTAAAGAGCAGACTGAAGAGGCTACTTTGGTGTTATAACACAACCAGAGTGAAGACACTGACAAGAATGTCAGAAGTTTATTTTTAATGCAGACCTATGATTCATCAATGTTTAAGGTTATGGATGGCCTTTCAAAAGCAATGATGAAAAATCTTATTTTTAAGGCACTGCTTTTTATGTACTGTAGAAAGCTTTATATCACAATTAATGAAGCATTTTTAGCTTTTAGTGTTTTGGAGAAGATTTACTTTGTTCATACGAAGACAGTAGGATTTGTCAGGAATCATCTGCTTTTTAAAGACAGAATACCGTATTCCTTCGTATTTAAGACACTCTCGAATTTAAGACGCAGCCCAAATCTCCCACCCTCAATTTGAGGAAAAAATAAAAGATCAAATAAATATGCATTTACAAAGATACAACCTCAATTACACATATGGAAACAGTTTGCGACCATCTGCTATCACACAGAACAGTTATGTGCTGCTTCTCATTACTCACACCTGTTTTTCTCCCAATTTGTGAACTGTAGTATTGCTTGGCATGTCTAAAAATATGGGGTCTGATCCAGTGGCATAGCTAGGCTTGGAAATGCAGGTGGGCCACAACTTAGGGTGGACGGGCAATGGCCAAAGGACTGACACCACAGGAAATAGTTTGCAAAAATGATTTAAATCGATTAAAATCCTGAATACATCTAATATTTCCCCTGTAATCCATTTGAAATGTTTGAAGTAGACACAAAGTGAATGTGCTATAAAAAGCCAAACGGGCAGTGTCACCAAACCAGCGACAACACAGTAATATTACATTATAAACAATTATTAAATAAAACGAAAGCCAGTAAAATGACTTACCGTTGCCTAGTTAGTAACAGGGTAAGGCATTGAGGCTTACTGCTAAATATTGCAATTATAGTCCTACTCCAAAGAATCGCACAGATCTCTTTCAAACGACAGGAGAGACAGCATGTTCAAGCGACTTGTCAGCATTGAGGCTCGCGCAGCTGTCTTAATCTTGATCATGATGGAGAAAAGCCTTAAAAGCTTGTGCATATTTGGAAAGATAATCAAGTGGCAATCATCTCAAACTTAGTGTTGGATCATTTTCCCCCACAGTCGATTTGCGCTTTATTTGTTGAACAAAGACTAAAAACTTCAACTTCATCCATATTAACGTTGTACAACAAAGTACATACCAGTAGTAGACTTTCTCTACTGTCGAATGTGTCTGATGTTGGAAAGCATGCAGACGCAGCTTTCATGAGGTCATATCTTCATGAGGTCATATCTTTCATGAGGTCATATCTTTTCTCTATAGTCTATTTGTCCTAAACTTGAGATCTCGCCTTAAACTTGGCATTCACACAGGTGCAGATTTGAGTAGGCCTGTGTGCTAACTGGGAGGGCCGTGGCCTGGTCTGATCAGTCTTTTCTCAGCAGTAAGTATCGTTGCTGCTTGTGTATTCGGGCAGTGACGTCTTTGGTCGCCTTTTCTCGTCTTTTCACATTGCTTTTTGTATACTTGGGTAGTCACGTCTTTGGTTGCCGATTTTAATACACGCATCACTACTGTCCTGGAATTTAAGAAGCAGGATATTTGAGAAGCAAAAAATGGTTTAAAAAGTGTGTCTTAAATTAGAAGAAATATGGCAGATTAGATGAACTCCAGAACCAATATATGTTACAAGGTATTTACTATACTTCTGATACAGAGTGTGGATATCTCACAAAAGTACCCTGAAGATGGATCGAGATTTTAAATCTTGTTACATTTTTGTACAGATTTCTACATGTTGTAGGATAATCTCGTATAGTTGTGAGAGGGTCAGATGTGCTGGTTACAAGTACCCAAGGTTATGCTATACATTTAAAAGTTTTACAACATGGTTTGCCATGTTTTTTAATATCCTGTAGCATACCTCTTTGAGCTTTACAATGCCCTGTGCTTTATTTACCATCATTTCACTGTGCTTTATTAAACTGTGCCATGCTTTCACTATGGTAAACCTTTCTAAGGGTTGTTCTCACCAAAAAGGAATTGTAGTCCCACAGTTAAAAAACAACAACATTTATTTACTTACTTGTTTTGGAAACATGTATAGCCTGGGGAACAGCTGAACTGGATAACGTTTATGTGTTTAGGCAGGATAATACATTCATTTATTAGGGTTTGTTTTACAGAGTTAATTGCTCTTCTTTCAAGGTCACAGCAGTTATCAAAATGCTTAAATAGTGTTTCAGTGTCACACGTGCATTAGTCATGGATTTAGGGTTATGGAGTTTGTAATAACAACTGGATGATTTACAGCTGGGAGAGATGAGACTTTTGATAGGTTTTAGCCATTTTATTCTTTGTTTAGTTTGGTAGATGTCTGTGTTTTTGTATCTTATGGGGTTGAAAGTTCCCTGCAGTTCCACTCCTTTTAAATGTTCCAATCCAAAGTGTCCTTCAAGAAGTCTCTCATTGGGTGGTATTATGTGTTTGTATTATTTTATTTTTAGTTTTATTACAATTATTTTTTATTTATCATATGCTGCTTAGTAGACGTGTATTACATTACATTCTTAAAAAGGTAATATAAACGTCATTTTCCATGTTCTACATTCTTTTGTCACCAAAAAAACTTTGGCGGATAGATAGATTGCCACACATACAGAGGGGTAATTTATTTCTCTTCGAATCCCTTTAAGTTACAGCCAATAGGTTTTCATTTCAGCATGCCTTGTTTTGTGCATGAAGCCCTCATCAATTCTGTCAGCAAAAGTCTAGAATTCAGTTGTGTAGTGTAATGTGTAGGTCAAAAGAGTACAGCATGTATTTCCTACCTTAACAAGACAAATATTGTTCAATACACATATAGTACAGAACTGTAGGTACAGAACAAAATTACAGTTAAAAGTCCACCCATGAACCAGACCACTGCAAATATTATGCTGTTTTTTCTACTGGCAAAACCTCAAACTTTCTCTTATATGACTTTGTACTATTCAACCCCCATCACTGAGTGCTCCCAGATACAGACACATCTTTTATCATGTGTGTACCAGAGGTTTATGACAGGCCATCATAAAAAGGAATTGTGTGGTGAACACCAGTTTAGGAAAACAAAACAAAAAAATAAGATTAAAAGTGCAATGTTTTGGCTTGAAGAATGTAACGGGTTGTGTCATGCTTGGTAATGCCCCCCTTGTTGCTGATAATGACCCCAGCAGATGAGACAAGGTGTTATAATTTTTGATGACAGTCCCCATCTATTACATAAGCAGCACATGGAACGAATACATTATATACACTATAGATCATTTGCCTGTTTAATATCGGTGTTAGGAAGGGTTAGTCAGCGTCATTTTTGGGGTTTCAAAGCCATTGTTCCATGATCTATGCTGATTGCTTGATCTGTAGACTCTAATCTCTGGTCCTGTCTGCTGTTTGACCCGGCAGCTTATATGTCATGTTGAGATGTTTTCAGCTGTTTGAATCTCTTGGTAAATAAACTAGTAAGTCACTTGCTGAGCGAGGTGAGACTCTGTGTCTCTACACATCTGCTGCCTTGGAGTGTCTTGCTGGTTTCGGAACATCTGCTCTCCACCCACTCCTCGCTGTGGTATTTCAGTCTTCTCAGTTGTGATTTGTAATACAGAAAACAGATGACTGAGATAAGTTGGAGCAATGGCTATTCAGGCTTTATTAAATTACAAAAAAAAAAAATAATGGTTTTATAGTGCTTTTAGGTTTCATTAACTGGACAAATGTAGGTGCTACAGAACTGTATACACGCTTTTGGGAATGACCCTTTGTCAAACTGCACCTGCAACATGTACATTTATTGTTGGTAATGCTGGGGTCTGTTAATTGATTGTTCTGTTTATTTGTGGAAAGAAAGCTGTCTCTTTTTATATAATCTGGCCTGGATATATATTTTCTTTAATACGCCATTCACACAAACAGGAATGGATGATGTTACCAAGCGTGGGGCTATATCTTCATAATCCCCTCCTGGGCTTGATAAGATCACACCCCAGCCCAGGACTTCAAGAAGCCCCTGTTTGGCTTTATTACACACTTAATCCTCCTCTCCTCCAAGATGCAAATAGGCATTAAAGCCTCAGAGTACTGAAACTTACTGCACATTATAATTAGAACAGCTCAGCTAGAGCTGGGCCGTCACACAGGTAAAAGCTCTTTGACACTGTCTGTGTAACTCCCTTCCATGTAATTACTCTCAGCACTGGCTGCGGTTTTGAGAAGATCAAAATACACTGGCTACCTGGGAATTTTTGAGGGACACGAAAGGGGTGTTTTTTTTATAGAAACTTTGCAGTCATCTGTAGAGTTTCACTGACAAAAAAAAAACCTGAAAGGTTAATACATTGAATATTCCACAAACAGCAGCTTAAAAGACATTCATTAAAATTCCAGAGCATAAATGGAAATTTAAAAAAAAGGCATTTTTTCACAATTAAACAAATAATATCAAACTGTGTACTAGTTTTATCCTCCTTCTGAATGCCCAAAAGCATGAATTAATTGATTACCTTGCTGAGTACCTGCACAGCTGATTGAACCAATTCAACAGAAAAGGGAAGTTTTTGTACCTGTTTATTTTTATATTCAACTTTAAGGACTTCATTTTACTAAACATGTTCATGTCTATTATAGCACATTCTATTTTTTATAATTAATTATATAATACTGATAATATGTCGTGTACACCTTGTTGTGTTGAGTGTGTCATCACAACAAAAAGTAAAGAAAAAAACTCCCAACATCTAGGTATTTGTGGAATTTTAATATAATAATAAAAAAAAAAATAGCTTGAATAAACGGTGATATCCCAAAAAAGGGTTTCAGCACACTTTAGTTGTGTGATGCACTACCATTATGGATTATGGATTCTGACTACCACTATGAGTCTGGTTTCAGACGGAAGGTTAATCTCCTGCATCTGTGGTTTGGCAGAGCATTGTAGAGTAGGGCCCTCACTGATCAAGCATGCCAGTGACATTAATCACAACTATAAATTGAAAATTACAGCCATCAGCCATGGGATATACAGACAGATGGAGCCTCAGTATACAGTACCCCGATTTTGATACTCTTAATAAGTTTAATCACAATAGGATATGCGATTCTCAAGATAATATGTAAGTGTGAGACACATAGACAGAGCCTCTATACTGAACACCGTGGGACTGGGATACACTCAAAGCTTTGTGCTAAAGAAGGGCCTTAGCAAGATTCATGCTAATTGGGACAAGCAGTTCTCTAGATATGCAAAACTTTAAACAGTAACATACTTAGGTAGGTCTCTCCACTATATCCCCTGACAGAGATATGAATCTTCGGCAGGCGATAATTAAATTATACTTTAAAGAAAAAGTTTTTGGTCCCATTCCTCCCTGGGCAATGTTACTGTCCAGAACATTTTTTACATCCATCATTTCCTTCCCGCTTGACATTATCCCTGACCTTTGTTCCTTTTGGAGAATGCATTGATTAAAAAAGCTTCCCTGCCATCAATCATACAAATCTAACATCTTATGGCATATGATTAATAAACCAATTGGAAAGATGGATGTATTTAAAAGATGGCCTTAAGAACACTAGGAAACAGCTAACAGAGAGCCTTTGATTACTGACATATGGAAGGTCTCTTTCCCTATCCCAACTGACAGCTCAGAGCTTGTTCTAATTAAATTATATATCAGACAGTACCGTATCTGAATCTGCTCCAGATTCATGTTTTCCTAGGGGGCTCTTTGTTGTTGAGGGATTAATTGAAATTGAAGGCTGACCATCTGAAATGCTAAGGGAATGAAGACAAAGTGCACCTCCTGCACAGTAGCAGGAAATGCAGTTTCAAACCGTTGTATCTGGAAGTGTTTTTTTTTTTTTGTTTTTGTCAACTTTATGGTCCACCATCTGAGAGCATTGAAGGTTTAGTTTTACAGTAAAATCGAGATGTAGAGATAGCCACAGGTCAAAACTTCATGTAGGTCAGTAACTTGGGCAGCCTTGTACATTTTTTAGGCCTGTCTTTTGCTGGATTTACACAGAAAGCATTTTCACCTGGCACAGCATGTTGTTGTACTGAGGCAATAAGCCACACATAGCGAATGAAAAACACATTATAAACAAATAAGAACTAATAAACATTAAAGATGAAGTAGCTTCAAATTCCATTGTCTTTTTACTTTTTCCTTACCTTACCTTAGGTGCTTTAAGTGCTCTTCAGTTCTTGTTGCCTGCCATAAACATGGCATACATAAACATGCAGCCTGCTTATCTTTGTGTCTGTTGACCTCATTTGAATGTGAACTGTAGTGAACAAATACAATTAGTAATGATGCTAAACTGGATAAAATGTCCAAATACAACATTATCAGATAATACAGTATTAGTAGAGGTACAGCACCAGAATGAACCTACTGTAGAGTAAACAAGGAACCACACAAAGCTGCAAAAAATGTATGCCTAAGTCAAAGCGATGGGCACCCTCAACTGAAACAACTTGATAATAATTGAAAGAAAACTGTGCTTACTATCTGGTTCCAAACACCACAGGAAGACAGGTTCTTGTATGTACAAAGCGACAGGTAACTGATGAGTTGTCCAACATTGCGCTTGTTAAGTGGCTCACTGGTGTAAGTCTTTGTGATGGATTAATCCAGAACAATTTGCTCAACACAACAGAGATTCAGTTTAATACTAATACTTTATTGAACTTAAATAAAAGCAAACACTGCATATTTACCGATTCAGTAGACCAGAGAGTACAGCAAACTTCTTTTCTTTGTCTGATCTAACAAACCGTTCTAAATAAGCCTGTTTTATACCTCTTGGCTACATCAGTCTTCAACAATCCTCTCCTCATTATCACTGCTTGTAGTTACATCATTCCTCAATAATCCTTCCTTCATTATAACTGCTCTTCAGGTACTGCTTGACCTGGAATCTTCCCATACAGTATCTCTCCTGGTTCCTACTTTTTGTTTATAATTATATCTAGTCATGCAGTGAACTTGTGCAACTTTTTATATCTGTTAATTGAAAATATACAAGGTTATGTGAGTTCAATAATCTTACATAAGGGTATTTCATTAAATGGCTACACATTGCTGTGGCTTGCAGCCGCTGGCTAACACGCTATAGTGTGTGTACTGATGGTTTATTCTGTGCCTCTTGTTTTTTGTTAGATCTCAGTTTCAAAACCCTTGACTGACTGGAAAATACACACAAAAAAAATAATAATCAAAAAATTGCTTTGAAAATGATTTGAAACTCTCTTAAGTTATACATTATTCTACAGTAAATGGATACATTTCTGTTGTTCCAATGCTAAGATGTTTATATTTTTTCTCCAATGCATTGTCCAAGTGGCTGCTATGTTTTTTGCAAGCAAATTATGTTCTTGGCACTTGTTTATTGAGAAAAGGGAGGGGGTGAAGCTATATGCCCTTTAACTGTAATTGCTGATTGAAAGAAAAACGAGGTATAGTCTTTGTTCATACTCTAGGGCTACAAATATGAATTTGTGTATTTTATTTATATGGAAATGTCTTTGCTGAAGCAAGACTGCTTTCAAATATAGTCAGCTTCTTCATTTAACAATCATGTCAATGTTGGGAAACTGAAGAGGAGAGGCTAATCTGATGTGTATGATTTATGTAAACATAATAAAATAAAGACAAGTCCTCAGATGTAGGACTTGGTGTTTTCCTGTAGTCCTTGTGTTTTCATTGCCAGTCTTAGTGAGGACCTGAGAACCTGAGAGTATGGACATTAACATTCAGAAAGGTTCCGGTACTGTGTTCTTTTTAAATGTTTTGATTAATCTGGGCTGTCCTTGTACGACTATCACCAGGAGATAACATGCAGGAAACATGCCTACTCTTCTAATCTCCTTGTCTTACAGGCTGAGCTCATACCAGAAGGAGCTGTAGCACATAACAATCAACACAAAGCAATCATATAGGAAACCGTATGCTTCAGACACTTAGAAATTCCTGCTGTGGCTTAAATAAATACAAAATACAAAAATAACATTTAAAGTCAATTTTCTATATCTTTTAAAGCTAATTGATTGTTATTCTGCATTACACTTGAGTGGATCGTGTTGCTGTAAATCACTGCTCTCTCTTGTTATATTTCCTAACTCCCACAAGGCTTCAAGAGGGTGCCTGACATTTCAGCAGAAAAGTAAAGTAAAAAAAAAGACTGTGGCATATTTACACTTAATCTTCTGAATGGATCTGCAGTACAATAGTTCTAAGACTGACGAAAATCAAGGCCTTAGGCCGTTTTGTTTCAGTTCTGCTATCAATAATGTTCTGTAACTTCAGGTCCCCAGGAGACTGGAGTCTTGTAAAAAATCTATATACTGTAATTCAGGTTTTCATGACAATAAATTATTCAAATTAGGAATATCAGATTATTATGTTCTTTTTTTAAAGGCTTACTATCTTATATAACAATGCTCAAAAAACAGGTAGACTTTCATATATAAACAAGTGTCCCTGTCTTTCTCAAAGAAGTGTATACAATAGAACAGTAAGTTGTTGTTACTTTGAATAATGATTCATTGTTTGGCTGAAATGCCATGTATGTAATTCTTTAAGAAATTAGAAATTTGGATCTATTCTCAGGGCAACCATAACCATTTACATGCCAAGCAAATAGAATGTTTGTGTACCTGCTGTGCCACAGTAAATTGGCATTGTTCTACTAAAATCTTTGTTAAAGTAAACACACACAACATAAAATGTAACAAAGGAGTTTATGACTATGTCTGCTGGCAGTCTTAGAAACTGTGCTATCAATTCCACTTGGACATATTTAATAAAAAATTACACTGTAAGAACAATGATTTTTAACATGCGTTTTATACTATAAGAGTTATTACTATTTTCAGTGTTGTCTTTCTGGAAAATAATCCTCAGATAAGCCTTTAAAGTTAACTTGCCCTTCTGCATTTAAACATGCCTCACAAGATTTCATCTTCCAACAAGATCAAAAAGGGATGACACATGGCCAGATAGTTGCAGTGTGTTGTTATTTAAAGACGCTGTTACAACCTCTCGTTAAAGTAATTGAAAAGCTTGACCATGATATGTTGAGATAATGTAGTGGAGCTTCAAAGTTTACTACTACCCCTAGCCATCAGAAGCTTGCCTGCCTATTATCAGTTCCATCAGCGTTACTACAGTGAAAATACATTAAAAAAAAAACATCCCTGATGTCTCTGCAATGTCTAAAATAACCCCCTAATCTTAGGATAGTCACATCAATCATCTCCTGTAAAGTTTTATTTGAAAGTTTCCATTACATACTAAGATTAATGTAATGCTGTAAAACAGATGATTGCAACTTTTCGTTCTAAAATGACTGGTCGTGATTGAGACTCCCATTCACAGAGTAGAATGAAATAAGATCAAATATGCGTGAGCATCTGTGAGGGTGGTTGAAAAACATTATCGCTACTAGGGCTACAATGTATTTTCATAAATAAATACCTACCTTATTTTTTAAAGCAGTCATCCTTTCTATCACTTTGTAAGCAATGGTGAATCCCTCCAAACAACTGGTCTATGGTTAGACCAAAAGTTGGACGTGGTGCTTGGAAGGATTAATGCTGTGTTTATATAGCAAACATTGACCATGTAGATGTCCAAAAGAAAATTCATTCCCTAGGGGTGGAATTTACAAAAGAGCAAAACATAAACATTGAGGAGCAGGGTTTTCATGATGTTTATCAACCATTACTGTGGTGTTGCATATCCCAGAGATCAAAGTGACAGGAAGTATTTCCTGGAATTGTTTTCACTGCATGGCTGCAGTGTATCAGCTCTGATCACTTAAACCTCAGAAGCCAAGCAAGATTGGTCAATACTTGGGATGGGTTGCTAGAAATATCTGGTGTACTTACCCTTATAAAAGAAATGTACCATAGTAAAAGCATAGCAAAGTGTTATAAAGCACAGTGAAATCATGGTAAAACATAGATGGGCATTATAAAAAATAGCAAGGTATGATAAAGGGTATTAATAAACATGGCAAACCAGGGTAAACTATGGTAAATGCATAGTATAACCACAGTGAAAGCATGGTAAAACTGCAAAAATACCACACAAAAATACTGTGGTAAACTTTTATAAGGGGAACTGGTATTGGTTGTTCAGTAATGTGTACTCTGGGACAGGTCTCCAACAATGCCACAACATGAAATGTGCTCAGGGAACCTTATCTTGACATTAGTTATTCAATGAGGTTTGAGTAACAGGAGACTAAAAGTAAAACAGAAATGTGTTCATATAGGGCTCTCCCACTCTCTGACTGTAAAATTGCTATAACAATAACTATTAATAAACTCATTACAGAAAAGAAAATGACTCAATCTCTTGATTCCAAGCGGAATCTCCCAACCATTCACTTTCATTATGACATACGTACAGTTTCGACAAACAATGGTCCATAGCGACAGCAGCTTGTTGCGGAGCCAAATAACTGATTTGGTTGAAGTCTGACTCAGAGCACAAACAGCACATAACTGACAGTTATGGTTTTAGTACATTACACTTTCTAATACCCTATATACAGGTAGTGGACAAATAAAATGGAAACACCTGGGTAAATGAGGGACACCAAGTATATTGAGAGCAAGGGCTTCCACACAGGTGTGGCTCATGTGTTAATTAAGCAAATAACATCCCAGCATGCTTAGGGTCATGTATAAAAATGCTGGATAGACCTGGTTGCCTATAATTATGGCTAGCATGGCTGCAAGAGGAGACCTCAGTGACTTTGAAAGAGGGGTGACTGTTGGGGCGCGTTTGGCAGGAGCTTCAGTGACCAAGACAGCTCAACTTGCTGATGTTTCACGAGCAATGGTGTCTAAGGTGATGTCGGCATGGAACTCCGAGGGAAAGATATCATCAGCAAAGGGCAACAGTGGGCGGAAGCGCATACTCCAGGATCGTGATATCCGTGCATTAATTCGAAGTGCAAAGCAAAACAGGCGAGCAACTGCAGATCAATTGAATGCAAATTTCAACCTGGGGCGCGAGCAGCCAGTTTCATCAAAAACGGTCCACCGAGAACTCCACAGAGTGGGATACCATAGTGGCCCAACGCCCTATTAAGTGACTTTACATTGGTGTTTCCATTTTTTTGTCCACTACCTGTATGTTTACAGTGTTAAGGAAAGCACATGGCAGGAAAGCACAAAACAAAGCACATTGTAAACATCAAAACTGGCATGCAAATCTACCATGGTAAACTTTTAGAGGGGTAGTACGCTGCTGGTTTTTGATTCAATATCCCATTGAGTGACTCAGTCCAGTTGTTCTTTCCTTCCAGTCAAATTGTCTAGTACTGGGATCATTCAGTGGTGATAATGTTCTTGTATTATCGTAAAATATTCTGAAAACAAAATTCAGTTTTAGGTTTAGGCCTACCCCAGATTTTTTTTTTTAATGATCCTGGTTAAACCTGCCCTGCCTGACTAATTTTATATTCCTAGTGTACAACTAAACTGAATAGGGACATGAGAGCGAGAATGCTAGCAATGAGTGGCACTGTATAATGAAAACAGATTCTACACAATACACAATACAATTTCATTTGAATGTAGCTGACTACAAACAATACCATAACAGGATACCGTTTTTGAGAAGCTAAAAATATCAACGTTATGGGGGGGGGGGGGGGGGGGTTATGCCTTTTTTTCAGTTATTTTCATAAGCTTTGCACGAGAGAACAAAGTAAACAGTCCTATTTTCCTCCAGTTGTTTGTTTAGAATATAAATTTATAGTAAATCAAACCAAGTACTTCAGAAGGCGACACACCTATAGCTATGCACAATTGAGATGCAGTTCTTTTTTTTTCAAACAATTATTTGTATTCATTTTCCAATTTTCTCCAAATTTCAGAGAAATTTCGGAATGTCCAATTATTATTCCACCTGCTGCAACCCCCAAATTAACTCGGGAGAGACAAGCACTCTCAATCGCGTCCTCCGAAACAAGTGCCGTCAGCTGTCCGCTTTTTTTCACTCTGCAAGCCCGCCATGCAGCCATATCCAGACCTTACAGTGTCGGAGGACCAGCCAGCCACAGGGGTCGCTGGTGTGCGGTGAGCCAAGGACTCCCCAGCCGACCTAACCCCTACCCAGGGCGGAGTGCCTTTACCGGATGCGCCACTCAGGAGCTGAGATGCATTTCTTGTATGCTGCATGTGTAATAGAAGGCTTTTATATAATACAGAATACAAAGCAGAGATGCCGATTGCATAACTAATTATTTATTCATGTGAGGAACAACCCTTTTACCAACAGTGGAAGCTGCTAACCCCTGTTTGTATCTGGGACATTAGTCCTGAAGGCTTTGCATGTTACTGAAGAACCTTCAAGATGATGCAGAACAGCCAGTGCATAGCCAGAACCAGGACTGTGCCAGCTGCAGTAGCATTTACTGGACTAATCCTCTATGTATTCCTAAAGGCTCTTAGTTTTCCATGTAATTCTGCTTTCCATAGTGACCAAGCTGAAGACATTTTAGATGGGTGGAGGGATCTTGGTGTCACAGTGGTTTCAATCTGGAATTGGCTTGGAGGTTTTACCTCAACATTGCAAAGTCAACAGAAGCGTCAGGTCATTTGAAATCCGGAATGATATTTATTAAATTACTCCCTGCATCTCACCCTTTGTGGCCTAATGGGAGCCTTGTTAAGTGATACCTGGATTACTCAAAGGTCAACTAAGGCTAAGTGGTGGAGGTTTTACCTCTTTTGCCAGAATACACAATAATATTCCAGTGAGCTGTCAAAGCCATGTGGGAGTTGCCATTATGCATCCATCATGCATGCATCACATGGTCAAAGAGTCACATACTTAAAGGATCTTTTATGTCAGCAAAATGTTCCTAGAAGCATGAAAACTCCAGGCTGCTCTGTAAAACATGCTCTCTTTTTGTCTTGTATGCTGTGCTTCATACCATAAAAAACAGGATCAACTGTATATTAACTAATATACAAAGGGTTAGAGACATCAGGTAAAGTTACTTCTAATTTAAACTACTGCTCCAATTTGAATTAAATAGAAAGATGGATGTCAACGGTACCATAATTTTATCTGTGTTTGAAGAATGAATTCTTTTACTTGTTTAGTTTTGGCCAAGGCTCTCCTGGAAGCAGAACACAAATTGATAATGAGACAGACAACACAAGTACTGACAACTAGCAGGCCTCCCAAATGAAAGATCAACTCATCCTTCTAGACTACAGGAAGAGAGGGGGTTGTTGAAGAGGATAGGGATATGTGCCAAAATTGGAATAAATAAACAATGGCTTTTCGAGCAACGAGGACTGTGCAGATTGATAATGACAAGAGGAACACTAAAATAATGGTTTACAGTGTTTCACTGATGATTTACCTTGGGATATATATATATATATATATATATATATATATATATATATATATATATATATATATATATATATATATAGTGAAAGATTTCACTTAATTTAAGGTTCGTAGTCCCTTAAAAACAGACCCAGACACAAGATTTGAAGGGCAGGATTTTCAAAAACCAGTGTTATTGTATCGAACTCGTGATATAGTAACGAGAGCTTTAGTAGAAAGTGATTTTCAAATGAAATGTGTTAATTAAATCAATCCGTTAATGCTTTGAAATTGAGTCAATGAGGTCATTAATGAACACATTTCTCGTTAAAAAGCTTAATTGTCGCAGGTCACATACATCACTTCCTGTCTCAACGACTAAATAAGACAAACTCGTTAATCAAAATGCAAGTTAACAAGATCAAGAAAAATGAATGGAAGCATAATTCGCCGTTATAGAAACTACAAGAGTACAGGGAGGCGGCTCTCCCACCAGCGAGCAGCAGCCAAATGGAAATGAAATAAAAAATAATGGGAATATCTTTTTTGTGGGGTTGGGGCTCTTCACTTTTTGGCTGGGCTGTGCATCTTATGTTTCTTCAAGGAGTTTTTTTTTTTCACAGACTTGATTGTTTGAGAGGTCATCATAGAACCACATTTTCATCTATTGTCTTCATTACACTGATTAAGGCATTGGACGAAGGTTTGTCCACCAGACTTTACCTCAGTGCTTATGACTGAGTTTATACATTTATGTCATTGAAGATATGATGCAAAAAATGTTGACAGTATATTTAAAGAGTAAAATGTAAAAATGGTACTATAAACATATTTCAAAGCTATTTTGTTGGTCAGCTCATAATAAAATAAATACTACTTTCCGTAGCATGTTTTAAAGGCAAGTGCTTTGAGTACAATCAATTTGACTTCTCAGAGCAGATTTATTAAGAGCATTCTGTGTTTAATATTTTACTTCTTTTTCTTTTTTTTTTTCTTTTTTACAAACTTAACTCCCAGCACCCTACCCCCTCATCCCTCCAAACACTAAATTACTATCACCCACAGCTATTCACAGTAGTGGGAAACATCCATCCATAACCATGATTTCGGGGTGTCTGCCAGGAAACACAGAATTATGTAAACAAGCAATCCAATACATTTTCAGAATGTTGTAGTTATCTGAGGGAGTTCAGAACCCCCTACCTCCTGGAAAGCTTCAAGTCACCCGTCCCACAGATGCTGATAACAAGCCGTTTTGTAAAGCACAAAGGAGGTTCAAAACCAAGCTGTCCAGAAAGACTGGAATTCCAGCTTCCTTTATAGCCAATCTCCCTTCTCTGTCATTTTTGCAAGACTGTTCAAACCACATATTACTGCTTGGTTGCTACTTATCCTTTCATCACTGGGATCCATCTATCTGTGTTGTCTGGGGACTATTCCTGTGTGTGAGTAACTTATTTTCTTCTGTTTTAAAAATCCTGTGTTTTTTTAAGAAAGAAAAGCAGCATTTACAGAAGTTTACATTGCATATTGTTGGTGTCTTGCTTAATATTTCACTTTGCCTCATACAACATAATTGGGTTTTATTCCCTGTGTACCCTGCCTTTAAAAGAAGGATAGATGGTTCATTTAAATGAGTATAATCCGTTTTTACAAACTGATTACTCTATTTTGATAATGGTTTGGGAGGAAACTGTCAGTGACAGTAACAATTCTGAGTTTTTTCTTTGTAATTGCTTTGATATTTTTGTGGATTAGAAAAACAAACAAACCAAAAATAAAAATCGCTTGAAGTGCACTGGATGACCTGACCACATTCTACCTTGACACCAACCAAAAAGGAAAGATCAATGGACGTGAGACTTTTGTGAGGTTGGTTAATTGACTCTTTAATGAGTAAGTAGGAGTAAAGCTGCAGTAAACCAAACCTTTTTACAACCATGGGTATAAGACTGTAAATCTCTTGAGTGAGGCATGAGATGTATCTGTCCCACTTTTATCACTCCTGAACCGAATGCGAAAAAAATTGTGATTTCCCAGAATGACCTGGGACCTTTTTGTTGGCTATATTAAAAAAACAAACACCCAGAACAGACTGTCATGCTAATAAGTGGCGGTGGGAGACTAGTGGGACAAATAATTGCAATTTAATAGCTTTACAATTTTGTGTCTACACGGTACACTTTTTCAACACAAGATTTTTCTGGTAGTCTACCGGCGTAAATAAATGCTAATAACTGTGCCTCTCACACTGGTTCTTGGCTGTTTTTAAATTACAATTTGTAAGCACTGAAATCTGTTTGTCATTGGCTTATGCTGAAAACCTTTTCACAAAATGACTAGGCTTTGCAAACAGTCTGAGCCAGCGGTAATACTGAGGTTCCTTGAAAAAAATGTTGTCTAGGATCCTGGATCTAGTCATTTTGATCACACATTAATCAAATTAATGTGTTTTATTTTTTAATTGTATTAATATAAAACTAGTAAGCAACAGGTCAACATGTTCTATACCTGCTTTTACCTAAGTTGTTTCTTGAGAACAAAAATACTTTGAAGTGGGCTGAACCTGTTGCACATGACATGTTGCAGATATTTTGTAGTTTAATAGAGTCTAATTAACTTTCTATTATCTACCCGTTATTTTAGTCATTAGGGTTTTGTCCAGGTATTGCAATGCTCAGCTTTTATCAACCAGTGTGTAAAACATATATCTGCTTCATCAGGTGCCCAGCTCTGTATACTGATAGATGTTCATTTAGAAACATTTGCCATTCTTCTGGGGTATGAGGGGTTATCAGAGTGGCCTTATGATTAGTGTTCAACTCTATGTTACTTCTGTACACAGTATTGAACCCCTACAGTATGTGCAGTCTATCCAAGTATCTTTTCTCCTTTGGGTTCACAAAGAGTTGCTTTTTTTAATATACCTTCATATGAATGTAATTAAAATGCGGTGGAGGTAACTTGAGAGTCTGCAGTGGAACCCACAAGGAGACTGCATTACAGTTTTGTAATGACTCATAACAAAAGACAAACAAGCTCTGTCTTCTCCGCTACCACCTGTCACTTACAATGTATACAGTTCATTAAAAAAATACATACGTTACTGAGGCGGGGAAAGAAATCCAAGCAATAACACTGTGAATGTTACTCTGTAGTACTTTAACCCTGCTTTAAATGAAAAGGTGCATTACACCTGTGTACAGCACTCACTTCAGTTCTACTGCATTTGGAGAATTTTCATTTACAGTACAGTACCATGAGGGTGCAATAAAGATGCTCTTGTTTCTTCTAACAATCTGGCAATGTTAGTAATGAAATGTATACGTCTTGGGGTTCTATCAAAATGTAAAGACTTCAATCGGTAATTACTTCATACCTACACTAATGCAGGTGAAAAGCAGGTTTGCGTCCATTTGTGCTTTATTTTTGGAAACCCGTACTGAAATTCTATTCTCACATTTTATGAATTAAGTAAAATGTAATAAATTAAATTTTTAAGGGAGAGCAAAGTTACCTACAATAACTGTAGTATTAGGTAAAGAAACATGTAATCTTGTTTAGAATTGTGTTTGCTTGCTAGTTTTATAACAATATAATTGTTCACAGAATAGCTGCTGAAAAAAAGTTAGCTTTTCAATTGTTCAAATCCATGTCTCTACATATTTCCTTCACTTATTAATTAAAAACAAATTGACAACGTGGATTTTTATTTTATTGTATTTTATTGCCGTCAACAAAAAAAACCATTATTTTTGGGTGTGAATTTATTTGTTTTTACATACTTTACAGGTTTAAATTCAAATTTGCCTCCCTGCATTTGTTAAATACATTGTAACAAGTTTATGCAATTTTTGTAGGGCTTGATCAGCTATTTTCATGTGGCATTGTGGATTTGAAAGATTTCTGCTGTGATGCATGGTGGTGACATCATCGAAATAACTTCTGTAATAATCACAATGCCTTAGGGTAGTAACATCATAAGTTAATTTGTCGTGCTAAATCCAGGATGTGGTAAAATGTTTGGAATGAAGAAGTAAAACTGATTGTAGATTACTGTTTCATTTGCAGACTATTTGTTGAATCTTGAAAGGCATTCTCATCAACCAGCAAATCAGAGCCCTGTTATTATAAGCACATGACACCACTTCACAAGAGCAACAAACACAAGCTCAGCTTGATACAGCCTTAACTGGAAGGGAGCTTGCATCAAAGGAACCCTTTTCTATACATGAGGAGGCTTGGTGAGATACTGACATGATGACACCGATTTCCAGCCTAGAGGTGCTGGTGTGTCTGCTCTGCACCACACGCTGGGCGGAGGGCTCCTTTCTGAGAGTCAACAAAGGGATGAAGGTAATGAAAGGGCAATCAGCCTTCCTGGCAGAGGAAGACCTACAGTTTGACATCCCCAAAGAGAAGGACGCATGCAAGGTAGAGGTGGTCACCAACGAGCCCATCACCCAACGGGTGGGCAGGCTAACACCACAGGTACGTCTATGGGGTTTCTTATTCTTCTTACACGGCTTCGTTCTGGTACGTTTGTCACTTCAGTTACCTCAGCTTTTATCACAAATGGACTGCTCATTTGTGGCTGCTTAAAGTAATTTATTGAACATTGTTTACTTCCATCCTTATGTGCAGTTTTGAAAGAAAAACATGTTAAAGCAAACAGTTTTTTTATTATTATTTTAAAACCAGATATCTGATACTACACAAGGGTAAATAAATCTCTATTTGCTGGTAGTGTTGCATTTCCTTGGTCATTTCATCCCAAGGGTAAAATTGTCCACACCCCTTCAATGCTTTTTTTGCTATTAACCAACCAGCTGCGTCCCCTATCGACTGACATACTTTCAGCTTGTAACATGCATTGACTCAGGAGACAAGGCTGAGGTGAAATGACTGAGAGAATTGCATAGGAAATTAGTTACATATATCACCATTAAAAAAAAAAAAAAATACATGTTTGCCACATCATAGTCAACCCTAATTTAAATATAAGATAATTCAAGGACATTTGTTAAATACAAGCATTTATTAAACATTATCTATTAATTAATATGACAGAGACCAAAATACAAAATTTCTGGTAGTTTAATCTTTATAAAAAAAAACAAAAGCACTTAAGCAGTTTCAAATATTTGTTACTTTTGCTTTTATTATGGCTTCAGACGGTTATTATAATTTTTAACACTATGTTGAGGAAATCTGGGCTCATTCTGTCTTGCATATTTCCTTCAGCTAAGACAGATACACAATGCTTGGCTACAGAGTTTTTCATATCTGTCCAAAGCATTTCTATTGAGATCTGGAGATCACAAAGGCAATTCCAGAACTTTTATTTTCATTTCTTCAGGTTGTCCAGAGTTGACTTAGCTGTATGCTTTGGGTCGTTGTCGTGCTGGAAGGTAAACTGTCAGCCAATCAGCCTATGAGCAGATGGCATCATTGTATTTTATAGAATGTTTTGCTAGATGGCTGCATTCATTCAATCTTCAATCACATCAATGTCTCCAGTCCCTGAACTGCTAGAACACCCCAATATCCTAATCGAACCATCTCCATGTTTAACTGTAGGTACAAGATGTGGTACTTCTTGATTATTGCTCTGATTGTGGGTTTTGGTATTCCATATTTCTCTGATACCGTTATGTAGCTATGTCCTCCGTTGTAGTTTGCCACACATGCTTTTCTCAGACGTGAATCCAACTCCTTTGTCTTAATCATCACCTGTTGTGTTGCCAAAATATTCTACCTCAACAGATGTTGGAAATAATTATCTCTCAGCTATTGGCTGTGTAATGGTTTTTAATCAATGAATATATTTTTTAATTAGTTCTATTACATTTTTACATACTTTTAATGTAAAGGTGCCAATACTTTTGTCATGAACAGATATCGAAATTGCTTAAACTACCAGAAATGGTGTTTTTGCCATATTAATTCATGGCTAATTTTCCCTAAATGCTTGTATTGTAGTTTGCTTGAATTATTTTATTTTAAGTGTAGGGTGCCAATACTTTCGTCTGCGACTGTACCTGGAAAACAGTTTATCCTATCAATATTATTAGCATAAAATATTGAGAGTATTCCATTTTTAGGTTATATTGTCTGTGTCATTCTTGAACAAACTTCCTCATTGAAATCCACTGAAATCCTGTGACAATGTGACCTCCAGACCCACCTACTCTCTGTAAAAATCTTTGTGGGACTGGCATATTGTCATATGATTTGAAGCCATTGTGTAACAACAGAACCCAGAACCACTCCTAATGATTGCAACCACCATACAATAGGGACATGTTTAACAGGAAATACAATTACATGTGAAGCTGATTACTCTTTAATTACAATTCTTTATAAGCCACTACCAACACTTGCGTTCTGTGCAATGGTTAAAATGTTACAGCTGGACAGAACAGAATGGACTGTGGGTTCATGTTAATAGGTTTGGTTACACAGAGAACAATTTAAATGTCTGTTTTTTTGTTTTGTTTTTAAGTTCTGGGTACAACCTCAAACCAGTCTACATTTTTGTGAATTGCAAAACCAACACTTATTTTGTTGTTTTTTTTTTTTTTTTGTCGTGTGGGGACAGCTCTACTACAGTAATAACAGAATTATGTAAGCAAAGTTGAAATTTGTCTTAACTTTGAATGGAGTCTAGTTTACAAAAAGACACCAACTTCACACACATTAAGCACTGTTTTCATGTATTGGAGAGATAATTTTATAGTTATATTAGTAAGGTAACGTGACGGTAGGTGAGTTATTGAATAGCGCCCTGAATTTTTGTTTTGTTACTTTGCAGGTGTTTGATTGTCATTTTCTCCCAGATGAAGTGAAATATGTCCACAATGGCTGTCCAATTCTCAATGAAGACGGCATCTTACTTCGGCTATACAGGTATTTTATACTAGAGGGAAAAAAAATATAGCTTTTTGATTTGGGTAGGGCTTCAGTGCACAACAATCAACCTTAAAAAGATTGTATGCTCTAATAGTTAGTAAGCATAGCAAATAATGATCTAAGCAAAAACAACAGAGAATTGTTCAATATGCACATGATTATGAGACCCGTTCAATACGTACATAATGGGATATTAATCAAGTAAGGAATTATATATTTTAGGAACGTTTAGATGATAAAAACTATCCCCTTAAGATTTTCTTCACACATGTTGCAGGATGCACACTTATTTTTTGCCTGGAAGGAAAGTGTGACTCAAATCAGAGTTTACAAGTAAGATGTAACTCTGTTCACAGTTTATGACCTTTCACTGACTGGGACCAGGTCGGTTTAGTATCTGGGTCACAGCAGAGCTCTTCTAAAAACCTTAGAGGTACACCTTGCGCTTATATTGTGGACTTGATTTCAGGTTTACTGAGACAGAGACTTTCACAGAAATCTTCCACCTGCACGTGCATCTGATTGAACCTGACTGCAACATCATCACGCTGGGACCCAAGTCCTTGCAGGTGCCGGAGTTCTATGGCATCTCAAACGTGATTGACAGGAACTCGCTGTCCTTCGACTACGACCGGAAGCTGAATTTAGAGTGCACAGTCAGGGTGGCCACTCAGGAGACCCTTCTTCCTGTTCACGGACAGCTGGTCATCGGGGAACCTGAGAGGACGGAGCCTAGAGGAGATGAGCCACACAGTTTTGTCCCCATAGGCCAGAGAATAAGTAAGTGCTTAGATTTTATGTATCAACAAATCGATTTAATAATAATAATTATTATTATTATTTGTTTATTTAGCAGAGGCCTTTATCCAAGGCGACTTACAGAGACTAGGGTGTGTGAACTATGCATCAGCTGCAGAGTCACTTACAATTATGTCTCACCCGAAAGACGGAGCACAAGGAAGTTAAGTGATTTGCTCAGGGTCACACAGTCAGTGGCTGAGGTGGGATTTGAACCGGGGACCCCCTGGTTACAAGCCCTTTTCTTTACTGGACCACACAGCCTCCTATAATATAGCATTATGTCTATTTACTGTTTACAGTCTACAGTAGGAAAGTATAGTATACTGTGGAAAATGGTCAAGACATTATGTGTTTTTCAGATAAACTCCTTAATAATTACTGTTTCCTGTTTCTAAAAATAATGTTCTAAACTTCACAAACATTCCTACTTACTTACGTTTACTTACGTTTACAGTACTTACGTTTTTCTCAGACCTGATTACTACTTCTGTAAGAAAAAATATAATAATAATTTAATGAGTCTAAAGAAATGATTAGTTGTGTAGACATGTAGAAATCTTAGGAAATCTTTTTCCATAAAAATCTGGGGAATTGAACTGCAAAGACTGAAATACAGTCGGTGTCGTGATAATCAGTGATAATCAGGATGTCTGCTTAAATGGGACATAAATCTATTTATGTAATTTAATTGGGACTTCACTTCGTTTAATTGGGATATAGTATTTTCAAATGATGAACAGAGATCGCTTTTCAGAGCAAGACAGGTCGTGTAGCACAGTGCAGTGAGTATGTGATTACGCTGTGACTTGGGTAAATTGCTTAAACCAGGGGTCTCTCTCAGGCTGCTGTTGCAAAGAAAGTTGGCATGTCAACATCACAGGTACCTCACCTTGTGATAAGATGTGATTTCATTCTTTTTCATTTCATGTAGAAATAAAAACAGCGATTAATTTTGTTTATGAATAAAAAGAAAAAACATTGACTCATATTTTAAATGATGTATTGAACATTTAATCATAATGTGATGTGATTTCATTCTTTTTCTTTTCATTAATAAACCAAAAAGTGTGACTAAGGTTGCCTCATCCGGTAAAGGCATTCTGCCCCGAGTGCAAGAATTGCTCTATAGCTTGGAGATCGGCGGTTTGAATCCAAGCTATGCCACTGCTGACCGTGGACGGGAGTTTCCAGGGGGCGGCGCACAATTGGTCAAGCACTGCCGGGTCGGGGTAGGGGTTAGGTCAGCTGGGGAGCCCTTGGCTTATCGCACACCAGTGACCCCTGTGGCTGGCCGGCCTGTACGCAATCCAGAACTGCGTGGTCCTCTGACAATGTAAGGTCTGGATATGGCTGCATGGCGGGCTCGCAGAGCGAAAAAAAGCGGACGGCTGACGGCACTCGTTTCAGAGGACACAAGTGCTAATCTTTGTCTCTCCCAAGTTAGTTCGGGGGTTGCAGCGGTGAGCCAGGTTGAATAATAATTGGACATTCCGAAATTTTGAGAAAATTGGAAAATGAATACAAATAATTGTTCAATGAAAAAAATACAAAAAAGAAATATCTTGTTTAATTGGGACAGCCGCTAATACTGGATATTTTTCCTTCTCCCGAGGTGTCCCGATAAAGCGACGCAGACTATACCTGACACTGGGAAAAAAAACTTCCTGCTAAACCATGTATTCCTGCTTTCCACAGTGAATAGGGCAGGAGCGAAGTGTAAAGATGACATCTGCCGGAAGGGACTGAAACTGGTTCAGACCACAAAAGTGAACTGTGATGACTTCTTACTGATGGGCCTGAGGTACCAGCACCTGGATCCACCCTCACCTGATATTGACTATATTGCTATAAGGCTGGACCTCACTGACACCAGAAGCAGGAATATTCACAAGGTAATCTTGTCTTTCTAGTTTTGTACTCTTTCTCCTGATTTTCTTGTTAATGTTTCTCAAATTTGTGTTCTCTTTTTTCCAGTCTGAGCATGCTTGGATCCCGGTCCACATCAAGAATGCAATCCCAAACCAGCCTCCCAAACCGGCCTTCATGTCCATGTTCATCCTGGAGGTGGATCAGTTCATTCTCACCCCTTTGACCACAGGCGCACTAGACGCAGAAGACAGCGAGACCCCCAAGTCCCTGCTCATCTTCAACATCACCAGGCCTCCGCCTCAGGGCTACATCACCCACTTGTCTGACCACACGAAACCAATCTCATCCTTCACCTGGAATGACCTCAATGACATACTGATAGCCTACCAGCCCCCAAACAACAGTCACACAGAGCGGAGGAACTATGAGGTAGCAAATAAACAGTGCTCATCTTTTAGGAAAGTTTATTGATGCTAAGATGGTACAATAGATTTCATACAGAGCCAGGTATATACAAAAAAAACAGCTAGCCAGGGTACAGTCTTATGAGGGATATGAGGTATGATGGGATCAACAAAATTATATTACCTTTCAAAGTAGTCAAGCAAACCAGGTGGGATTTAATTAATTTCTTTTCTAGTACTCAGAAACACAAAACTATTGTGTTATCTCACAAACAGGTGGAGTTTGAGGTCCACGATTTCTTCTTCAAGAGAAGCTTACCGATTATGGTGCATATCTCAATCAGAACAGCAGACACCAACGCTCCCAGAGTTTCTTGGAACATGGGTGAGTTTTTACTGCTCCATTCCTGCAGTGTTTTTTTTACTGCTTTTCCTAAATGTGATTGGAATATATGTATTCTACTTATATTCTTCATTTTGCCTCAGTAGTTGTATATCACTCACCATAAACGCACTACCTCAAGATCAAAGGCATTTTGTCATGATGGTTCAAGCCCAAGTCACAGTCCAGGTTGAGGCTGCTCAATTTTCATTGTAAAATACAGAGCACCATGCGCCTTGATATTGATTGGCATTGATTAACTGGACATACCAGTTTATCTATATGTAATTATTCAGATTTCACTTTTATTAAAATCTCTGTTTAACTGTTTTTTTCCTGTCACTTTCCCTGCAGGTCTTGATCTCCTCGAAGGACAGTCCCGCCCAATCACTTGGGACCAGTTTCAGATTGTAGACAATGATAACATTAAAGCAGTTCGGCTGATAACTGTGGATGGGCTACAGCATGGCAGACTTACTGTAAGAGGTAACATTTTAACATTCACTTATATATACGGGCAGCAGTGTGGAGTAGTGGTTAGGGCTCTGGACTCTTGACCGGAGGGTCGTGGGTTCAATCCCAGGTGGGGGACAATGCTGCTGTACCCTTGAGCAAGGTACTTTACCTAGATTGCTCCAGTAAAAACCCAACTGTATAAATGGGTAATTGTATGTAAAAAAAATAAATGTGTAAAAAAGAATGTAATTGTATGTAAAAATAATGTGATATCTTGTAACAATTGTAAGTCGCCCTGGATAAGGGTGTCTGCTAAGAAATAAATAATAATAATAATATATAAAATATATATAGTCAATATGAACTGGAGAGGAGGTCCGTAGTGGAAAATTAGGGGGGTGCGGGGGTGGCAGCGGGACATACCAATCCTTCCCTGGGGCCCATGACGGCTCACAGGCCAGAATTTCCAAGCACTGATTCATATATACATTTATATCAAATGTAATGTAAGCAGAGAGCAGCATGTCATTAACAATTACCTGTTCATTTACATTACATCTTTGAAATGTCCTGCCTTGATATATTCAAGATAAAGACACCATTCACGCTAAGACTAGATGAAAGACATGAGTCGTAAATCTTGTCACAAACATTTAGTCAGCTTATTTCAGTCGGCAAATTGTGTCTTAGACATAACTGTCTATGGAAAACAAACTCGTTCAAATTACAAGTATTGTTTTGCAGGTATCTTATACATAAAATATAGTGCCAGTAATGCCGAAATAACCAAGTCATTAGGGAAATCATAACTAATAGAACTCTATCCATCCGTTGTAGTATGTTTCTTCCTTTTTGCTTTAATCATCACATGTCTATTTACTCTGCTTTTGCTTGGCAGATGATTGTATATTAGATTGCAGTTCTGCTTGTACAGCTGTTTGGCAAGAAATGGCATATTTTGAATAAATGTTTAAATGTTGTTTCTGAAAAAATATTTCTTACTGGTTGCTTATTTCTAGGGGGAAAAGGCTTTATGTTCACCGTGAGCGACATCAAAGCTGGGGTTGTGCGTTACCACCATGACGACAGTGACACCACTAAAGACTTTGTAGTCTTCAGGATATTTGATGGCCGCCACAGCACGCGCCACAAGTTCCCCATCAACATCCTGCCGAAGGATGACAGCCCGCCCTTCCTCATCACCAATGTGGTGCTGGAGCTGTGTGAGGGCCAGACTGCCCTCATCCAGCGCTCTATGCTGCAGGCTTCTGACATGGACTCCAGCGATGACTACATTGTCTTCAACATCACCCGCCCGCCACAGGCCGGGGAGATCCTGAAGAAACCAGGCCCTGACCTCATAGGCAAGAATCAGAGGACTGCTTTTTATTATTATTTCATTTAGGGATGCATATCCACGAGGGGAGGATATAGTGGAGTGGATATATTGGAGTCACGTGACAGTTTTGCATGTATCTTGATTACCTCTAGGCCAGTTCTTGCAAGGACATTCTTTAGCACAAGTTAGTGTGTGCGTCATAATCTGGGATTATATGGAGGCTATCATAAAAACAGTAAGGGAAATGCAACAAAGCTCTTAGGGCAGCAGTGTGGAGTAGTGGTTAGGGCTCTGGACTCTTGACCGGAGGGTTGTGGGTTCAATCCCCAGTGGAGGACACTGCTGTTGTACCCTTGAGCAAGGTACTTTACCTAGATTGCTCCAGTAAAAACCCAACTGTATAAATGGGTGATTGTATGTAAAAATAATGTGATATCTGTATAATGTGAAATAATGTATAATGTGATATCTTGTAACAATTGTAAGTCGCCCTGGATAAGGGCGTCTGCTAAGAAATAAATAATAATAAAAATAATAATAATAATAAATGAAATGCAACGAATTAGGGTTCAGACTCAGCCCTAATTGCTATCTACTGTTGAATTGACTTTCCTTTTTATTTTTGTATCAGGTTATCCTGTAGGTCGGTTCCTTCAGAGAGATCTGTTCAACGACATTGTGCATTACCGGCATCTGGGAAATGAAGTGTTTGAGGATTCCTTTGAGTTTATTCTCTCAGACAGCCATGACCCACCCAATCTATCAGAACCACAGGTACATCGACGGCAATAAAACATTGTTTTTACTACAGTTGTGGATTTTGCATCACACAAAGTACTGTTCTTCAGACAAAACTGAAGTAAACAAATACAACAAAAAATGAATTACCACGATATTAATTGCTGAATATACAGTAACAGCAAGAGACGTGGTCATCCACTCCCAAAGAAAGGGTCTTGGCCATTGCACAAAAGAGCCACAAGCATTTATAAATCTTATAACCTTGTTATACCTACAGGGGTGCAAATGGCACTGCATCATAAAAAAACTGTCCATTACACAAAGTCCTCAAAGTTTTTACATACTGTTTGAAGCAACATACCCCTGATGTTTATTCAATATAAAAGTACTTGTAGCTAACAAAATAGTTCCAGAAATATTCTGTGCCATTCACTATATAGCTCTCAAATGTGCAGTTTTGAAAGAAACACATGTTTTAGCAAACATGTATTTTCATTTTAAAACATGCTAATGGTACTACTCTTTACTTGAAGTAATAGCAAAAGCAGACTGATGATTTACAAAAACTGGCACCCTCACTCTAATACCCATGTAATGGCCTCCATACCAATCCATTCCCATAGCCCCAAACACAACTGCTATGAGCATGCATTACTGCCTGTGACTGTGTCATGCCTTGGGGGGGGGAAGTAAAATGATAAAACCTCACACAACTCAAATGGCATAGTGTTTTTAAAAAATTTAATAAAATCTTAAATTTTATTTGTTTTCACTCCAGGTTGTCATAGTGCACATAACTCCTGTGGATGACCAGCTGCCTAAAGAAGTACCTGGGGTTGTCCGGTATCTGGTTGTCAAGGAGACAGAGGTTGTGCACCTGACCAAGAAGCAGCTGCACTTCATAAACATAGAGTCACCTGACAGAGAGCTCACCTACACCATCACCACTCCGCCATTCTTTATCTCTGTTTATGGGTGGGTCTTTCACCATTTTATCAACATAAAAAAAGTGCTTGAGGTCACTGGGCATAAAATGGGCTTATCCAAAACAGTGCTTACTTTTTTGGGAGTTTTACATTTCCAATTTCACAGAAAGAGTACAACTAATTGTAAATAGGGCACTGGCTGCTGTACCTGCAAGTACAAACCTTTCACACAAGCCCAAGGGGGAGCCCTCCTGAATCTCCACTTTGTAGAATTATTACACCATTATAATCACAGGGTCAGAATTTTAAAAGCTAAACATTTTGTTACCTATTTTTTATTTTTTTTATTTTTTTTTCAACTTATGGTAATACAAATGATCATGAATGGCATTTTGAAAATTGAAGGTTGCAGCTCAAATAAGTCCTTTAAAGAGGAGCTTTTTTACTTGAATTAAATTGTGCTTAACTTTTACAGTTCTGGTTATATTTCAAGATTTTGTGTACTGCAGGAGACCTGATGCAGGAAAACTGTTCCTGGTTGACAGCATCTCTAAATTTACAAAAGATCCGGCTGCTCCCATGCTGAGGTCGTTCACACAGGTGGGTGCTTTTGGATTTCAGTTCCAGTTTAACAGACAGAAGCATGGCCCCAAGACAACTTACAGGGATAGATTCTGAAAACTCTTTAAACCAAATCGTTATTAGCAGAAAAGAAAAATGCAACCAATGAAGTTTCCAAACCAGAAATAAACAACTCAGACATTTCAGTTTGGGGGCGTGTTAGTAATCTTATGGGTTTTTTATTAATTAGTTTAGAATTGTAGTTGGAGTTTTTCCTTCCTGAATGTTGCTAATGGCGATTTGGATGTAAATAGCTTTGAGAGTTTGATTTGGCCCATAGTGTATTGAAATCTGTCTGAACCAGCGTGTTTTTTTTTTTTTTTTTAAATTAGCTATACTTGTGTGTGAATACATTTAAAAAAAAACAAGAGCAAGCAAAAAAAAAACATTGTAAAATGTAAGAGGAACATTAAATAAGAGGAGTAAATAAAAATAATATTTTACATCAATGACATTAAATACTTAATTATAAGATCTTCAGTAATACTAAAACAAACTGTTTCGACAGACACCTTTGTCACTACAGTTCAAGTTTTTTCAGATACTGTTGACCAATCTTTTTCACATGAAGCTTTTAAACTCTCTTTTAACTCTAATACCTCTGTATCGTGTGCTTCCTTTTTTGTTTCCAGCATGCTGTGAACTACATGAAGGTGGCCTACATGCCTCCAATCCAGGATATAGGACCCGACCCTCAGCACATACAATTTGTGTTCTCTGTCACTAACCAACATGGCGGCACGATAATTGGCATCTGCTTCAACATCACAGTCCTGCCAGTGGATAACCAGCCACCTGAGGTACTCCAATCTACGTCACAAACTATATCATTTGGCTCTTTACCAGGGTTTGCTGGCAAATCCTGAAACAACTCCAGATTGCTTTGAACTGGTAACAGGCACTCCACATTTACAGTGTATTTCTCTTAATGATTTTATTTTTAAAAAGTTTCACAACAAGGTACAACTATGATACAATGAGGTTTTTTGTAAGCATTGTTGAAAGAAAAATAGAAATAAACTAGAAAATGTTTTATTATTTTGTTGCATTTCTTTTTGGGAAAAACATTTTGAGCTGATAACAAAGTTTATTGTGGATATTACCTGCGTAAAAGTCTTAGTCCCAAACCTGGGGGTTGTCTTCTCAGGTGTTCACCAACCAGCTGAAGGTGGAGGAAGGAGGGGTGTGTCAGGTGTCTGTGGACCACCTGCTGGTGACGGACCGGGATACCAGAGAGGAGAAGATACGGGTTCGACTGGAAAGAAAGCCCCATCACGGGGAACTGGAGCTGGATGGCTTCCCCATCAAGGAGGGGGGAACCTTCACCTTGCAGGACATCAAAAACCAAAAAGTTAGGTCAGTCATTTAAACTTTATTTTCAGACCTCTTACATCAGATATATTCATGACCAGTGGCAGGGTAGGTCAATGCAGAAGATGCATTGAAATATGATTATAATAGTGTTCCCACTGCAGTCTGTACAGATAAGATGTTATATTCAAGTTTTCTTGGAGGAGATGTTGATAGCCTGCTGACATGTGTGTTGTATGCAAAGAACAATCCTTAGGAAATGCATGGGGTAATAATGTGTCAAAGACAGCAGATGATTGTTGACATACTGTAACTGTTAGTTGTCAAAATCTGCATTTATACCCCAAAGGACCAGATGAAGGTTAAAAGGCAAGGTTGTTAATCTTTTCTAAGGGCTGTTTTTTTTTCTCACAGATATCGCCATGACAGCTCTGAGACGCTTCAGGATGACATTCTCTTAATTGCTTCAGATGGCATCAATTCTGCAGATTTTGTTCTGCAAGTCAAGGTCAGTTCAAGACTTGTAGCTTAATCCCTGTTAACTCATGAATGATCTGTCCCATATTGTATAATTTATGAGAGGAACCCCATGAGTTGTATATTATTTGTTACAAAGGTGTTAGAACTAAACATGACCTGGATTTTCTTAGTAAGCCCACAGCTAGTTGAGCTCCTTGAATGATCCAGAAGAGCTTCATAATATCAAATTGTATTTCATTTATCAAAACAAACTTTTGTGTTAAAACTGTCCCTGGTCGCAAAGTTTTACCCTAGAGGTGTTTTGTTATTTAAATGTTGTTTTTTTTTAACACCTGCTTTTTGGATTACCCAAAATCTTAACTGGATTTCAAGCCCTTTTCCCATTGCCTATATATTATAAGGTTAAAGATTTAATACTAGACAATTATGATCACAGTGTAACTTAAAACTTGTTCTGATAAAGACACTTGCAGAAATGACTTTAGTTTTACTACAGAATTCATGTTTTGAATTGGAATAGTTTAGAGCAAACGACAGGAGAACCTCAAAGTTTCAAACCCCACAATTACGAGCTGTCAACCAAGCACAACTTTTGAAACCGAAAACAGGCGTCCTCGCAACTATATAATAGGTGAAGGTGAGACTAAAGGAATTTTATAACGCCACTCTCCTGTTGTTTTTCTTATTACTGTTATTTATTTTAAAAATTAAGTTATTAAGTCATGAGATAAGCTTTTGTCCTATTTTCAGTGTGCTGTAATGATAAGGCACATCTTATTTAATTTAGTAAAATAAAAATAAAAAATAAAAATCTGTTATACTTTTCATATTTTATTTTAACTCCTAAATTACATTTATTTTAATATTGTAAGTCACTTAAACTAGAATATTTAAGATAAATAAATAAAAATTTGATCATGTGAACACAATCCCTGCCAGGCAGTGCAGTGCACGAGGGTCAACAGCTGCTAAAGAGAGGGGGGAGAAAGAAGAAATAAAAACACTACTGCATGAGAGCAAATGTCCTAGACTAGCTGTGAAGAATTTCAAAGGATAAATATTGGGATTTTGCTCCTATGCATTGGGATGTGGGACATTTGCTAGGAAATCAGCACTGTCCTGGCCATATAGGGACTGTTGGCATATAGTTACTGTTGGCATGTATGCAGTATTTCTGTAAGATGTTCATGTTGTTTGTAGGTGTTGCCAGTTAATGATGAAGTGCCAGTGATAAAACCAGGCCTTAATCCCGTGTTGCATTGCGCAGAGGGCCAGGAAGTGATTATCACTTCTGAATACATCTACTCCACCGACAGTGACAGTGATGACCAGAAGCTCACGTACATGATTGCACGTCAGCCATACCATGGAGTAGTACGTAAGAATGGTAACATTGTGGATCGGTTCATCCAGGCTGATATTGTTGCTGGGACTGTCACATTCAGGCACACAGGTAGGAGCATATAGGCAAGTATCAGGACTGAAACTGTTGCTTGACACTGAAACTGTTGCTTCCATTCTTCAGTTGCCTAACATTTAAATCACTGTCTGAGATAAAGATAATTGAGATGCTGCAATATACTTGGTGGTCACTCCCTGTGAGAAAATGTGAAAACTTTAAATGAAAGTTTTCTTTTTCTACCTCGTTGTCCAGATAAATGTGTACTCATTCACATATATTGTAAGCGAGCCTTGTGGCTTAGGTTCATTTCACCCTTTTGAATACAGACCCAGACATAAGATTGAAGGTTTTAAAGCATGGATGTGCTATTTTTAATAACAAAAATAAAACGAAAAACGAACACAAACACCTAGCTGTTATGAGCACTAAGTAAAATACAAACTGGAACATTCTCTAATAAGCCGGACAGCTAAGCTGTTTACCGGCACAAACGAAACAAAACAAACACAGTTTAACTCACAAAACAAAAAGGTTTTTCACACTACCTTTGTTCTTTAATTACGGCTGTACACACGAGCACTGTCAGGCTTCTTCACACACAGCAGCCATGAAGAGACTCGCTGCTTCCCTTGAATACCCTGCACCCGGCTCTAATTTACAATGATAGACAGGTGCAGGGGATAATTAATAATAAAACAATAATTAAACTAAACAAACGTGCATATGCACATGTTTTTGGCTGGGAGGATTTTAACCCCCTCCCTGCCTGGTTACAATATATAAATATATATATTGTGGTGATTTGCCTTCTTGTCACAGGTTTTTCCTCAAAGCAGACACTTGACAACCAGATGCAAGAAAACACCGTAGCGTGTGTTTATTATTTTTAAACACTGAAAAGAAAATAAAGGAAAGAAAACCTAACCCGGTACCGGGTCCTAACTAAACAAATGGTTCCCTAACTAATGACAGGGCAGGCTAAGCCTGTTACCTCGTCTCCAAAACCAAATGGTAATCCAAATACTTTTTCCAATACGTCGTTGACCAGTTCTCACAATAATAATATTTTCTCTCGTTCACTCTCCCACTCTCCAACCCAACTCCTACCATCTCAGTGTAACAAACACACGCACACCCTTTTAACCATTGTCAATTACCCCATGTGACTTGGCCTGGAATTAGTCCTGACTCTACTAACCTCTACTGGGTCCTAATGCCCCCTATATGGTCTTTGCATACCAACCATTCCAGATTATTTAATTTGTTTGTTCACCATCCAGTTAGTTTATGTGGTCCTTCCACATTCTGTTAATAAATATATTTGGCTGACACCATCACAATTGGCAGGAGTTTATACATTGGATATTTATTGGTTAATTTCCTGTTCTAGGAGGGGAGATTGGACTGAATCCCCGGTATGACATCATAACCTTCGTTATCTCTGATGAAGAAGCCGGCACACATCAGAGCTGCTGCTATGACGGGCCTTTTCCACCTGCAGAGCGGCTTCATGATTTGCTTCCTGTGTACGACCTTAACATCACTGTCTTTCCTGTTGATAACCAGCCTCCCACCATCGTCATTGGTAACTGTCTTCATTTGAAACATATCCTGGGAGATCATGGTCTTGTGTGTATCTAAAGAACCAGAAACAAGGGTGTTAACATTAACATACGGTATATATAATATCTGTGTCATAATTAAAGGGTACATAAGGACCTTTTTATTTTATTGTGTTACATGTTCCCATGTGTTGCTACAACTGTTTACGTAAGGTGTGTGTATTGTTTTAAAATTTTTTTTTTTTTTTTACATTTTGATCACTTTTTTAAACTTTTACATTGCATTCCCTGCCACAAGATAGCTTCCCATGGACCTCTCAGAACTACATTTCCCATCATCCTCCTGCTCACTGGTAAATCCATATCAGTTACATATGTGAGCAGGAGGGTGATGGGAAATGTAGTTCTGATAGGTCCATGCGGGTACACGGGAAGCCATCTTGATGCAGGGAATGCAGTGTAAAAGTTTAAAAAAGTGGTCAAAATGTAAAAAATATAAAAAATTAAAACAATACACACACCTTGCGTAAACAATTGTAGCAACACATGGGAACTTGTAACACAATAAAATAAAAAGGTCCTTATGTACCCTTTAAGCTGAAGCTACATTTCAAACACTTTGATAATATGTAAGAACAATGTCTGACTATCCATCATGAAAAAATTGCCTGAAGGATGAATTAAGAGCTGAGGATCACAAAATAGACCATGAATCAGCGACAGGGTTTATTACAATTATATAGGGATATAGATTGCGAAACAGCTGCTTAATCTTAAAATTTCAAGGTCAGTTTTCAGGCTTTGCTATGAAGAGAGGCATTTAGCTGCACACTCACAACAGTGACACCTAGTGGAGACTACGCCAAGTGCTCTGGTTTGTGTCAATCACTCCAGTCAACATTGGTATTGAAAACGGCCATCCTTGTAGATAAACCCTTGTGACTCTGTATTCTGCAGGGGAAATGTTTGTTGTTGATGAAGGATCTTCAGCCCCAATAAATATCAACCACCTGAGCGCCAGAGATGCTGATACTCCTCTGGAAGAGTTAGAGTTTGTCCTGGCGTCTCCTCCACAGTTTGGCTACATAGAAAACATTCTGCCAACTCCAGGGTTTGAAAAGAGTAATATGGGCATCAGCATAGGTAAGTGTGTTAAAAAAATAAATAAATAAATAAATAAATAAATAAATGTGATGTGAACTATTAGTTAGGATTGTGTTTGGAGTATTAACTAAATTAATATGCCCTAATGTTATAGCCCTAAAAGTAATTGTAGCTAACAAGATAGTTCCCTAAATTTATCAAACGTATCTTTTAAAACTGCATATTTGAGACATATTAGCTGATCATGGAATTGCAAAATGGCTAGAATTCATGTAATTGTTTTGTTAGCTACAATTACTTTAATATAAACCTCAATAGCCACTTATTTTATAAGCTTTTAAATGTTGAAATCCTGCAATTTCTAATAATCTGTTATCTCACATTATATGTCAAGTAGGAATCGAGTCTATTTATTTTTGCTAGGTCCCGCATACAACTGTTTTTACTGCTGGAGGGTCCAAAGCACAGGAAGGTGCCCCAATATCACTAACTGTATGACTGTACTGGGACTGAAACCCAGGATCTGCTGGCTTTCACAGCTCTGGTGTAGATACTCACTGTTGCATATTGTTTCCTTGTTGTATCTGCTAGGCTCATTTACCATGAAACACATGAAAGAACTCCATATTAACTACGTGCAGTCTCGACACAAGAGGACCGAACCCACTGCAGACCAGTTCATGCTCTATGTCACAGATGGCAAACACCGTTCCATTGAAACACCCTTTTACATCATAATCAACCCAACTAATGATGAAGTCCCACATTTTTTGGCAAGGAACATCACTGTAAGTTTGAGGGGCTGTTTTTTAAATGAATTACTTATTGTGACTGGAGTTCTATACCACAGGTTTTTGAGAGTTTCATACTATGCGGGAATGTGGAGGTATCTGTCTATCTGCCTGTGTCATTTGTTCACATGTATAGAAAATGGATGTAAGTAATTTTTTCATGTCACTGATATCTCTTATTTTGTATTAGCAGCTGGGGATGTATGTTTCTGACATGCTTGTTTTACTACCCTGTAGGTGCAAGAGGGCCAAATGAAGGAACTGGGCCCATCTATAATCAATGTAGTGGACTTAGATATCCCCCAAGACAACCTGGAATTCACCATAATTCAACAGCCACAGCATGGAATGATTATGAATGGAATCTATGGAAATGACATTACGCGCTACAAACGACGTATCCATGGCCACCGCAATCATGAGCTTCCTGTGCATGATTTCACAATGGACAACCTGAAGCAGGGTGCTGTATAATATCAAGCTTCCTAGAGTTCTTTATACTCAACAATACTGGGCATTAATAAGCAAAGTACTCCTTTTTTTAACCAGAGATAGGCACCCAATCTGGATCTCATTTCCCCTTTAAATATTACATCCATAACTAGAAAACACTCCAGTTATATATTTAGTGATACCAAAAGAACATAAGCCCATCTTGCTCGTTTGGTTGTTAGTAGCTTATTGATCCCAGAATCTCATCAAGCAGCTTCTTGAAGGATCCCAGGGTGTCAACTTCAACAACATTACTGGGGAGTTGGTTCCAGACCCTCACAATTCTCTGTGTAAAAAAGTGCCTCCTATTTTCTGTTCTGAATGCCCCTTTATCTAATCTCCATTTGTGACCCCTGGTCCTTGTTTCTTTTTTCAGGTCAAAGAAGTCCCCTGGGTCGACATTGTCTATACCTTTTAGGATTTTGAATGTCTGAATCAGATCGCCGCGTAGTCTTCTTTGTTCAAGACTGAATAGATTCAATTCTTTTAGCCTGTCTGCTTACGACATGCCTTTTAAACCCAGGATAATTCTGGTTGCTCTTCTTTGCACTCTTTCTAGAGCAGCAATATCCTTTTTGTAAAAAGGTGACCAGAACTGAACACAATATTCTAGGTGAGGTCTTACTAATGCATTGTAGAGTTTTAACATTACTTCCCTTGATTTAAATTCAACACTTCTCACAATATATCCAAGCATCTTGTTGGCCTTTTTTATAGCTTCCCCACATTGTCTAGATGAAGACATTTCTGAGTCAACATAAACTCCTAGGTCTTTTTCATAGTTCCCTTCTTCAATTTCAGTATCTCCCATATGATATTTATAATGCACATTTTTTACTATTAAATTTCACTTGCCATGTGTCTGCCCAGTTCTGAATGCTGTCTAGATCATTTTGAATGACCTTTGCTGCTGCAACAGTGTTTGCCACTCCTCCTATTTTTGTGTCGTCTGCAAATTTAACGAGTTTGCTTACTATACCAGAATCTAAATCATTAATGTAGATTAGGAATAGCAGAGGACCTAATACTGATCCCTGTGGTACACCACTGGTTACCTCGCTCCATTTTGAGTTTTCTCCTCTAATCAGTACTTTCTGTTTTCTAGATGTTAACCACTCCCTAATCCATGTGCATGCATTTCCTTGAATCCCTACTGCGTTCAGTTTGAGAATTAATCTTTTATGTGGGACTTTGTCAGAATCTTTCTGGAAATCAAAATAAACCATGTCGTATGCTTTGCAATTATCCATTTTCAATGTTGCATCCTCAAAAAAGTCAAGTAGGTTAGTTAGACATGATCTCCCTTTCCTAAAACCATGCTGGCTGTCTCCCAGGATATTGTTACCATATAGGTAATTTTCCATTTTGGATCTTATTATAGTTTCCATAAGTTTACATATAATAGAAGTTAGGCTTACTGGTCTGTAGTTACCTGGTTCGGTTTTGTCTCCCTTTTTGTGGATCGGTATTACGTTTGCTATTTTCCAGTCTGTCAGTACAACCCCTGTGTCAAGAGACTGTTGCATGATCTTGTTTAGCGGTTTGTAAATAACTTCTTTCATTTCTTTGAGTACTATTGGGAGGATCTCATCCAGCCCAGGGGATTTGTTTATTTTAAGAGCTCCTAGTCCCTTTAACACTTCTGCCTCTGTTATGCTAAAGTTATTTAAAATTGGATAAGAACAGGTTGACATGTGGGGCATATTGTCCGTGTCCTCCTTTGTAAAAACCTGTGAAAAGTAATCATTTAATATATTTGCTATTTTTTTCTCTTCATCTATGATTTTGCCATTTGCGTCTCTTAAACATTTAACCTCCTCTTTGAATGTTCTCTTGCTGTTATAATATTGGAAAAACATTTTGGAATTGGTTTTAGCCCCCTTAGCAATATTGATTTCTATCTCTCTCTTGGCCTTTCTAACTTCCTTTTTGACTTGTGTTTGCAGTTCCAAGTACTCTTTCTGTGTACTTTTTTTTGGTCCCTTTTAAATGCTCTGTGAAGTGCCTTTTTTTGCTGAATATTTTTTTTAATTGATCTATTAAACCATTTTGGCCATTTTGTTTTAGATTTAGATTTGTCTACTTTTGGGATGTAATTGTTTTGCGCCTCTAGTACTACATTTTTGAAAAACAGCCATCCTTTTTCTGTGGATGTTTTCTCTATTTTACTCCAATCTACTTCTGTTAGTCTCTGTTTCATACCTTCATAGTTTGCTTTTCTAAAATTGTAAACCTTAGCTTTAGTCATTACTTTTGGGGTTTTAAAAAATACTTCAAATGAGACCATGTTGTGGTTTGAGTTTGCCAATGGCTCTCTGACCTCTGTTTTAGTTATTCTGTCTTCATTATTTGAAAAGACTAAATCAAGGCATTCCCCTCTAGTCGGTGCCTTGACAAATTGCGTTAGGAAGCAGTCATTTGTCATTTCCACCATTTCAATTTCGTCCGTCGTGCTCCCCACCGGGTTCTTCCATTTTATACGGGGGAAGTTGAAATCCCCCATTAGTATGGCTTCTCCTTTTCTACACGCATTTCGAATGTCATTGTATAACAGATTATTTTGCTCAGCGTCTGAATTTGGTGGTCTATAGCATGCTCCTATTATTATGCCCTTTGAATTTTTGTCCATTATTCTGACCCATATTGATTCTGCATTGTTTTCTTTGTCCAGATTTAACACCTGGGCTTCAAGACTATTTCTTATGTATAGCGCTACCCCTCCGCCTCTTCTGTACTGCCTGTCTTTCCTATACAGTGTGTACCCACTAATATTATATTCGTCTCCATCACTCTCAGACAACCAAGTTTCTCTAACACCTATCACATCGTAGTTACTTGTTAGTGCAGTAGCTTCAAGTTCTAACATTTTGTTTCTGAGACTTCTAGCATTAAGATAAATACATTTAATAGTTGTCTTACCTGAGTTGTTGCCCTTGTTTAGATGTGGTCTTCCTTCTGTTTTTTTGTTTTCTCCCCCCTTCCTTTCTAGTTTAAATGCTTCTGGACCTCCTCAAGGATCCTTTCTCCAAGTAGATTGGTTCCCTTTCTGTTTAAGTGCAGTCCGTTGCACCTATATAGATAGTCCTTGTTGTAGAATGTGCTCCAATGTTCAAGAAAGGTGAAGCCTTCCTGTGTGCACCACGATTTTAGCCATGCATTTTGATTTTGTATTTCCAGCTGTCTATATGGTCCTTTGCAAGGTGCCGGCAGTATCCCAGAAAATACCACAGTTTTGGTCTTGTCTTTTAATTTCCTTCCTAGCTCTCTGAATTTGTTTTGCAGGGATCTTGGTCTGTCTCTTCCAATGTTGTTTGTACCGATGTGGACGACTTCTACCGGGTCGTCTCCTGTTCGTTCTAGGAGCCTGTCCATGTTCTCAGTGATGTGCTTGACAGAGGCTCCTGGAAGGCAGCACACTGTTGTAGTAAGGGGGTCCAAACTGCGAACTAAACTTGCTGTGTTTCTCAATATGGAGTCCCCAACAATCATGACCTCCCTTCTTTTTGCTGCCTGGTCAGCACTGTTTATAGGGTCCTGGCTGTTGTTTCTTTCATTCTCTTGATGTTGGTTTTGGTCATATAAATGTTGAAGTGGCTCAAATTTGTTGGATGTCTGGATTTCTGGTGGTTGTGTTTGACGAAGTTTCTTTTTTTCCCTGCTTCTGCCTATCTGAACCCAGCTGTTTCGACTCTTTTCCATCTCCCTGGTGGCTTTCAGTCTGCTAGGGGTGCAGACTTCCATGAATTGTGGGTGTGTCAGCTCCTCAAGCTCCTGGTGCTGTCTCATTTCCTCCAGCTCCATTTCTACCACACTTACTCATTGAAGCAAGTCCTGGATCTTGCAGCACTTTACACAAACTTGGTTGAGCTCCTTTGGGTTTTCTTGGATTTCCCACATCATGCAGTTGTCACAGATTACTGGCTTGAAGACCTTTTTTGTGTTGGTAGTTTAGCTTCTGCAGCTGTCAACCTGCTTTCAAACTGCTTCTAACTGCATTGTACTTGTCCACGACTGTACTTCTCTCACGATGTCGCTTTCACACGCTGTCATATTTTTCTGATAACAAGCTGCTTGTTATCAGAAAAATACACGCAACTGTAAGGCTTTAAGCTGCAATGTTTTCTGATTAAAGCAACTCCTGATTTAATTTAAAGATGTAATTCCTCCTTTCTGCTTCTAACTGAGTTGAAAAAGACACTTATAAAATTCTAGGACAAACATTTTGACTGGAAGCTTTTTTCAATGTATTTGTTTATCATACAATGGAGAACAATTGTTGGTCTACGACTAGGCTTGGAACAGACTTTTTCATTTTCACTTTCCAGGAATGAAGCTCATGTACATACATGATGACTCAGAGAACATGGATGATGGCTTCACGATTCAGCTGTCTGATGGAAAACACGATGTCCGCAGATTGGTTTCGGTCAAGATCTTTCCCGTCAACGACGAGAAGCCCCAAGTTATAAAGTACATTTATTTGATCTTCTCTGTTTAGTTTGTTTATTCTTGTTTCCTAATAAATAATAATAATGTACTTAAAAAGCCACATGACAGCACAATTTGCCTGAGTAGGGAAACATGTAATCTCATGCTTTCATAAATGTAAATATATAAAAAACTTTTGATGAAACTTTGGTCCACAAGACTAGGAACTTATTTATACAGGTATTGGTCTACTTGAAATGTTTGGCTGACTTGACTTGTAAATGTGTATAATATAATATTGTGTCTAGTTAATGCTATATCTAAACAACTGTGCTGTTTTGACTTGCTTAGGAACAATGGATTGGATGTGGAGATGGGAGAGTCCAGGATTATCTCCAGTGCAACCCTCTCTGCAGAAGATAATGACTCTCCTGGCGAGCAGCTCTACTTTGTGTTTGATGGCATTCCAGGGCAAGGAGTACTTCAGAGGAAGGTCAGTGGATGCCGAGAGCTACACAAAGGATGACGTTTAAGGGTACAATTAAGAAAATGTGATGTTGTTTTCTAAGGGGTCTGCACACAGCATTACTGTTGTCTTCAACCATTCCTGTAGATTTATCATTGACATCCTTAAGGAAGAACATTTGAGGTATTATTTAGATCATTTAGCACACTGCAGAAGGCAAAAATCTTTTTGCGTTTGCGTATAGTTGCAGAAACGTTTTATAAAAAAGACATAAACCTGCGAATGACTTAGACCACTTCCAGTGATGTGATCATAAAGGTAGGATCAGGGAGTAAAACAACTAATGAGTTAAAGCTTTGTGAATTCGCCCCTTTGTTTTACTTTTACATATTGTCTTCAGCTGAACTAAGGTGCCTGCTAACAAGTGGGAAATGCAAGTGTCAAGAACGAGACATCCCCTACCCCACAAAAAAACTTACTGTTTCTATTTTTTCATCTCAACTGATCCACCCTGTATACATTACTAAAAATAATAAATAAGCCCCCCAACCGGTTGTTGTTTTTGAGTAGTTTTGTCACTATAGCAACACGCCTATTTCTTCTTATCGTTCTCTCAGGTAGGCTCTGACTGGGTTGCTGTCTCTGCTGGAATGAACTGCACTCAGGAGGACATTGATATGAACCTCCTGAGGTACACGCACACAGGAGGTGTAGGATCCCTCGGCCAGGATTCCTTCAGCTTTCATCTATGGGATGGGAGCAACCGGTCTCCAGCTCAGCACTTCTACATCACAGTCAAGGACATGGAAAAAGGTAGAAAAATGTATCTTGCCTTTTAAACAGACTGGCATAGTGATTCTCAGCCTGCCCAGTGTGTGTATTGATACTGGTATTAAACTGATGAACCCACAGCAACAATAATGTGGAATCTACTTGTGTGGTCATCATGGCCCAAAATGATAACTGGACTATGCTAGTCTACCTAATAAATAACAGATATAAAAAGTACACATACTGTGCAAGAGTTCCAGTGAATGAGAGATTCATGCACCATCCACCTAACAAAGGAAGATCATTATAATTAATGTCCTAAAGTTTGCCTTGTGTTTACTGTGATGTGCCGACACATGTATTTCATGTGAATCCTGCTTCCTAATGTGGGGAATATTTACTGTGGGTAACATATGCACAGATTACTTTAGCATTTTTCTGAGCAACAGAAACACCGCTGCACTTTAATGAACTGCGCTGTGACCCTTTTTTATGCTTCCTTCCAGGAGAAATTGCAATTTTTGTTAAACCCCTCAATATCTCCAAAGGAGAGCGGGTCATGTTGACCACTGATACTTTGCTTTCCGTGGATGGCACTGACAAGCCTGAAGAGCTGATGTATGTCATTACCTCTCCGCCTGCCGGTGGCCACATCGAGTATGTCAGTTACCCCGGGGTGCCCATCACCACTTTCAGCCAGATGGATATCGCTGCACAGACAGTCTGCTTTGTTCATGACAACAGAGCACATTCACTGAAGGAGGTGTTCAGGTAAGACTGCAAGGTATGTGCTTGGAATTTAAAGGCACTATCAAAATGAGGGGTATTACTGCCAAAATACTGTAAAGATAAAAAGGTGTATTTATTAACATTAAAATGTTGTTTAAGTCTGACCACATGACCTACTGAAAGCTGTAAGATACTAAATAATTTAACTAGAAACAAGATCTTTAATTTGTGACATATTTCAATAGTTTCATATAATACTAGCATGACATAGCACATCATATGTCTTACTAAAAAGGACCAGGACTAGGACAAAGCCTGTGGATGCTTTGAGAATCTACATGGCTGACACCCCCTGAAGTAATAGGTGTGCATTATCATTTAGTTTCAGTAGATGCGGTGAAAAATAAACATACACACATGCTGAAGGCATGCCTTGCCTCTCTCGTTGCCAGATTTGTTGTCAGCAACGGCTTGTCCACTCGGAATGGGGCGATGGAGATTGCCGTGGAGACCGCTGACCGCATCCTGCCTACGGTCTCCCACAACGCGGGCCTGCGTGTGCTGGAGGGCTCGATGATGGTGATTCCACCCAAGGCCCTGCAGCTCTCTGACCCGGACACCCCGGAACACAGTCTAACTTTCCAGCTTGCACAGCTCCCACGATACGGGCAGCTCTCTCTGCGTGGTGCCCCGCTTCTTCAGCACAGCTTCACCCAGTTCGAAGTGAACAGCATGGACCTGGCCTACAAACACGCTGGAGGGGACTCCCAGATCGACCACTTCAGCTTTGTGGCGTCTGACGGGACCAACCACGGTTTCCTCGTTGACGGGGAAAAGCAGACAGAGCCGGTCTTCTTCACTATCCAGGTACTAACACAAATCCATCATTTTAATGAGCAATATAACATTAAGTATGGGTAATGAGGTATTGCAAAGACATTATAAAGTTTATAGGGGCTCCCGAACAGCGCATCTGGTAAAGGCGCTCCGCATGGAGCGCAGGATGCGCCCTATAGCCTGGACATCGCCGGTTTGAGTCCAGGCGATTCCAGAGCCGACCATGGGCGGGAGCTCCCAGGGGGCGGCGCACAATTGGCTGAGCATAGCCTGTACGCTGTTGTCCTCCGACGCTGTAGCTCTGAGGTGACTGCATGGTGGGCCTGCAGTGTGTAAAAGAAGCGATCGGCTGACGACACACGGTTCGGAGGACAGCGTGTGTTCGTCTTCACCGCTCCCGAGTCAGCGCGAGGGTGAGCGGTGAGCTGAGCCAAAAAATAATTGGCTATTCCAAATTGGGGAGAAAATGATAAAAACAATTAGCTTACTAACAATTACTAAATCAACAGAAATATTTTTGGTCACAACAAATAATGCCTTGAATGCCTTTGGTAAATAAACAAACAAAAAAAACAGGATTCATAGTATTGTCTGTGGTATAATATCAGTTTCTCTAAAACCAATGACCTTTGATAATCGATTATAGCTTTATTTAAATATAAAATAATGGTTGCACATTTTGAGTATCATCTTAAAAGTTCATATTTACATAATATATTTACAAATGACACAACATATAATTACCTATAATTTGTCTGTATTTAAAGCCATGTAGCACCCAGTCAGTCCCAAGCCACCAGTCCCCTGCTTATTTGCTTTTTGTCATCTAGGTAGAGCAACTAGACAAGTCTTCTCCTAGAATCGTTCAACTCCAGTGCGTATCAAAGGTGGAATTGTTGAAGGACGGGCGTTACGGAACCTACATCTCCTCCAGAGACTTGAAAGCAACAGACGCCGATACCAAGGATGAGGAGATCATCTTCCAGATCCTACGGCCTCCGGATTTTGGTTACCTGGAAAACACAACAACAGGTAAGGTTGCAACAGGAAAACCCACCTCTCTGCATCATCTGTTATCACAGAAACTAACCACTAACAAATTAAGAATTAAATAAATTAGAAAGGAAGTATGATGAAGTATTAAAAGGTGTGAGACCGTAATTCTAACTGTTATTGATTTCAAGGAGACTTTGTGCGACAGCGGTTTACTCAGAAGGATCTAAACAGAAGACATATCCTTTATGTCATCAACCCATCTCTGGAGGCCTTGTCTGACAGCCTGGAGTTTTTGGTTTCAGACCCAACAGGAAATACTGGCATTCCACAAACGTAAGACACTTTCATTCTTTTTTTTCTTTTTTTAATCTGAATGAAAACTGAATATAGCAGTCTTAAATCAGCAAACAATTACTTACGATTGGCTTTTGAGCCCATTTGCAGGCAGTCACCAATAGAGATTCCAAGGAGTATTCCTCCATGACAGAGGAAGTAAACGCTGTCACTGCTTGTGTTATCCCTGTTCCGTGGACAAAGAGACTTCGATCTACATTGTTTTAAGAGCAGTAAATATAACAGAAATTACATTTAAAGGCAGACATAATCACCATGTCGTTGCTGCAGTATGAAGGCAGGTTCTGGAGGCTTGGTGGACGGCATCTTAAAATTAGTATGTTATACTAATTATTAACAATAATAAAGTTGAAATTGTATAACCTCTTTTTTTCACATGAAATTCTACTGAATTTACTGCAGGCTTGAACTGAAGTGGTCTCGAATCGAGTTCTCACATTCCGAGTATGTGGTGTGTGAAGATGTAGGGACACTTTCATTGCCAATCACTAGAGAGGGCTATGCGATGGATTCTTCTTTCATTGGTATCAAGGTAAATGCTAATCTTGGTTGTCTCGCAATTCAAGAGAATCTTTTCAATTCAATGCAATTTGTTATCTTAATAGAAAACTAATGTGACAACCAATTGATATTTGCATCAACATACATTTGAAATGAGCTACATAATTGCTAAGCATCAATTTGTTCAGGTAAAATAAACAGTGCTTGACAAAGACACACATTAGACACCTTCATGAAAGGAATGTAAATTAGAAGCTGTTACTATATGAAAATGTACATTACCTTCACATTCTTACAGAAGTTGCACGGAGAATGCAGACATCGACAGTGTGTGTCTTCCTCTAGTGGATAACGAGTGTAATTGCAGGTTATCATTAATAAGAACAATCGTATCCACAAATGTAACTTTCCATCTTGACTTCAGAGATCTCAACTTCAACTCAATCTGCTTACTCTTAATGTGATTTTCACAGAGCTCATGTACAGTCCTTAAACATATTACAGGTGTGGCTGTATGTACTGTAGATGGACAGAGAACACAGAGCTCCTTGTTTGTTAATCTTATTGTGCTGCTGTTTTATTATTCAGGTCAATGAGATCTCTGCTTCTGACGGGAAGGATTTTACCCTCAGCCCCTCCAGCTTGATCCAGTTTGATCCTGGTACGTTATTAATGTGTTTCCCTTTCGTTTCAAGAGTAGATTTGTCAATTGCAGGACTGGATCTGGGAGGCAAAGTCAGCAAAGGAGTCTTTCTCCTCGGGCACCTGCTGAGCTCAAAGTGGACTCGTACAGGGCTGGCCTTTGTTTTCCAGCTTGCCAACATGGGTGTCAAGTGGCTTGGCAGTGGGATCACTGTTTAGATGTTCATTCAACTATTTTCCTTCAAATGTCATGCAAATCTAAAAAGTGTTTGAATTTTAAGATAAGTTGCTGCTGCAGTCTAGCAGATTCACCCATGATGAACACAGCATGTGCTGGCAGGTGTTAATTACAATAACCTCCAGTCTTTTTATCAATACAGGTACTGCTGGAATGATGTGGCTGAGAGTCAAAGTGTTTTTCTTTCATTCCCAGGGGTTTCGGCCAGGACTTGGAACATAGGGATTACAAGTGACAGACTGGAAGAACCTGAGGAGGTGTTTGAGGTGGTTCTCAACTCCCCTGTTAACACTGTGCTGGGAAGCAAGACGAAATTAATGGTGAAAATCACTGACTCAAGGAAAGGTATGAATTGGATGCGAAGGCACCCGTCCCTGACTATGAAATAGTCTGCAGCCGTCTGCACAGTATAGAGGACTATGGGTTTTGTATGCACTTGATCGAAACAGTGGTAGATCTTAATACCACCACATTTTCATCACATATTTTTACATAGTGTAATTAGTTTTTGTTATGTACTCTATTTCAACACTTTATTTTTGCCAGCACAATACAGCCATCTTTATTTAGGGAGAAATAAAATAATCAGAAATGTATTTTAATATGGAGGTACTGCATCACCAATGTGTTTTTTGGAGCTGGGTTGTAGGGTAACAATAAAATCAGTATGTGAATGTGTGTTGAACCTTATTCTGAACCAAGCAGATCTTGTTTTTTGCACACAGGTCAGTGTAGTAACAGTAGAAACACTGGCCAGGTCCCAGGTATCCCTCGACTAAGAGGTCAACTCACCCCAGTCACTGCTGAGTATCCTCCCCCCAGCCATGGTGTAATCCAGGTCGAGAAAATCCCACTTACCCCTGTGGAGGGCACTGGGTGGACAAGAGGCAACGTACCACAGGAAAACAACCAACCTCCACCAAAGAAAAGACTCAGGGTCATCGGAAATGGGAAAACGGTAAGCAACTGGCAACAATTTTGATGGCATTAAGTATAATGTATGTGTTTTTGAAAAGCGTTTTGGGTGACTGCAAAAGGTAACAATTCCTACTGTATTTCAGGGTGAGATATTCTTGTATAAAAAAAGGGTCGAAATCAATACAACAATTGTGCTTCTTAGGTAAACATGGGGAGGGGAGATATTGAGAGTGAATGGGGAAATGGTCAAGTTATTAATGAAGCTGTAGAAGCTTGCATATTTCTACAATTTTCGATGGACTGTGAGGAAACTAGTATGTACAGATTTTAAATGGTAAAACCTGTAATATAGCATTCCAACAAATGCATTATTTAAGCCTACATCTAATTCCACCAACTGTTTACTAATTAAGTGTCATGAATTGTGTTGTTGTTTGAGAGGGCCAAATTGTGGGTGAAAATTGATAAAAACAAAACAACTTTTGATAAAACCAGGATTTTGGAGTACAATATTGGTAAAGGCCATAGCTTTTAAATTTTTAAAAAAAGTTAGATTTACTAAACTTACACCTGGAAATTATTACAAATGTTTTCTTTGCCTCCATTATTTAGCATCTTACTTAAGTACTTATTTCTTTCTAACAGGTCCGTCCTTCATACGTTGAACGAAATGAGACAGATGTAGTGTTTACAGTAAGTTAATTTCATTTGGTTACACTATTTTTACATTATTCATGCTCTTGGCTAAAGGTTCATTCTAATTACTACTAAGTTTTCTGTCTGAGGGCATTATTGTCTTTTGAAAAAGTGCAAAAAACAAAATACATTACAATGTACAATACAAAACCATATTTAAATTAGGTTGGGGCTCTACATGATTAACTACTAAAACATTAATCAGCAAATGTTTTAACCCTCATAAGGTAACCTGGGGTCCATTTGGACCCCACTGTGCTTTAGTATCAGTTATTATGTGGATCTAGTGACTTGATTTTTGTTTCCTTTTAGGTAGTTGTCAGGCACCAATCCTGTTACAATATGCAAAGGATAATTCTAGTCCAGGTAGCCTGGTTGAATTTCCCAAATTATTTTAGGTATGGGGTCCGTATGGACCCCAGGCGTAGTGTATCAGAGGGCCCAACCTTCTTGCGTGAATATCTCAGGCACCGTAATAGCTAGCTTCCTGGTTTGAAAGTATGGAATTAAAGCTTTCTAATGATGTATCGTATGTCCTGAACAGACGTTCCTAAGAGAAACAAAAAGCAAACCGAAACTAAGGCTTGAGTCATGTGACATGAGTCGTCTCCTAAGTTTTGTTTGTTGCCTATTACTCGGTCGTTTCAAGAGATAGCGTTCCAGTTTCAACGTCATTTAAAAGTTCAGGCTTTGCGCTTTCCATTGATGTCAGGCATGGCTGTATGCGTACTTTCTACCACCCCCTCATTCAGTGCTCCAGTGCTGTGACGCGCAGTAAATTGGTAGGTGTGTTCAAGTGCCTGTAACTCAAAAACAGAAAGAGCTAGGAACAGAATAAACTACAGCATGCAGAATACAGTGGTGCCTTCACTTGCTAGGAGACAGCTGTGCGCATTGGGCATCTTATCCATTTTGCATAGCATAAACAACACATTATACCAAACGATGGCTAGAAGTAAAGGAAAAGCAAAATAAAGTGTTCATATACACATTGACATTCATTCATTTACTCCAGTTGTTAGGTTACCAGGAAGTTTTTTTGACGTGTCCTTGTGAGGGTTAAATTAAAAAAAGTAAAAAATCTAATCAAAAATTAAAATAGAAGATACTTTTCTTGCTTTGGCCCCGTGCTTTGACATCTTTATTCACACATCTTAATGTATCCAGATCGTGCTCATTCCTGCAACAGTGTTGGTGCTCTGATTGAAATGTATACATTGTTGTGGGAACAGTAAACAAACATTGTTGCAGATTTGCACATATATCTCAAGGCACATTCTGTAATATACTTGCAACCAAGATAATTCTGCTGCCCCCAGGTAATCTTTCCTCTGTTACCAACAAGAAACTATTCCTGTATTTTTGTCTCATCTCACTTAATTCACTATCATCGCTCTAACTGTATTATTCTCCCTTGAATGGTGTTTCCTTTTTGGATTCAGTACCATGGGATCATGTCACTCAGAGTGGAGGATGATACCTCTCCATCTAGCTCTGGTAAAAAAGCCAAGGTACTGGTGACCAGTAGAGGGCAGCAGAGGTATCCTGTTGGTTCTCCTGGATCAACTGAGCTCCTGCATGCTGATAGAGCAGCCGCCCACTCCACAAAACAGGTACTGAAACATAACAGGTCATTTTAAGCACAAATTAAACTACAAAATCCACTCCTATACTTTTCATTACTTCTTTATTGCCAACTCTTATAATTGCCATGCCTTACCAAATCCTGTATGGCTGTCTTGTACTAAGGAACAGTGGTCACACAATGGCAGCTACACTGGTATGAGACTTTGTTAGACTGGTACCACAGAGGTAATCTTTTCATATTTTGACATACAAATGTTATCACAATAGTACAAATACACACATCAAGTGTAGTTACTTATGGATAGTGGTGTATCAAGAATGGTTAAACTTGGGAAAGCGATCTGATGAGAACAGAAATGTATTACTGATTACACACTGGAATACAGTTAAGCTGATATTGGTTCTCGTTGTAGGATGACTATAGCAGATCCTTTCCCAAGCCTTGCACACCTGACCTGAAAGGCCTTCTTCATTTTGACCAGAGTGCCCAAAAACTGTTTGATTGTGATGGGATTTCTTGGAAACCATGGAAGCCAACCAATGATGTAATTACCTTTCTGCTTTAAATGACTATGTCTTGCCTTCTTGTTACAGTGTATTATATTTGCTGCTGCCAGTTTCTAATGCACCCTTAAAGCATGCTTTATGGACAGCTTGACATATTATTCAATTGAGATGATTTGTTTAAACTGATGGGAGTGTTTTTAGCTTAAAAAAATACAGGGCAGTTCATTCTACTGACTTTTCTATAAATACCACAAAGAAATTGACTATTATTTTATTTCAGGACATCAGTGCTAAGAAATGTCCTCCTGGATGGACCTACCATGGAAGCCATTGCTACTACATGAGCACTGACCACAAATCAACATGGAATTCAGCTGCAAGAGCTTGCAAGGAAATGTAAGGGCAACATTGCATTGCTCATGCAAATAATATATGCATCTGAAATGCTTTTATACTCTTGGTTTGTTGCTTGATTTGTGTATTGTATTACTCCCACTGGGGGTGTATATCTCCAGCAACAGAGATGCAGTAGGCACTGTTTTTAAGGTGTGTGTAGAGAACCAGTCATTCAATTCAGTATCAGAATTAGAGCCATAGTGCCCTACGTATTCGATATTCTGACTAGTGCTTGTTTGGTTAATAGAGGTTTTTATCATACTTACATGTTTCACATATCTTCCAAACTGCTTATCAAATTGTGTTGAAACAGTGTATCATGGGGATAGTTTGTCTGACTTTGATCAATCTTTGCATGGATATTTGCTGTAATAAGTTATTGAACCTTTATTATTTATATGACTGATGGGGAATAGGGCAGCAGTGTGGAGTAGTGGTTAGGGCTCTGGACTCTTGACCGGAGGGTCGTGGGTTCAATCCCCGGTGGGGACACTGCTGCTGTACCCTTGAGCAAGGTACTTTACCTAGATTGCTCCAGTAAAAACCCAACTGTATAAATGGGTAATTGTATGTAAAAATAATGTGATCTCTTGTAACAATTGTAAGTCGCCCTGGATAAGGGCGTCTGCTAAGAAATAAATAATAATAATAATAATAATAATCTTTATGTTGTATTGTTTATTTTTGGACAGACATCATGGCAATCTGGTTAGTGTCCTCTCAAAACCTGACATGACATGGCTGTGGGACTTCAGCGGAAGGAAGCCATTTTGGATTGGTATGAATTTTAGAAAATGGAGTGGAATATACAGTAGCGTGTAATACATATTGTGTCAGTACAGTGTAATAGATATTGTGTCAGTACAGTGTAATAGATATCGTGTCAGTACAGTGTAATAGATATCATGTCAGTACAGTGTTATAGATATCGTGTCAGTAGAGTGTAATAGATATCGTGTCAGTACAGTGTAATAGATATCGTGTCAGTACAGTGTAATAGACATTGTGTCAGTACTGTGCAATAGACATCGTGTCAGTACTGTGCAATAGACATCATGTCAGTACAGTGTAGTAGACATTGAGTCAGTACAGTGTAATAGATATTGTGTCAGTACAGTGTAATAGATACCGTGTCAGTACAGTGTAATAGACATCGTGTCAGTACAGTGTAATAGATATCATGTCAGTACAGTGTTATAGATATCGTGTCAGTAGAGTGTAATAGATATCGTGTCAGTACAGTGTAATAGACATTGTGTCAGTACAGTGTAATAGATATCGTGTCAGTACAGTGTAATAGACATTGTGTCAGTACTGTGCAATAGACATCGTGTCAGTACTGTGCAATAGACATCGTGTCAGTACAGTGTAGTAGACATTGAGTCAGTACAGTGTAATAGATATCGTGTCAGTACAGTGTAATAGATATCGTGTCAGTACAGTGTAATAGACATCGTGTCAGTACAGTGTAATAGACATCGTGTCAGTACAGTGTAATAGACATTGTGTCAGTACAGTGTAATAGATATCATGTCAATCGGAACATTATTATTAAGCCAAACATTTTTTCTGCAAAATGCTTTGTCATGAATTACACAAGAATTCCTGTAGGCTCTCACAAGCTTATGATTTAAAATTTACAAGATCCCATCCGTAATTTAATTTTGTACTGTTAAGGAGGACTTACCGGTATTTGCTGCCAATTTTAGCATTTTATGAGAAGAAGTGGCTAGCATAAGCAGTGACAAAGTGAGCCACTTTCGAACCCAGGCACCCATTGGTAATCAGCTAGTTCATTAAAGGGATACTTTATATCTTCAACATTTAGCTAATATGTCATTTCTTACCTGTTTAATACCCTGTTATGTGTGTGCTCTATTAGTCTGTATTGCTGTGTTTGCTGAGATCATCAGGCTTATAGCGCAAATGTCCTTTTCAACCAATTTTAACTGCTGTGAAGAACTTTGAGACCTTAGTCACATTTTGTTGTTTCTTAATGGAAAATAAAAAGAATGAAATCAGATCACATTATGATTACATGTTAAACACATCATTTAAAATATGAGTCAAAGTTTTTTTTTTTTATTCCTAAGCAAAATTAATCGCTGTTTTTTTATTTCTACAAGAAATGAAAAAGAATGAAATCACATCTTATCACAAGGCGAGGCACCTGCGATGTTGACACGGCAAATTTCTTTGCAACAGCAGCCTGAGAAACCACAAGAGACTCCAGCTCCTTCAAGAGTTCAACATGGTTTACGCAATTTACACAAGTCACAGCATAATACTCACTGCACTGTGCTACGCGACCTGTCTTGCTCTGAAAAGCGATCATCCTTTGAAAATACTGTATCCCAATTAAACAGTGACATCCCAATTAAACAACATAAATAGCATTGGGAAGAACCGTCTCCCAGAGTTCTGACCCATTTAAGCACAGTATCCCCATTAGGCAGCAAGAGAGATTTTCTACCACCTCACTTCAGGAACTCTGCTCTTGAAAGTTATTGAAAAAGGACATTTTTGCTGAAAACGTTTGTAAAGTACAATATGGTATAAGCTGAAAACAAATCCAACAGATAATGACAGAGAACACGCTGCATCATCTAAACCATAAAATGTGGTTTGTGACTGAAATATAAGAGATTTTATAACCACCTACCAAAACATAATAAAGACTGTTATTGAGAATTATTTAAATGAATACAATGTCCAGCAGTTGGCACCAATATGATTAGTTGTGGGTAATTAATGCTTTCACATTTCCCACAGGCCTGAATGACAGAGTGAAGGCAGGGAAGTGGGAGTGGCTTGATGGAGAGCCAGTGTCCTTCACAAACTGGAGGAAAGGACCCCCAAGGGTATCAAGGAAGGCTTCAAAGAACTGTGTGTTAGTTTGGAGAAGAGGGAAGTGGCAAGCGAAAGACTGCAAGAAAGGAAAAGGCCATAACTACATCTGCTATGTGAAAACATGAGGAAACCTGACCATCTGTGGGACAAAAAAAGAAGGACATTAAGAATATAATACAGGGATCTAGCATAAAACTGTGGCCTGAAGGTTTGTTAATCAAACAGGTACCCCTTTAAGTTAGGGGGCTATCTGTGATTATTGTAATAAACTGTATGACATTTTGAATGGGGTTACCAATTCTATAACCAAAGAAGAAGAACCTTTTTTAGGTCTGTAATCTGAATACTTTTTGTACTGTGGGTAGCAGTACCCAGAAGTGTCCAGTGTCACCCTTTAGAAAAAGGAAATGGGTTTATATTTTATTTAAATAAAATACCCAAACTATTTATATAGCCATGGTCTACTTGGTTAAAGGTAACTAGAATATTTTGCTGTAAAATAAAAATTGTTACTTGTATATATTTTATTCTACATGTATTTATTTTTAATCAAGCACACAATGCTAAAAGAAGAGCTTTGTGTAACTAATGTGTTAAACTACATTTTACACGGTGGCGATTCTGGTGCCTGACATTCATAAATGTTATAACACTGTGTCAAGGGCGACTGTCCAGTACTGCTTTAGGTTTTGTGATTGGAAAGCATTGCAGGTTAAAATAGTAGAAATTCTAAAATATTTTGCAGGTGGCATTTATGATGTACTAGCAGTGCATTTAGTAAATAGCTCTGCTATTCATAAAGGACATGACAAGAATGTGAGAAAAGCAAAAGAAACCTTTAACTTCATTTCACAATAAACAAATATGTTACATAGTACTGAAACACTGGACTAATCCTTATGATGAATACAACTTTTGTGATAAATTAATTAAATCTGATAAGTTTTTTGTGTGTCAAACATAATCATGTTATTTAACACAAGAAATATAAATAGTGTTTTCACCAGGGTGGTTACTATAGACCATTTGTCTTTTATACAGGTTTGACATTATATTATAAAGGTATGTATGTAATTGAATTATGATCATTTATGAAGTTGTAATGCTTGGTATCAAAGGGCCATGGTAAGTTTCCAAAGAAATGTTTCTACTCCAAATGTATAATGGTGAAGGACCCAGAACGGGTCCATAAAGGGTGTATCCGGATCAGCACCTTGTCATGGCACCCAAAGACATTGAGTGGCTGGACTACAACTATGCTATTTGGTCGTTAAGCAGAACTCTGTTCTCTATCTGGTCCACCTCTTTTGTCCCATACAACCGGTTCTAGAACAGACACAATTTCACATTGGGAGAGGACAAATCTCTTTGGTAACTTCCCATGGTCCTTTTGCCAAATCATCCTTTTTTGTTTGGAACTTTACATTTGCATTGTGCCATAGACTTGATATTATACACGCGGTATATGAGGATGCATAATGTCAGCAAAAACATTTAAAAGATAGTGTCCGACTTGCAGATTAACTGCAGATATTGCATGGCTCAGTACGTAATAACACAATATCAAACTAGTGAGGATGGCTAAGTAGCAAAGCCACACATTTCTCATGGGATGCCATTCTCATACGTGTCACAAGACATTACACTTTCAAATGTTACTAGGACCCAATAGAAATGAAATGTGTACAGTATCTCAACAATACTATCCTATAGAACCAGGTATTTCCAGAGCAATTGTTTGTCTAAATGTATATTGCCTTTTCATTTTTTACTATTTCACTTTGAAACTGAACATGGTGCTAAACTAATTACATTTTCATCAGGTTTTGCAAAAGAGAATGTGCCTAATTCACTAAGCTTTAGCTTCAGTGCAACATTTGTCAATGTAGCAAAATGAAAAGGTTAATTTGTAAATTGTTTCTTATCAAATGGGGTAAACTTCGCTCTGCAGCAAAACTGCTATGCTGGCTTAATTTCTATTCTGTTTGTTTGTCCATTTATCAAAATTGTATGTTACTTTTATATTACAGTTATGTATAAATATGCACTGTATTAATGTTTAAGAATGTAATCAAAATGTAATTAACCTTAAATATTTTAATGCTGTTAATATTGTTTTATATATACATTTTTGTTACTAGTTTCTGGTGTTTTATGTAGTTTGTAAAACAGTCAAGGGAACAGCTGCTCATGAATTTCATTATATATGTAAGCTCATGATAACCCCTGATTAGATTAGAGAGAGACAACCTAACTTTATTCATGCAATATGTATATGTATTTGTACTTGAGGACCAGGGAAACGTTAGGCTTTATATATACTGTATATGATGAGCATTAAAAGAAACTTATCACTATAATAACACATTTATGTTCGAAAAAAATAAGGTATATGAATGATGGACACTGACTAAATGTTTTTGGTTTCTTTTTAATCACTCGGTCATTCATCCTTGACCATCACCTAATTAGTGAGACAGTTGCTTGGACACTGGATATGGAGTAATTCCAGTTGTTGAATTGCAAGCTTGAATAAAAGCAATAAAGATCACAGAAAAAAACAATATGCCACGTCTGTCAAGAGAGCAGCGCCTTCATGCAATCGGCATGTTGGAGGCTGGACTAGGGCAGCGTACTGTGGATCCCCGTCTTGGGTACTCACAGCCAGGAATTTCAAACCTGGCGAGACGGTAAAATCAGACACACTCTGTCAATGACAGGCCATGAACTGGGAGACCAAGAGTCACAACACCTGGCCAAGATCGACAGATCATTTTGCAGCATCTTTGTGATGTCAATTGTTAATCAGCACAATAAAAAGTCACTGCACCTGCTCCAAAACAGAGTCATTTTTCAATCACATCTAGTGAATTTTATCCAAATATAAGTGATAAGTTTCTGTTGCTGCTCGCTCGCTCTCTCTCTCTCTCTCTCTCTCTCTCTCTCTCTCTCTCTCTCTCTCTCTCTCTCTCTCTCTCTCTCTCTCTCTCTCTCTCTCTCTCTCTCTCTCTCTCTCTCTCTCTCTCTCTCGATAGATAGATAGATAGATAGATAGATAGATAGATAGATAGATAGATAGTTATTTAGTCTCCATTACAATTTTGAACAAATAATAAGCTTCTGGGTTTACAGTCTGACTGTCGGTTTATTCCATAGATTCTTGCTTAATTGGTATGGGGCTCAGATATGCTATGCGGAGTGTAACAAAGACTCAATACTGACTGTTTGGAATTCTGTGACATGAGGCTATGGTTAACACCACCGTCTCCTTTTAAAATTGGTTAAGACATTTACATTTAAGGTACAGTAGTTTCAGTTTTGATTTAGTTCTGTTTTCTCTTTTCCACTAAACAAAGACACCACAGAATTATTTGCCGGGTTACAGTACAAAAAAAAAAGAAATTGATTTATCTAAATTTTATAAAAAGTGTATATTTTTGTTTGTTTTATTTTTTCATTTATAACACCACGTTTGTGTGAATATGACAATGGAATTTCTTTTAAATTATAACACAGTATAGTAACTATCGATGTTTTTGACCTTTAGTTAGTATGCTACAACAAAGAAATCACTTATCCATTTGCTTCCTGCTAGCAATTCATGCCTTTAGCCTAATAAAATACTTTAGCATCCTGCTGTTAAGTAGGGTCTGCTTCAGTAACAGCTTATTGGCTGATGTAACTAGGATCTGCATCTGCAAAGTAAACACAACATGAGAATGCAGCACTTAAAATCACTGTTAAAGAGCTTTGATGTTCCCCCAATAAACTAGTATCACTTTATTTAGAAGTGTTTTCACAGTGTCTGTAAACTTTCTCAAAGCACAAACAGGAACATAACCTCCAAACCCTCTTTAAAAAATGCTGAGAAATGTTTTATGAATAACAATGCTTATTGAATTTCTTAAAAAGAAAGCTTTAAAGAAACAATCAAACAATGTGAGTTACAACCAACAAAACAAACAACTGTGATAGCGATCACTGATGGTTGTGGGCATTTTATACAGTGTTAGCATTCCATAACTACACCCAGTCTTAGGTTTGTAATTTGGTACCTTTTAAAAGCTGCTATAAATAGCAGTGCCTTCATTAAGAGTACATGGCATTAACAATACAAAAGATGTACCTAACAATAAGCCTGTTTCCTGGTTTAAAAAAAAATAATTGATTGTTTCAAACCGTTACAATAAATATAACTTAGCATTTCTAAATTGTGTTGTTACTTTGCGTTTTTTGGTTTTGACAGTGTGCTGCAAAGCATTAGAAATTGCTTTTAAAAAGTATTGGGCTGTATTTTTATGTACATTTTTGTTTTGTTTTGTTTGTAGGCCAGATAGATTAGCAAGAGCATGAAAATAGTACAATAGTTCTACATAGAGTAACCACTGCCTCCTACAATAACACTCAACCTATGGGCATGCTGCATTACAATGTGCCTTGCCCAATATTTATTGCCATGACTTTTATATTTGCTGTATGATCTGATTTCATAAACTTATGAAGTGCTAAAAACATATTATTATTAGAAATATTATTAGAAACAAGCTGGTTATTTTTTTTAAGATTGCAAAATGCAACCTTCAGGAATACACATAGACAGACTGCAGCATTTTATAATCTAACATGACTCTAATTAGCAATGATTACCATGCCTTCATGAGGTAAACACTGAAAAACTGTTGATTAGAAGTTTAAAATCAAATCTAGTATGCAGGGAGCACTGTTAATAAATGTTACCTCACAATGATGAAAATGTGGGTAAATTGGTCTGATTTTGTATTTGCATTTTTTTTTTACTGTGCTGCTGTTTGGGGTCTGTTTTATTCTTAACTCTTTCAACGCTGTGGTATGGAGGTCATGGTAACTCCATTTAAAACTGTAGAGCACTATCACAACCAAGGAAAGATAACTCCAGTTAACATGCAAGCTGGTAATCCAGACAAGGGAACTGGCATGCCAATAAAAACACTGTTTACGTTTCCAGGACAGACACTGAAACTATTTAATGTGTTATCTTACTGTTATCTTAAGCAGTCTGCTGAGTGATGGCCACTGCTGTTTTGCTAGTACAGCCCTGAAAATGAAATAAACAAAGTTGAATTGATTGGTCTAAGCCACTGCTTTCATCCCATTCACTTGGTAAGAATTCCAGAGCTTTTGGTGTATAGGCTAGATGCATAACATAGACTTCTCGAATGAGACATGAGGGGAACTCTGGAAAACACTATGGTGGTATTTTGTTGCTAGTACTCAGTATGGTTTTAAAAATCCCTGAACTGTTTTTTTTTTCTGTTAACATTGGTAAATAGAAATATTTTCTTCTCCTTTTTGAAAGTTTCCTATTCAAATTATAATTAGAAAGGATTTTTTTTATCAAGATGTTGAGAAATTGCACTATGCAACTTAAACAAATATACAACCAAATTAGACTGGTCTAGTTGGCACTGTATCATGGCCCTATTCATACACAGTTGCAAGATGGTCCAACATAGACACATACATTGAAACGTTGTTGGACTGGCCTTAGGCAGTGTATACTACTTGCTTTGTGCGTGGATTGTAAATTGTTATATTTTGTGGTTTGTTTGTTTGTTTGTTTTTTTCTCCATGGTAAGGGATGTTTTCTTTTGATGGTTTGACAAAAATCGTTTAGGATTCTTACTATTATATAGCACTTGGGCACTTTAACTGAAACCGATTCACTATGTAACACAATTTTTGTTCCTGGGTAGTAAGTGTTATTTCCTAATTGCTTATGCCTCAAAAGTATAGAAAATGGCTATTATTCCCCACAAACTTTGCTTTTGTGACCAGACAGTGATATATATATATATATATATATATATATATATATATATATATATATATATATATATATATATATATATATAGGAACTACACATTCATTTCAAAATGAATTAACAATATTAAAACACACGTATCGCAAATATTGCATTTAAGACAAGGCGTTCCGAATGGTACAGTTTTCATTGAAGATGTTAATTGAGGCAATACACATCGGCGAGTCTCAGACATTACAATAAACATATTGCTTTCCCATTGCTCTCCATGGGGACAGCCACTTCAAAGAGTTGGGTTTCTGACTAATAGCACTGATGTGACAGCTGAGCTGAATTAGCGCGTGCTTTATCATAATTAAAATCTCCAGCAAGTTTGTTTATGAAGTTTGGCAGGCTAAACCCCCCACTGACAGCAGCCCAGATACCCTGACTGGCGTATCTTTAAAAGGTTCACTTTCATACCTGACTTGCTACAGCTAAGTTGACCAGCCAACAGGACAACAACGACAGAATATCCTGCAAAGAAACATGTTTTTGATGCTGCTTCGTTTGCTGGTGATCAGCGTCCTAACCAGAACAAGCAGTTACGGGTGGACCTTACGCAACCACCACAGGGGTAAGATAACTGGCTCAGATACTGATCGACTGCGGCAGGTTAGGTCTGCTGGTGTGACTGCACTGGGTTTGAGCGATAGGAGCACTGACGAAGACCCCGAGTTAAAACTGAAACTAGCGATCGAAACAGTCATGAACCAAACACAGAAGAACAATAATGAAGACAGCAGGCACGCTTTCGCCAGGATCCCCTTATCTGGATCTCGGCCCCAGGAACTCAATTTGGACGTTGGTCCTGGTCGTGGAATGAGAGAAACCATGAATCACGCAGCTATCGCCAACATCTTAGCAGGTGCCAGATCAACACCAACCGATAGTTTTAATAGGCCGCCACACCCTCCTCCTTTCAAACAAGCCAAACAATTCTGGAACCACTTCGTGAGGAGAAGGTCAGACTCCCAAGAAGCGATCGTGCCTATCAAAACCACAGAGGTCCAGCAGCAAACGTGTAAGGCGTTGCCATTTTTACAGGTAAGAACACTAATTAATAGAAATCCTGTAATTTGCCTACTTTCATTTAGGATTAAGAATAATCGCGTATGCATATGCTACACTTTCAGGTATAAAATAACGAATATATACCAATAGGGGAGAAAGTACCCTATAACCACTGACTGTATTTGTATTAAAAGGCCTATGTGAAAACGTTGTGGTTTAAGTTATTTTATTAAAGTCCAATAAACAACTGGTAGACCTAATATGTATTTTTCTGGTACCCGTGGTTCAGCTGTTCAGATATAGGCTCCTCTGATAACTAATATGCATTTTATACACAGTACTCCTATGTAATTAAATGCATTAATTACTAAAATAATCAATACTTTTTCTTAATACTAGAGTGTAGTCCATGAGAACTGTGAGAAGGTAGTGCTGAAGAACAGCCTGTGTTTCGGGAGGTGCAGCTCCATCCACGTTCCCAGAAACGAAGACCATACGAAGACCATCTGCTCTTACTGCATCCCCACCAAGTTCACCAGGAAGACAGTGGAACTGAAGTGCAAGGGTTCCGTCAGCGTCACCAAGCTGGTCATGCTGGTGGAAGAGTGCCAGTGCGAGGCGCAGAGAGGTCGGCCCCCGCAGCTGGGGCCCTTCTTATTGGACCCGAGTTTAGGCATCTTCACCAACCAAGCATAAGTGGATTATCAGCAGAACCTGAACCTATACAGAACGTATATTCTGTTTGTCACATCGCTGTTCAACTACTGTGCCTAAGTGTGCTGTTGTACTGTATATTAGGCAATGGATAGTAAACAATGTAAACACAATTTCAAACATGGTTTCAGGTGTTGCACTGGAATTAATTGTAATCTTAGCATTTCAGTGCCTTGCCTTTATATTGATATTGTGTAACAGTTGTATTATTGTAGATACTATACACACTTTCTGTACCCCCCGTACTTAAAACATTTGAAATATCAGTCTACTTACGTTCATGGCTTACTACCTTGGTTTGCATTTTGGACCACTACAAAAAAATGAAAATAAATATGTATGTATTGTAAATCTAAACTGTATACATACTAATTACATGTACAGCTGAATTTGAAATAAAATCACTGACAAAAGAGAACTGTGTATCTTCATACACATAGGTCCTTATTTATGTAAAAGACAAAGGTAGGTTTTCTGAAAGGAATACAACTACTTTAATGGTATAAAACCAAGCAAGAAACAGCTTAGTTGTAGATACAGTAAGACCTGTTCTTGATGTTGTGTCTTCTTGCTATTTTTACAGTGTTAAAATGGTTAATTTCAGAAAATGTGCCTTTCCACCTATCGCTGAATTGTGCCCTTAGTCTTTTTTGTGTCTTGGGTAGGTGAAGAATAAGAGTTAGTGTTTGAATGCAAAGCACAGGCTCAGCTGTAAATCTACCTTAGTCATTCAACTTCATATAAAACAATATAAAAATACAATAAATAAAACAAAAAGCAACATAGAAAATGTACAATCCAGCAGTGGGCAGGTTTACTGGCTTGTGTGAGAAGAATGTAGAATTCCTCAGTCAAATTTCATTCTGCTTTCAAAAAAATCAGGTATTTGCATACATTTCAATATCACGATTTATTGTAAGTACAGTTGTGTGCAAATTGTCAATAGGCAAATTAGCAATTGCCTAATTTAATAGATGATTAACTGGTCACATGTGCAATTAATTAAAAATAATAAGAGAAAAGAGAGACACAGCTATGAATGGTAAAATTCAGGATACTTTTTAGGAGTTGTTTAAGATGCTTAATTAAAGCACAAAGTGGTCTAATATTTTCACATGAGTATTGTTTCTATACCAAAATTGACAGGAAAAAGGATCATGTTTCAAAAATAGATTTAATCCAGCTTCATGTTAGAAACATATTGTCTAGATCTTCTGTAACACAGGACGGTTAAAGAAAACAGTGTCCTACAGTAACAGGATGGACAATTCACATTGGCATGGGGCTCTAACTTGTAAATTGCAAATGCATCATGGGAGAACTGAACAAACGTTTCTAAGTCTTACCATTTGGGATTCGGCTACCTTAGTCATGATCAAAACTGCTGTATATTGGTGTAAAAAATTATCTGTATGTTGTGACGGAGAAAAGGGATTTTGTAAGTATGCTCTTTAAATTTCACACATACTCGAAAAACACAAGATATTAAACAATTCCAATAAAAAAATACAGGTACAGGCCAGAATTGTAGTGCAGATCCACCATTACCCACAACATTCCCAGAAACTAAAAAAAAAAAAAACTGTAAAAAAAAAATGTAAAAACTGATTCTATTTCTCTCCTTTTTTTCTCTCCTTGCTCTTGTTAATGTGCGCTTTCAATTGAGAGACACTGGGTGAACTGGGCAACACCGATCTGTCTGAATAATTCAATTATTTTTCTAGCATTTTGCGAATCATGTAGTTGAGGATGCCTCCATTGTGAAAGTAGGCGAGTTCCACGTCCGTGTCAAACCTCATCCGAGCCTTGATGGTCTTCCCTGTGTCCAGCTATATAAATAGGATGAGAACACAACGCAAGTCACTCCCTTTAAAAGCTAGAGCAATTACTTAGGTGGACTCTTACTGTCATTTTTTGCTAGGTATAACATTTTTCAAAGAAATTTTGTACTGGAGCTAGATTTTGTTATTCTTTGTACTGGTGACATCACACCAGTATTCTAAACTTCCTGTCACCCTTTTCTATCTCACTTTCCATTGTGGCTGTTAGTAAATGTGAAGCAAGTACATGTGAAGCTAAACAAATGACCAAAAAAATTTGAAATAAACAAAAACACAACATAACAAACAGGTATTTAAAAAATGTCGCACCCCATACTTTCCAGATCTATGCTGTCACTTTTAGTTCTGCAGAATGATCGTACAACTGGTCTGTGAGACAGTGGAAGTCAAAGTTTCAGGAATGATTGTGTGAAAACCTGTGAAAGTGTGTTTTTTTTACCTTAATATCCACTATCATTCTGGGTGTGAGCTCATCAGGAATGATGATAGTGTAGCGCTCCTGGCCAGTGAGGCCCAGTGACTCTGCAGTGTCTTCAGGGAGGTACTCCAGAGGGATCACTCCCATTCCTACCAGGTTACTGCGGTGAATACGCTCATAGCTCTCAGCCAGGACAGCTCTAATTCCCTGAGAGAGCGAGAGAGAGGAGAACCATTTCATTTTACCAACTTTAAATTAGGCAGATAAGCAGTTATCTAAGTGCTGCACTTATGTCATACTGTAAAGAGAGCTAATCTTTATGTCTGGAGGTACTGTTTCATAAGATCATTGCCACATTTAACCACGAGATACACTGTGTGCTATACACAAAATCTTTCAGTCCGACCAAGAGATTTGCACTGAAGACAATTCTCTGTTTCTGTGTATACAGTATCTGTAAGGGGACTCAAAAGCTAAGCAAACTTGGATGGGTGAAATCCAAGGAAGAAAAAAAAAACAGCAATATCTAGAAAGGGGTGTCGGTGGCAAAGGTGTAGACTACATTCCCCACAAATAAAAAAAAAAATCAATACTTCAGTTCAATATGTGAAAAATTCATAACATAAAAAGGTAAGGATTGAATAAATTGTCAAATAATACCATTTGTTCCTTAAACAACATTATGCACTGATTTAATCTTTAGCATTTTTTTTTTTTTTTTTTTTTTTTTTTTTAACAGCAAGGTATTATGAAAAATGTGTTCTACCAGAAGGAAAGGTCCTTTTGCTGCCCAGTCTCTTGAGCTGCCTGACCCATACTCCTTCCCTGCTAGGATGATAAGAGGAAGGCCAGCCTGCTGGTATCTCTCAGCAGCATCAAACACATCAAGCTGTCAGGGGGAAATAAAACCATTCATGACGTTCTGCTGTATGCAACAGATCACTACATGCTGAATAAAAGTTAAGGGTTTCTCACTGTTTCTCCAGAAGGTAAATGAAGGGTTTGTGGCGCTTGTTTGTTCAGGAACTTGTTAAAGAGACGGATATTTGCGAAGGTGCCCCTCGCCATGACTGCATCGTTGCCACGGCGAGACCCATACGAGTTGAATTCTCGGGAGGCAAGACTGCAAGAGGACAGAGAGAAAAAGACGCCAATAGGACACTTGTAAAGCAATACCATCTATATTTTCCTAATGTTTAATTGTTTACCTGATTAAAATCCTATTAATTGTGCGCTCTATCATTCTGTAATTAACCATGCAAAAATACCCTTTTTATGCAAAACCAAAAGCTGAATTTCTGCGATTTCTATCCTCCCCAAAACTTTGGTTCAGTACAGATTTTCAGTTTACTAACTCACAGTTAGGTAAAAAATTACAATTATCAGGCTCCCGAGTGGCGCATCCAGTAAAAGCACTCACTAGAGTGCAGGATGCGCTCTATAGCCTGGATGTCGTGAGTTCGAACCCAGGCTATTCCACAGCCGACCGTGGACGGGAGCTTCCAGGGGGCGGCGCTCAATTGGCCGAGCGTCGCCCGGGGGGAGGGAGGGTTAGGTCGGCCAGGGTGTCCTCGGCTCACCGCGCACCAGCGACCCCTGTAGTCTGGCCGGGCGCCTGCGGGCTTGCCTGTAAGCTTGCCTGTAAGCTTGCCCAGAGCTGCGTTGTCCTCCGACGCTGTAGCTCTGAGGTGGCTGCACAGTGAGTTCGCAGTGTGTAAAGAAGTGGGCGGCTGATGGCACACGCTTCGGAGGACAGCGTGTGTTCATCTTCGCCCCTCCCGAGTGTGCGCAGGGGTGGTAGCGGTGAGCTGAGCATTTCAAATTGGGGAGAAAATAATAAAAAAAAACTAATTGGCAATGACTAAATTAAAAAAAAAAATTACAATTATTTAGAAATTCCGCTTTAAAATGTTAAAAAGGACATATTTGCTGGAGTAGTTAGCAATTATCTAAGTAGAAACAACAGCAAAACATCATAATAATAATAATAATAATAATAATAATAATAATAATAATAATAATAATAATGAACCCGTAGCTCATAACATTATCATAGTTGTTACTTGCTATTTCTGAAACATTACCTGACTGGTTTCACAGACATTGATCAGCACGAACCTTGTACTACCTAATGTTACCAGTCGTACACATTTTTTTGCTTACAAAGGACAGTAAAAGGTTATTAAGCATGTCCCAAATCTGTTAACAAAAGGTTCAATAAATACTTTTTATTGAAACCCGTCTTACCCTCTGCCAGATAGATAGCGTGCTGCAGGGCTGTTTCTTGCAATATTCCCAGCAGGGGAGATGTGGTCTGTTGTCACAGAGTCTCCCAAGTTTAACAGCACATATGCATCAGTTATCGACTTAGGGGTCTGGAGACCTACAGTCTGAGAAAGTAAAACTAGGTTTTTAGAGAAATTTTAATAAAAACTACTTCAGGAGAAAGATAAAAAGAGTTTCTTATTCCCAAAACTATCTCAATGGGAAAAGACAAAACAACAAATTCCAAAACCTGTGGATTAGAGGTAGGAAGGGGATGTATCATGACTCCTGCCTCGTGTGTTACTGAACATTCTGACATTAGACACATTTCTGGGAATACATTTACTGTCGTTGAGCCAAATTGATTTGAAGATTTTCAGGTAGCATGCAATAGGCAGAAATATGGGGTATTTTCCAGAAACTGATTAAAAAAACAACTAACACATTTACTCTTACTTAAACAATTAGTTTAGAAAAACACACTATATTATTTGTGTGTGTTAATTGAAAGTGTAAAACAGCCTGATCACTGCATAAGGTCATGCTAATTTACTAATTAAGTGGTGCCAGAATGTTGATGTATGAGAAAATAATATACAGTACTCACAAGACTTTCAAAGAAAGGTGGTGATTTTATGTATGTTGATTTGGGGTCCCAGGTGTACAGCTCATCAGAAGGTGCCTTTAAAGCATTCCAGCGTTCATTGATTGTCTACAGGAAGAGACCGGAATAAACAGAATTTCATTAAAGCCCAGATTTTCAGATTTTAGCAATTGATTTATATTTATTTGTATTGTTCACTTTGTCACACAGAGTAAAAATGCTTTTGCAAAACCAACCCCAATGTGTTCAGAGCTTGTTTTTACTGGTGTCCATTTGCGTGCCAGGACAGGAGGATAGATTCAATCTAATACTAAAAGGTGCGTGTGCATTTTGAGACGCTGAGAAAATTGTGCAGTTTTCCAGTTTGTGGTTGAACAAAGCAAACAATTTTTGAAATGTAAAAAAAAAAGCACAAAATGGGAAAAGATATATAACCAAGACATCGCTTGGGAAACAGAAAGCTGTGCCGGGAAATAAAAACGTTAAAACGACACACCTCGCCCCCTTGTGTGACGCTTCGATTTTTTATTTTCATATCAACAATTATCCAACCTTAGTATGGTGGCGTACATAATTTAGATTTAATCTCTTTTGCGACATTTTAGATTTTATGATCTCTGTTGAAATGACAAATATTAAATTTTGACCACCAAAAAGGACCCACACAGGCCTAAATATAGGCCAGTGTCAAACATAACGAGTAAAATGAGTTTGTTCCACAACACCCAAAGAACATTAAGTGTGTACTGTCACAACAATATGTGCAGAGATTGGACAGGTGAGGATTTAACATAGAACTCAAATGCAATTCCCTCTCCACCTACAATGAACTTCAGCTGCGCTGGATAGTGAGAACTCTCAAGTAACCCACCTCGATTTTTCCGTAAACCTCCTTGAACATTGCTGGAATGACAAACTGACGTTCGACCATTTGAATCTCATCCCTGGTTGGCCAGATGTCCCTCAAAAAGACTTCTTTTCCTTGGGGGTTGACACCTACAACCACAGAAGTATTTTTTGTTATGGTTAATTTGGATTCAACTTTTTTTATACAAATAGTTTGCTCTCGGACACTTTAATAACATTCACTACACCGAACACACAGTACCAGTCAAATAGGCTCTTAATTATAACTCAGTATTGATCTACAATTCAAGTGTAAATGTGTGAAACAGAAATCGGAATAACTATGGAAGAAAACATGAAAGATTTACACTGTGCTCCAACTGTGGAACCCCTACCGCTGCAGTGCAGGCTTCCAGACACTGCCAAACAACAACATTGCCAAACCACAGAGCTACCCAGTGCTCATAGTGTCCAGGCATCTTACCAAGAGGCTCTTTCTCAAAGTCTATCCGAATGGTCCCAGCAATGGCATAAGCAATGACCAGCGGAGGAGAAGCTAAGTAGTTGGCACGGGTGTTGGGATGGACACGCCCTTCAAAGTTCCTGTTTCCAGATAGTATCCCCACAGCGACAAGATCCCCCTGAATACACCAAAAGATACAACACACTGAAACACCAATATGAGTTTCCAGAAATTATGAAACCGTAAGAACTAAACTAAATATTAGATTATATACATGTTTTATTTATTTTTTATTTATAAAAGAATGAAAATTAACAACAGTTAATGTTATAAAGCTAGTGACAAGCAATTCAGGAGGCTAATTTAAGATGATGTTAGATTTGGAAATATTAACAGATTGTTTTCCTTTCACGAAAACTGCATTTTGGTTTAAAGACCTTTATAAAAAGTGTCTACAAGTTGAAAACTTTCATTTATTTGTTTTTATTCTATTTGTTACCCATTTACCTTAGTAATGGCTTGCACAACTGGTTCTGGAATAGGCCCGCTGTTTCCAATGCATGTCATGCAGCCATAGCCGACCACTTCAAATCTGTTGGGGAGGGTGAAAAATACAACGGCCAGTGAGAGAGGGTTATTTTATGATGAGCTTTTGCAAGGCTATTTGGGAAACATCTGTCACTGTGTGTTTTCCGAAGGGTGGAATTATTATGTTAACCCTAAAATGATCAAACGCAGCAAGCAAAGGCAATATTTTTTTTTCAAGCAAACACACAAATCATCCCGCAAACTTTAGCTTTAGAGTCACCAGATGTCCAGACATGAAATTAAACTAAAACAGAATATTTCCCGTTCACAAATTTAAATTATCTTCTACAGAGACAGACTCCCATGAATCTCAACTGGTACATACTGCTCCATTTCGCAGTCAAATTTGTAATTAGAAAAGTGGTGCACACTACTATTATCAGGATTCAAAGGCAGTGGTCAGCATAAAAAAAGATCAAATAAAAAGGATAAATCTGGAAAAGCTATATCTAAGTGTCTTTTGGCGTTCAGTCCTTTGATAGACTAAACTCTGGTAGAGGTTTATTAATTGGAAAAGTGAATAATTCACACAGTACAAATACCCCAGCTGTGAGAGGAAAGGCATCACTCCACTCTCTTTCAGGTAGTAAGTGACAACCCCACTTCCAGGCGACAGGCTGGTTTTCACATAAGGCTTCACACTGAGCCCTGCGTCAATGGCCTTCTTAGCTAACAATCCTTAAAAAGAAAAAATATATATTTAAAATCACTACAAGCAGCTTCTGACTCTTATTAATACTTACATCTTTTTGTCAGGGTCTTCTGGCATTCTAGTATGTATGTATTGGTTTTAAAAATGTTTTTTGTCAATTAAAACAATTAAATTGTTTTACTGTTTTTTTTAAGTTAATAATTTGTTGTAATACTCATTTGAGTATTTTTCGTAATGTTTTGTGATATTAATTTTGGTGCTGAATCGGAAAACATGAGGGTTTAAAACAATGGGGACATGTAATGGAGATGGATACCTGCGCCCAGCATGACGGATGGGTTGCTGGTGTTGGTGCAGCTGGTGATGGCTGCTATCACCACAGACCCATGGGAGAGGACAAACTCCTGGCCGTCGTATTTAAAATTGACTTTGGCTGCATGGTGTTCAGGTGCGATTTGGAAACCTTTAAATCCTTGCTACAAAAGATAAAAAAAAAGATAAAACATTATTATTCTATTAGAAATAAATAAGTTCTCCCTTGTTTTTTCAATATCTGACTTACCCTAAAATAAGGTAAATTCATTACAAAGAACAGACATTTGCTGTAAACATATCTTAACCGTAAATTAAACAAATTTGTGACTGGTCAATCTGGGAATAACAAGGGTGTACTGCATACACTTAAATCCCAAAAAAAAAACCATAGAAATGTGACTGTTTGGAGGTACTATATGTGAAGGCGTTACTGAGAACAGTGTTAATTTGTTAATTAGCCTACTGTGGTCGACAGGTAACCTGTCTTGAAATAATCTGTCCTGACTGTTTAAATTCAATACTGTAGATCTCTGGACAGGACAGGTGTTCCACAGATAGTGATGCAACAGATATCATTTGAAAATTTGAAACTTTCATGAATATTTCACAAAAAAAGGTTTTAAAAACATTTAAAGTTCTAATTAGCATCTCACTGGAAGAACAAATGTTATGTTAAATGGAATGTCCAACCTGTTAACCATTTGTCAGCTGTCACATAGCTGTTTGATAGAAGAGTGTGGGTGTTTAACAAAAGGGATAAATGACAGCCACCAAATAAATAAACACTGGTTGTGTGTGAATAACTATTTAGCCAACTTAACAAGGATAACTGTGGTCACGGTTAGTTATCACAATTGTACTAGTGGTTTTTCCATTTGTATGGAGCTGGTTACAAAATTTGTTTGACTGAAAAAAAAGTTGTATACTACAACTGTAAACAATGCCAATACAATAGTTTGTTTTGGGGTTGTTTTACCTCCTTGATAGTTCTGTTTTTTTTCTTGTTTGCTTGCTTTATCATGGAAAAACATACACGTGTTCTTGTTTGTGATTATAGCACTTACTCCAGATTCTTACCTTTGCACCTAAACAGCTTTCAAAATCTTTCTTCATTTCAGAAACAACTACTTTATCCTGGGGGCGTTTGGGGCCACTGCAGCAGGGGACTACAGTGCTGAGGTCCAGCTCCACCACCTGAAGGGAAACAAGGAAGATAGAATATGGATCTGTTTGGACTTTTCAAAGGTATAACTGATTTTTTAAATTAAACTGTACACAAAGTATTCATGATTTTTTCAGGAGGATATATTTTATTTATTTTTTTTATAGTAACATGGAAATTAAGTCTTTGAAGCTCCCATGGCAGAAACATCATTTGGTTCAAACGTACATTGCGATTATAAGAGTAAAAGCATCACTTGCAAGAAAGTAACATAGCTGGTACAGTGACCAAATATTAAAAGTAGCCTTTTGCCTTTGGAGGCCTGTATTTCAATCCTTTGAAATAATTTTAGTGGTTTCAAGAATCACAAAACCAAACAATTCATGAATTGGTTCCTTCACAGGCAGATTCAAAGAGAGACACCCAGGACAGGAGAGGCATGAACTGCTTCCTTAACTTCACAAGGGAATGGTCTCTTCCAGGGCATGCTGTGGGGAAGCTCACATTGCCGTGTCACATATCAGAATCCTTTAAGCACCAAAAGTGTAAAGGTGAAACAATGCAACAGGAACCACCTTTAGTAATGTAACAGCAGTACCTGGGTAAAGTCGGGGTCCTGAGAAGAGTTGCTGAAGTCTCTGAACATCCCGACCGCTTTGAGATACCTGGTAATGTAACTTAGCTTGTCTTTGTCTCTTCCTGAAGCAAAATAAAAAAAACAATACAGCTTATCCATTAAATCATTGCTGTATAAAGGCTTTTACCGAAAGTCCAATTTTCTACCACATGAGGTCATTGTTGACCACAGGTCCCAGGGAAATAATAATGTGATATTTTGGCTCATATTGTTTAAAAGTGTCACAAGATAAATAAATATTACTAAAAAATGCTACTCGACTCTACAAAGTTGAAAAGATATCTCTAAAAGTAAACAAACCTATTTCATACGGCAGAAGTGTGCTTACTGTACCTCAATACAGTCCCTAACCATCTTATTTTTTAGTCCTGCAGACATACTTGAGGGAAGAGTACAGGATTACAAAACATTCTGAGAATTTGGAATACTCAAATTCCTACCATTTCTAGGGATAGATGCAAAATATTAACAGAATTATATAAGCCAGCAGCAGTGAGGCACAGTTATAGTGTATGTCTCTCAGTTCTCACCTGTTTGCTCCAGATACTTAATGCTGATGTGGTCAACTGGGAAGAAGGCTGCAGTCGCTCCATACTCTGGACACATGTTAGCAATGGTAGCTCTGTCAGCGATAGAGAGCCGAGGCACTCCGGGCCCAAAGAACTCCACAAATTTACCAACCACGCCAATCTGTCGCAGGTGCTGCAGAGAAAGAGCAACCATTTCAACATGAGCAATATGTAGAATTCTTTAGTAAATGTGTGATCAACCCTAATTTACAAACTATATACCAGACTACAACACAAATTACAGAAAAAAATGAATTGGTTGAGAAAAAAAAGTGTTATAGGGGTATGTAAAGGTTGAAATACACTGGATGAAATTGGTTACAATGTTTGTGGACCGGACATCTCACAACAGTCCTGTATATTGGATGTTAAACAAAATGCACAATAATACAAAAATAATAATTGTAGGACACTGTAAATAAATAAACTATGACACACACAGTGTGTGTATATATATATATATATATATATATATAGTTCCTACCTTGGTGATGGTTAAGACAATGTCAGTCGATGTAACCAGTGGATCAATAGTTCCCAACAGCCTGTACCCGATTACTTCAGGAAGAACCATGCTGATTGGCTGCCCCAACATCACTGCCTCAGCTTCAATCCCACCCACACCTAAACCACAAACAGTTATAGAAGGATACATGGCTGCTCATTATGAAAGCACCACATTTGGAGACGAGATAGCTCAGGTATAGCCAACTGTAACAATAGTATTTACCAATCAGTTCTGGTAGCATTTTACAAGTGCCATCAGGGATTTCATGATCACACATTTTTGTATAAATGGAAGTAAAAGTTGGATGCATTAGGTAAGCCTCGGTCTGGTTATTTTTACATTTTATTTGGTATTGTTCTTTTTTTTTTTTTTTTCCTCAGGCACAGTTGGTGCAACATGACTTTTGAAATCATTACCTAAAATATATATTGAAAAAAGGGAAAATACCATGTATGGTAACAGATATAATTCAAATATAATTTTGATATAACAAGAATTGCATCAAGAATGCAAGTGCACATTAAATATGTTGTTTTATGAGAAAGTAAATGATTTTGGTAGGTTTTAGCGATGAGTTCTGAGTAACACAGTGTAGTGTAAAAGTCTGAGAAATATGTGTTTACCCCAGCCTAGAACACCAAGTCCATCGATCATGGTTGTGTGGGAGTCGGTGCCCACAAGGCTGTCTGGGTAATAGAAGCCATCTTGTTCAAACACCACCCTTGCCAGGTACTCCAGATTCACCTGGTGAACGATTCCTGATCCGGGAGGAATAATCCTCATATTGCGGAAAGCTTTAGATCCCCACTAGACACCAAGCAGAATCACAAAATTACACAACTGGGCCTCAGACTCACACTATTCAAGGCAATGGCAGCTTTATGGACAACTGCCTTATTTTAATAAGCAAAAAGCTACCTTTAAAAACTCAAATCTCTCTTTGTTTCTTTCAAACTCCAACTCCTCATTCTTCTGTAAACTTTCGGCCCTGCAAAAGATGTTATAATGTAGATTTTGTTTTTATATTCAAGCAGAAGTTTCAAATAAGATGCTCATGATAATAAGACCAGTTTCTGAAAATGTATCACAGCAGAAATCCCCCACACCCCACATGACCCTGGTTTGGAGTAACGATCTCCCTTTGCAGCGAGGAATCTGAACACAATTAGCAACCTGCAAAAGTCCCTAGAGACACACATTTCAAAATTGCTTTCTAACTAGCACTTTTCCATCCCAGGTGAAGCTAGAGGAATAAATAAATAAAAGTAAAGTATTTGGATTTAACCCTATTTAGATAGGAGAGGTTTTATTTCCCCTATTCCCCAATTGTTTTTATTCTTCAGCATTCCTGATAACCCTAAATGGAACAATTAATGTTGGCTAATTAGCATAGCTCACAGGCGGCACTAGCAAACAACTGCTAATTTGTTGATGTGTTATTTAATGTTTGCACTTGAATTCCCCTTTAAACAGATCTTTGTTCCTCCTGTAAAGCCTCCAAATCTAGATATGCCTTGTTCTGCTTGTCAGCCACTGCTGATAATTGAAACGCCTCACTTCCTTTCCTTTTGCTTCCCAGTGGACCCTGTTTTATCATGACTGGGGCCCAGCATGAAAGGAGCCCCTTATCTGAAGGAGAAAGTTGTTAGCCGAAACAGGGATTTAGTCACGTAGAGTTTTGAAACAAACACTTACTAAATATAAAATTAACAAATTGTGTAATGTTAACCCTTTATACACACACTGTAATAGTGTCACCAAACACTAAGGGCTAAGGTAATGCAAAGCTGTTACAAGCACACTCCTTATGTCTTGACTTATGTCAGCTCTAGTGAGCACAGTCTTTAAGCAATACTTTTTATAACATTTTCCCAATCTTTAATTTCTATATCCTATTATGTGTGTTATTCTCTACAATTAAATATGTATAGTTGTATTTGGGAATTTACCATATGTGATTTGTGTTTTTGACAGCAGTTTTTTTATTTTTTTATTTTTTAATTCCAAAGCGAGGCATGCTTTATTTGTGTTTTAAACATCACGGATAACTGTATACTTACTTCCTGTTAAAATCCACCTGGATGGAGTGGTCAATCACTAAGTCAGCCGGACACACAGGATTGATCTTCCCTGGGTCTCCTCCTAACTTTTTAACAGCATCTCGCATGGCGGCAAAGTCCACCACAGCAGGCACTCCTCTGAAAGGAGAAGAAAAAAATCAAAAAACATTTTACTCCCTGTACAGCTAATCTTCTAACATTTCCAAGCAGTTACAGAACATGATCCAGTTCTCTGCTGTACTCACGTGAAATCCTGCAGGATGACCCTCGCAGGTCTAAAAGGCACTTCCACGCTCTGCTGCTGCGTCACTTTCCAGTTCAGGATGCTCTCAACATCCTCCTTCTTCACTAGAAACTCGTCGCAGTTTCGGACAGCAGCTTCCAGAAGCACCCGGATGGAGAATGGGAGACGGCCTGGAGAAAGCAGCCTGTGTCAGTAGCATAGATAGAGTAACTCCTCGTAATAGGGTGAATTTTAAAAAGTGACTGCAATGGTGGAAACTGGGGCTAATTGGCTGGCCAATCAGTTAAGTATTAAAAGTAATCCACCTGCTATATATATATATATATATATATATATATATATATATATATATATATATATATATATATATATATATATATATTATATATATATCTTTGAGCTAATATATACTGTGTATATATATATATATATATATATATATATATATATATATATATATATATATATATATATATATATATACACACACTACCAGTCAAAAGTTTTAGAACACCCCCATTTTTCCAGTTTTTATTGAAATTTAAGCAGTTCAAGTCCAGTGAATAACCTGAAATGGTACAAAGGTAAGCGGTAAACTGCCAGAGGTTAAAAAAAAAAGTTTAGGTTACCAAAAACTGAAAAATAATGTACATTTCAGAGTTATACAAAAAGGCCTTTTTCAGGGAACAAGTAATGGGTTAACAACTTACAGCTGTTCTGCAGCAATGGAAGTAAATTAAGCCTTGAAAGTTGATGCTAATAATTCCTACAGGTGTCCCAACTTTTGTTGATTACTTACAAACCCTCTGTCTGTATAAAAGCAGTGTTGGAACAGACTGTGTTACTACACCCTCTTAAGCATTATTTGGACAGTATTGTACTGCAGGAAGTAGTATATTGCTCTCATAATGGCGAGAAAAAGGCAATTAACAAAGGAAGACAGACCGACCATTATAACCCTTAAAAGTGTAGGTCTTTCCTTTAGAGAAATTGCAAAGAAAGCCAAGGTGTCAGTGAGTTCAGTTTCCTACACCATCAAAAGGCACTTGGAAACTGGAGGAAACTCTGACAGGAAGAGGTCTGGCAGACCCAAAGCCACAACAGAATCAGAAGACAAGTTTCTGAGAGTCAACAACTTGCGTGATAGGCGGCTCACAGGACAACAGCTTCAAGCACAGCTTAACACTGGTCGAAGTAAGCAAGTCTCAGTTTCAACTGTGAAGAGAAGACTTCGAGCTGCAGGTTTGACAGGTCGAGTGGCAGTAAGAAAGCCATTGCTAAGATGGCAAAATAAAAAAAAGAGGCTTGCCTGGGCCATGAAGCACCGCCAGTGGACTACTGAAGACTGGAAGAAGGTCTTATGGACCAATGAATCAAAATTTGAAATCTTCGGTTCATCACGCAGAGTTTTTGAATGCCGTCGAGTAGGCGAAAGGATGGTTCCTCGGTGTGTGTCACCAACTGTCAAACATGGAGGAGGAAGCGTGATGGTCTGGGGCTCTTTTGCTGGATCCAGAGTCGGCGACTTGCACAGAGTGAGTGGCACCCTGAACCAAAACTGCTACCACAGCATTTTGCAGCGCCATGCAATACCCTCTGGTATACGCCTAGTTGGTCAGGGGTTCATCCTACAGCAAGATAATGACCCAAAACATACCTCCAGGCTATGTCAGAACTACCTTAGAAGAAAAGAACAAGACGGTAGGCTTCAAATCATGGAATGGCCAGCAGAGTCTCCAGACTTAAACCCCATCGAGCTGGTTTGGGATGAACTGGACAGAAGGGTGAAAGCAAAGCAACCTACAAGTGCAACACATTTGTGGGAACTTCTGCAACAGTGTTGGGAAGAACTTTCCGAACAATATTTGATTTCCATTGTAGAAAGAATGCCACGAGTGTGTTCGGCTGTTATATCTGCAAAAGGTGGCTACTTTGATGAGTCAAAAATTTAGATTAAATTTTGTTAAACAAAACGATTCCATGATTTCTTTTTTATCTCCAATTGTTTATTTGTTCTATGCTTTAATTTCAGAGTACATTGAGACATTAAACTGTGTAAATTTCAATAAAAACTGGAAAAATTGAGGTGTTCTAAAACTTTTGACCAGTAGTATGTATATATGTGTGTATATATATATATATATATATATATATATATATATATATATATATATATATATATATATATATACATACATACATACATACAGCTCTGGAAAAAATTAAGAGACCACTGCAAAATTATCAGTTTCTCTGGTTTTACTACTTATAGGTATGTGTTTGGGTAAAATGAACATTTTTGTTTTATTCTATAAACTACTGACAACATTTCTCCCAAATTCCAAATAAAAATATTGTCATTTAGAGCATTTATTTGCAGAAAATGACAACTGGTCAAAATAACAAAAAAGATGCAGTTTTGTCAGACCTCGAATAATGCAAAGAAAATAAGTTCATATTCATTTTTAAACAACACAATACTAATGTTTTAACTTAGGAAGAGTTCAGAAATCAATATTTGGTGGAATAACCCTGATTTTCAAGCACAGCTTTCATGCGTCTTGGCATGCTCTCCACCAGTCTTTCACATTGATGTTGGGTGACTTTATGCCACTCCTGGCGCAAAAATTCAAGCAGCTCGGCTTTGTTTGATGGCTTGTGACCATCCATCTTCCTCTTGATCACATTCCAGAGGTTTTCAATGGGGTTCAGGTCTGGAGATTGGGCTGGCCATGACAGGGTCTTGATCTGGTGGTCCTCCATCCACACCTTGATTAACCTGGCTGTGTGGCATGGAGCATTGTCCTGGTGGGAAAACCAATCCTCAGAGTTGGGGAGCATTGTCAGAGCAGAAGGAACGATAGGTTGCGGATGCAACCCCGGTTCCCTGAAAGAGAAAATAACCATCAACATGAGATATTGCCGTCAGGCAGCACCGGTAGGCTGAGCTTTTATAGCAAAGCTGCCGATAGGCCCCCACGCCAGCTGCAGTGTAAGCCCGCCCCCCTGGGAGCTTACTTAACTGCGCGCGTGGGGATGCACTTCCTCTTTTGCTCTTCAGGCCGTGAAGGCTACCGGAGCGACCTCGCAGCTTGATGGTTATTTTCTCTTTCAGGGAACCGGGGTTGCATCCGCAACCTATCGTTCCCTTTCAAGTCGAAAATAACCATCAACATGGGATACAGTGTACCCTAGCTGTCGCGAGGGAGGATTCTCGGCAGTAGGACAGACTTACGTCATAACGCAACTGCGTAGGCAGTACATCTAGGCATATGCGGAGCTGCGCCTCAGCGTCTATGCTCGTAATGACACCTGTCTTAAAGGTGGAACAGTCAACACCATGCTATCTACCACTCTATACGTCCGCATCCTGAGGCGTCATAGAGTGTAAAACAGATGCTCCAAACAGTGGAGCAGAGGAATCCAGTACATTTAACCTGTAAAACCTCATGAAAGTATGCGGCGTAGCCCAACTGGCTGCCGCGCAAATATCAGACACCGGCACCCCTCGAAAGAGGGCCCAGGATGTCGCCATACCCCTAGTAGAATGCGCCTTCAACTGCCCTGGTGGCGGAAGGCCTGCAGATTCATACGCTAATTTAATAGCATCCACTATCCAGTGGGAAAGGCGCTGTTTAGACAGCGGCTGACCCAAAGATCTAGAACCATGGCATATGAACAACTGTTCTGTCTGCCTCACAGTCCTTGTACGGTCAATATAACACCTCAATGCCCTCACGGGGCAGAGCATGTGTAACCGCTCTTCCTCTGGGGAAGAAAAAGGAGGAGGATGGAACGCCATCAACTCGACTGACTGGTTCATGTGGAACGGGGATATAACCTTTGGTAAAAAGGCCGGATTAGGGCGCATGGAGACCTTAGAACCGTCTCCTGCAAAACGAGTACAAGAAGGATGCACTGAAAGTGCATGTAACTCGCTCACGCGTTTTGCTGATACCACAGCCAGCAAAAAAGCCGTCTTAATAGATATGAGCTTCATATCCACGCTGTGGAGAGGCTCAAATGGTGCCTTGGTAAGGGCTTCTAGCACCACATCAAGGCTCCAAGACGGTAAACTGGTCGTTCTTGGAGGCCGCAAGCGTCTTGCGCCTTTCAGAAACTGAGATGCCAAAAAATGGCAACCAGGTGATAAACCGTCAATGCGTACATGACAAACCGAAATGGTGGCTAAATACACTTTAAGTGTAGAAGGAGATTTCCCTTCATCCAGCAGTTTCTGCAGAAACTGCAATATTACTGCCATAGGACAGGAGACTGGGTCGTGGCTCTCAGCCAGACACCAACTCTGAAACAACTGCCACTTATACGCATACTGCGACCTAGTAGAGGGCGCTCTCGCACTCTGGATGGTCGATATAACTGCAGTCGAAAGCCCTAAGGCTGACAGGCGCTCCCGCTCAGGGGCCAAGCCCATAACTGCATGAGTTTGGGGTTCGGATGCCAAAGCTCTCCTTGAGCTTGGGACAACAGGTCCGCCCGCAGAGGGAGCTCCCTCGGGCGGCCGTGCAGTAATTGCACTAGACTCGGGAACCATATTCTCCGAGGCCACCGAGGAGCGATCAGAATCACTGTCGCTCGCTCTACCCTGACCTTCTCCAAGAAGGCGGGGAGCATCGGAATCGGTGGAAAGGCATACAGGAGCCCTGGCGGCCATTCGTGAGCCAGTGCATCCACCCCCAGGGGGCTGTCGAGGTCCTTCACCGAGAACCATAGAGGACAGTGCGTGGTCTCTCGCGAAGCGAAGAGATCGACTTGCGCTGTGCCGAACCATTCCCAGATGCGCTCTACCACCCGAGGGTGAAGACGCCATTCGCCCGCAAGAGGACCTCCTCTGGACAGGAGATCCGCTGCGTAATTGACTCTGCCCGGCAGATGAACTGCACGCAGAGAGGCTAAACGCGGTTGAGCCCAGAGCAACAGCCGCGTTACCATCCGGTGAAGACCGGGGGACCGCAATCCGCCCTGGCGATTGATATACGCCACTACTGTGGTGTTGTCTGACCGCACTAACACGTGCTTGTCTAGAAGCACTGGCAAGAAGTGCCGAAGGGCGAGGTCCACTGCTCTGAGTTCCAGAGCGTTGATGTGGGCTGACCTCCAGGGTCCTGACCACACTCCACGGGTCCCTGTCCCATTCCAGACTGCTCCCCAACCTTGGTTGGAAGCGTCGGTTGTGATAACTTCCCTTCGGAAGATGGGACCCAAGCGCACGCCCTGGCGGATGTTCGACTGAACTTTCCACCAGCGTAATGCCTCCCAGCAGGTTCGGGATACCCTCAACCTGCGGTGCTTGTCTCTCCGCGGGTGCAACGCGAAGGCATTGAACCAGGCCTGCAGAGGTCTCTGGTGTAGTAAGCCCAAAGGAAGGGCTTGCGAGGCGGCAGCCATCAACCCCAGCATGCGCTGACAGAGCTCCATGCTGACTGTTTCTCTCAACCTGAATAGGGAGAGACACCGCTCTAATGAGGCAACTCTTTGTGTCGATAGGGTCGCTTCCATGGACACTGAGTCCAGATGCAGACCCAAAAACTCGGTCTGTTGGCTGGGCACGAGGCGGCTCTTGTCTGGATTGACCTTCAGACCTAGCCGCTGGAGATGGTCTGTAACCATCACTGTGTGCTGTGCCAGCTGCTCCTTTGACTGCGCGCAGACGAGCCAGTCGTCCAGATAGTTCAGCAGTCGGACGCCTTGAGCCCGCAAAGGAGCTAAAATGGCGTCCATACACTTCGAAAAGGTTCGAGGAGCTAGAGACAGGCCGAATGGCAGGACGCAAAACTCGTAGACCCTGCTCTGGAATGCGAATCGTAGATACTTCCTGTGACCCGGACAGATGGGAACGTGAAAGTACGCATCTGTCAGATCTATGGTGGTAAACCAGTCGCCCTGCCGGACAGACTGGACAATGTGCCTGTGCGTGAGCATCTTGAACGACAACACCCGTAGGTATTTGTTCAGTACACGGAGGTCTAGAATAGGGCGGAGCCCGCCGTCCTTCTTTGGCACAAGGAAGTATTTGGAGTAGAACCCCTGGTCGGTCAGAGCAGGGTCTACTAGTTGAATGGCACGCTTCCTGAGCAGTGCCTGTATTTCCACATTCAGAGCTGAGGACTGAACCACGTCCTTCACCACAGTTACCACCACCCCCCTGAAGGGGGGGGGTTTTAACCGGAACTGAAGGGTGTACCCGGTGAGTATAGTTTTGCGCACCCAGATATCGCTGGTGCATTGTTGCCAAAACAGAAGCTGTGGAACAGTATAGGGTTGGGTTAATGGCTGCCTGGTTTTCTCAGGGCTGCTTAGGCTTCGCTCGCTCACGAGGGGCCTGGCCAGCGCCACGAGGGCGTGGTCTGCCGCCTCCTCTAGGTCGCCACCCTGTGCGCTGCGGTCGTCCCCTTGGGATTTGGCCACGCGCTGCTGTATCCGCCGGGGAGGTCTTAGTACCCCCTGGACGCGGCTGGTGTTGCGGTGGTGCTCTACGCCACTGATGTTCTTGTGGGCGTTTGACCTGGAAAGGCCTACGCGGCCACATCGTAGCCAGCTGCTGTGATGCCTCTCTAGCCTTAGCTGAGCTTTGCAACATCTCTTCCACCGCTGGGCCAAATGTGTGCCCCGGTGTAATTGGGGCATCCAACAAGGGAGCTTTGTCATGCTCCTGGACTCTCGCCTGCGAGAGCCAGAGCTGTCGTCTGGCCACCACCAGAGACGCGATGCTCCTGCCCTGGGCCCGCGCGTTAAGCTGGGCTAGCTTGACCAGCAGCTGGGCAACTAGCCCCAACTCTGCTCTCAGAGACACCGAAGGGTAGTCTGGGAGATCCTTTATTAGCGCAGCCTGATAAACTGAGAGGAGGCTGGCCAGATTGGACAGCCTAACTGCCTCTGTAGCCGCCGAATAGCCCTTCTTGAGGTGCACCTCGGTGATCCTGCACTGCTTGTTAGGACAGGTGGGGTCTTTCACCAACCCAGAGAGTGTTGGTGACTTCACCAACGCTGCGAACGCAGCGCCAACTGGCGGAAATGACGCCAGACCCGCTTCACTCGCACCTTGCATGGTAAAGGCAGCCGCCTTACGCGAGGTTGCCGGGGCGGAGGCTGGAGTCCCCCAAGTGGACTGCACCTCCTTAACAAAGTCTGGGAAGGCCGGAAGCGTCCTAGACTGCTGGCCCTGTGCCAAAGGCGACTCAAAAAGAGAGCGCCTAGGCTCTTCAGTGGCAGGCCATTCTAAGCCCAGGTGGCGAGTCGCCCGCTCTACTAGGGACCATAAAGAGTCATCCACGCCTACCTCCATCTCAGACTCTGAGTGGTGGGACGTGAGCTCTGCCTCCACACTATCCTCTCCGTGGAGAGGCTCACCCTCTGATGCATCTCGAGAGATAGCATCCACGTCCCATGCGTCCTGTTGCGCAACTGGAACGGACAGGGGTTGTGGTAGGATGATCGGCTGGTTGACAGCCGGTCTGACTGGCTCCTCTGCGGCCCGAGCTGTGGCCAGGGACATGAGCAACGATTGCTGCCCCATCATAAGGTCCATAAACTGAGACATCTTACTAGTAAGCTCAGTTACACCACCTCGCCTGTCGCGACGAGGAGAACGGGAACGTCCTCTCCTTCGGGGCGATCTAGAGCGGGATCTCGAGATCTGACGGGGGCGTTCGCCGCGAGGAGAAGGGCCTCGCCTTACAGAAAGGCTGTGGGAGCGGTCTCTCTTACGCCTAACGTCAGGAGATCGTTGACCAGGGGTAACCTGGGAAGGCGAACTCCTGGAAAAAGGCAGCTTCGCTGGCGGGGAAGCCAAAGAAGGCTGCGGGGCTGAAAGGGTGTGTGACGACCCAGATGAAGGGGAGCGATCCCCGACTGCTCTCCTCGCCCTACGACGCAGAGTGCGCGTCTGAAAACTTGCACATAACGTGCAAAAGGCTTTGTCTGCCAAAGCAGATGCCGCATGCTCCGGCCCCAGACAGGACACGCAGTCCTCATGCGGGTCATTAGCCGGTAACTTCGTCCCACAGGTGACACAGCGGTGAAATGACATGGTGCAGCACGTTGTATGCCCAAGCGTACCGTGCCAGTAATAGGAGCGCCGAGCGTTAAGCACTGAGCACCAAGCGAACAGCTTTAAGGTGCGTTGAGGCGCGTGCACCAAGCACTGAAGACAAACGTCGAGTGCGTGCACTAAGGCACTGAGCGTCGAGGTGCGTGCACCAAAGGTGCGTGCACCGAGCACCGAGCGTCGAGGTGCGTGCACCGAGGCACCGAGCACCGAGCGTCGAGGTACGTGCACCGAGGCACCGAGCGTCGAGGTGCGTGCACCAAGGCAACGAGCACCGAGCGTCGAGGTGCGTGCACCGAGGCACCGAGCACCGAGCGTCGAGGTGCGTGCACCGAGCACCGAGCGTCGAGGTGCCCGAGCGTCGAGGTGCGTGCACCGAGGCACCGAGCACCGAGCGTCGAGGTGCGTGCACCGAGGCACCGAGCACCGAGCGTCGAGGTGCGTGCACCGAGGCACCGAGCGTCGAGGTGCGTGCACCGAGCACCGAGCGTCGAGGTGCGTGCACCGAGGCACCGAGCACCGAGCGTCGAGGTGCGTGCACCGAGGCACCGAGCGTCGAGGTGCGTGCACCGAGGCACCGAGCACCGAGCGTCGAGGTGCGTGCACCGAGGCACCGAGCACCGAGCGTCGAGGTGCGTGCACCGAGGCACCGAGCGTCGAGGTGCGTGCACCGAGCACCGAGCGTCGAGGTGCGTGCACCGAGGCACCGAGCACCGAGCGTCGAGGTGCGTGCACCGAGGCACCGAGCGTCGAGGTGCGTGCACCGAGGCACCGAGCACCGAGCGTCGAGGTGCGTGCACCGAGGCACCGAGGCACCGAGCGTCGAGGTGCGTGCACCGAGCACCGAGCGTCGAGGTGCGTGCACCGAGGCACCGAGCACCGAGCGTCGAGGTGCGTGCACAGGTGAGTTGCGTGCACTGAGCCCAAGCACTACGCGCCGAAGCGCTACACCAGGCGCCTAAGCGCTGACACCGAAAGCGCCGGAGCGCGTGTACTGCACCAGACGATCCACGTCAGCTGACCCGCAAAGCGGAGACGCTATGTGCTCTAGTACTGTGTCTGAGTCTCGAAAGACAAGGTGTTGTGCTGCTTATAAGGGCAACAGTTAATGCACTTGGTGGTCGTCTTCCTTAGTACTGTATGGGAAAAAAACTTTTTTTTTTTTTTTTTTTTTGTTTGTTTTGTTTTGTTTGGACGCTGCAGCAGACACTACGTATAGTGTAGAACAGTGGGGCTATACTCAATAGCAGCCACGTGGCGGTAGAATGCGCCGCGGTGGGGGGGGAGACTGCAATGCAGGTCTGCACGCACACACACACACACACGCGGTCTAGCCTAAGCAAGACCGAGGCTGCAAAAATGCGCGTGGCCTAAGGCCAACGCAACACGCGTCCCAAACAATATACAAAAAAGAATATATATAACAATATATATACACACAAAAAACCCAAATAATAAATATAATATAATTATATATTATAATAACAAAGAAAAGGAAGACGGGAGACCACGAAGACGCGATGCCGAAGCAAAGCGAAAGGAAAAATATATATATATTAACAAGAATATATAAATCCTAAAACACAGTAACTGAAATAAACTCAGAGAAGGGGTAATTAACCAGCTTCTCAAGCGTAAAGCTTATCGAGTACAATCAGTTAACAAGCTCGCTCTGTTATCTACCTACCGTACCAAGGCTGAAGACAAAAGAGGAAGTGCATCCCCACGCGCGCAGTTAAGTAAGCTCCCAGGGGGGCGGGCTTACACTGCAGCTGGCGTGGGGGCCTATCGGCAGCTTTGCTATAAAAGCTCAGCCTACCGGTGCTGCCTGACGGCAATATCTCATGTTGATGGTTATTTTCGACTTGAAAGGGAAGCAAGTTTTCTTCCAGGACAACCTTGTACTTGGCTTGATTCATTCATGTATTTCTGGCAGACTGAGGCAGAATCATGGCTTTGAAACTGGCTATGAAGCTGTACGCAAAATTGAGATGGATTTACAGTGGGAGGTGGTACACTGGAAAAAGCAGACAACATTGGACAATTTCTTATTTATAAATTGTGTTCTTTAGAACTGATTGTAAGTACAACACACATCAGTTTATGCTTGCTTTACTCATTGTAAGGACAACTGTAGTACATTGTTGTGTAGTACTATTTAAGACTACTCCATTTTTTGTTTTATACACGCGTGAAGTAAACAGTTCTATGTTTGGGTACTTCGTGTTTCTCATGTTAATTTTATAACACTGTAACATTTAAAACACATGTATTTCAGTGCCATACTTGTACAACTAGAGTATATATCGCGCCATAAACACACTTGAAAACGGGGGCTTTTTGCTTATTGGCAACTTTCGGTTAATGACAACTTTTTGCTAGGAACCGAGAGGTTGTTAGTAAGTGGCATCCACTGTGTATGTGTGTATATATATATATATATATATATATATACAGACGTGCTCAAATTTGTTGGTACCCCTCCACAAAAAATGAAGAATGCACAATTTTCTCTGAAATAACTTGAAACTGACAAAAGTAATTGGCATCCACCATTGTTTATTCCATATTTAATAGAAATCAGACTTTGCTTTTGATTTTTTATTCAACATAATATTGTAAATAATAAAACAAATGAAAATGGCATGGACAAAAATGATGGGACCGCTAACCTAATATTCTGTTGCACAACCTTTAGAGGCAATCACTGCAATCAAATGTTTTCTGTAGCTCTCAATGAGACTTCTGCACCTGTTAACAGGTAGTTTGGCCCACTCTTCCTGAGCAAACTGCTCCAGCTGTCTCAGGTTTGATGGGTGCCTTCTCCAGACTGCAAGTTTCAGCTCTTTCCATAGATGTTCGATACGATTCAGATCAGGACTCATAGAAGGCCACTTCAGAATAGTCCAATGTTTTGTTCTTATCCATTCTTGGGTGCTTTTAGCTGTGTGTTTTGGGTCATTATCCTGTTGGAGGACCCATGACCTGCGACTGAGACAAAGCTTTCTGACACTGGGCAGTACGTTTCGCTCCAGAATGCCTTGATAGTCTTGAGATTTCATTGTGCCCTGCACAGATTCAAGGCACCCTGTGCCAGGCGCAGCAAAGCAGCCCCAAAACATAACTGAGCCTCCTCCATGTTTCACTGTAGGTATGGTGTTCTTTTCTTTGAAAGCTTCATTTTTTCGTCTGTGAACATAGAGCTGATGTGACTTGCCAAAAAGCTCCAGTTTTGACTCATCTGTCCAAAGGACATTCTCCCAGAAGGATTGTGGCTTGTCAATATGCATTTTAGCAAATTCCAGTCTTGCTTTTTTATGTTTTCTTTCAAAAGTGGAGTCCTCCTGGGTCTTCTTCCATGGAGCCCACTTTCGCTCAAAAAGCGACGGATGGTGCGATCAGAAACTGACGTACCTTCACCTTGGAGTTCAGCTTGTATCTCTTTGGCAGTTATCCTTGGTTCTTTTTCTACCATTCGCACTATCCTTCTGTTCAATCTGGGGTCGATTTTCCTTTTGCGGCCGCGCCCAGGGAGGTTGGCTACAGTTCCATGGACCTTAAACTTCTTAATAATATTTGCAACTGTTGTCACAGGAACATCAAGCTGCTTGGAGATGGTCTTGTAGCCTTTACCTTTACCATGCTTGTCTATTATTTTCTTTCTGATCTCCTCAGACAACTCTCTCCTTTGCTTTCTCTGGTCCATGTTCAGTGTGGTGCACACAGTGATACCAAACAGCACAGTGACTACTTTTCTCCATTTAAATAGGCTGAATGACTGATTACAAGACTGGAGACATGTGTGATACTAATTAAAGAAACTAATTAGTTTGAAATATCACTATAATCCAATTATTTATTATCTTTTCTAAGGGGTACCAACAAATGTGTCCAGGCCATTTTAGAATATCTTTGTAGAATAAGCAATAATTCATCTCTTTTCACAGCTTCTTTGCTTTATTCTATGACATACCAAAGGCATGCAAGTATACATGATAAAATAGCTTTTAATTTGATCACTTTTCAGGAGGAATAAAGCATTATTTCAATGAGCTGTAAGGGTACCAACAAATTTGAGCACGTCTGTATATATATATATATATATATATATATATATATATATATATATATATATATAAAGGTTTAAAAAAAGCCAATGAAGGAATTACGACTGTAGGACCAACCCGTGGTAATAACAGTCACTGCTACATACAGTACACGCTGCTACGCAGAATTCCGTAATGTGAACTTTCTAGTGCCTGCTATAGGCCACCTTTTGTTCGCTAGTTTCTATTTTTGTTATTCTGGTAAACCAATAAAATTGCACAAAAGGGGCTGTGACAGGAATGGCTGAGGGTCTGACGTCACGGCAGAAGCAGGGACAACAAAACAAAAAGGTATTGGGTAGTGGCGCGGGCGCCGTTTTATTTAATGAATCCAAAAAAATAAATAAAATATTCAAACAGAAAACACTCGCTCACAGAGCAAAATAAATAATTAAACAAAAAGAAATCACCAACACAAAAACACAGGTCAGGCTGGGCAGATCGCCGTCACTGTTCCTGTTTACTGTTAGTTTCGTTTTAATCCTCTCGCTCTCCGTCTCTCTACTCCAAACACCCACCCTGAACTGGAGAGCTGCAGGCTTTTTATATTCAGGTGACCATCTCCCGATTAGCAACTAAATTAATCACTTAATTAATTCGGGAGATGGCCACCTTCTGCACGAGTATTTTTCATTACACCTGGCAGAGGACGAGCACCGATCTCGCCTCTGCCAGGACACGTTTTAAAAATAAACAAAACAATAACATACGGCGCTCGCCGTCATGTATACAATAATAAATCATAATAATGATACAAAATAACACAGGGGCAGAGGGGGACCCCGATCTAAAAGTAAACAAGCAATGTACAGGGCACCTCACCCTGTTACATATCCCCCCCCTTGTGCAATGCACACATGGCCCCAACGGCCACCTCCCCCCTCAGTCTCAAAGTCCCGGAAGAGGGGGAAAGCACAGTGTCCATGGGGGTGGCCATGGTGGGAGGTCCGGCACCTCAATTTTCCGTGGCCGGCAGCTCCCTCTTCAGGGGCTCCCGCCATACACTATCCTGCCGCGAAAGTGCGGCTGGGGGAGCTGGTCTCCTGACCTCCCCCCCCTTCTTTGTGGCCGGCCGTTCCCCTCCGTGGGGCTCCGGCCATAGTGTAGTGACCCCAGGCGAAGCAGGACCCCTGGCGATGCGGAGCGGCTGGCAACCCCAGGCGATGCGGAGCGGCTGGCAACCCCAGGCGATGCGGAGCGGCTGGCAACCCCAGGCGATGCGGAGCGGCTGGCAACCCCAGGCGATGCGGAGCGGCTGGCAACCCCAGGCGATGCCAGACAGACATCCTTGGGCGAAGCGAGGCTGGCATCCCCAGGCGATGCACGACAGGGCGGCAGCGGACCCTCAGGAGGCGACGGCGGCAGCGGACCCTCAGGAGGCGATTGCAGGAGGGGAGCCAGGACCAGCGTTGGGGCTAGGTTTGGCCCTCTTCTCAGCCGCTGCGACCCAGCGATTTTCCCCCTTGCTCGTTTTAGCAGCCTGTGCAAGGGCAGCTGCGGACCGCCAACCTTCTGTTTCGGTCCATCCTGTCGTAAAGGGAGAGGCAGCTCCTGCTCCTCTCCCTCGGGTGGTGGTGGTGAAGAAAGAGGCAGCTCCTGCTGCTCTCCCTCGGGTGGTGGTGGAAGCAGCTCCTGCTCCTCCCCTTCTGGCTGCGAAAGAGGCAGCTCCTGCTCCTCCCCTTCTGGCTGCGAAGGAGGCAGCTCCTGCTCCTCCCCTTCTGGCTGCGAAGGAGGCAGCTCCTGCTCCTCCCCTTCTGGCTGCGAAGGAGGCAGCTCCTGCTCCTCCCCTTCTGGCTGCGAAGGAGGCAGCTCCTGCTCCTCCCCTTCTGGCTGCGAAGGAGGCAGCTTTGAAACCAGCAGGCATGCTCCTTCTGCTGGTGGCGGAACCAGCAGGCATGCTCCCTCTGCTGGTGGCTTCGATGGAGGTGGAACCAGCAGGCACTCTCCCTCTGCTGGCGGAGGTGGAAGCGACATGCAGTCCTCCCACGGAGGTGGAGGCGGAACCAGCAGGAACTCTCCCTCTGCTGGCGGAGGTGGAAGCGACATGCAGTCCTCCCACGGAGGTGGAGGTGGAACCAGCAGGAACTCTCCCTCTGCTGGCAGGTACCTGGGCTGTGGACGCACCGACTCCCCCCTCTTGGGTGCAGGATGTTCGGGCTCCTCCCTTTCAGGCGCAGAACGTTCGGGCTCCTCCCTTTCAGGCGCAGGACGTTCGGGCTCCTCACTCTTGGGTGCTGGAGATGACCGGGTCTGGTCCACTGCCCAGAACCACTCTGCAGCGTCCCCCACCAGACCCTGGTTCCACGCCTCTTCAAACTGGGGGTCCCCGTAAGGGCAGTCTTCCCTGACGTGCCCAAACTCGCCACAGGCGCCGCACATAGGAGCCCCCTCCTTCCTCCACTGCTCCTGTTCAGCTGCCCAGTCCGGGGGTCCAAACTTAGTTGGCACCCTGGACCACCACCTCTTGTTCAGCTGCTGTGGTTGCTGTTGTGGCCGCTGTTGTTGGGGCGGTGGGAGCAGCAGTCTACCTCCCCCTGCTGGTTGTGGAGACTGAGGCGACCCCTGCTCCTGATGGACAGGGCAGCGGGCCACGTAGTGCTCACCTCCGCAGATGGGGCATAGTTGGGGTCGCTGTCCAAGGGGGTACCAGGGGCAGTTGGTCCTGGAATGCCCAGGCTCAGCGCAGCAGTAACACCCGGGCTGCTGTTGCTGCAGCTGCTGCTGTCTGCAGCTCATCCTTCTCCCTATCCTCCGTTTTCCTCCCATCCTTCTTCCTCCTTACTCTCCTTTCTCCCTCCAACCACAATCAAAAAACCGAAAAAAAAATGAAAAAGATGTAGTACCCTCTTCTGCCTGCGTCCTGGAGGCGCTGCGATCCCACGCAGGACACCACGTGTGACAGGAATGGCTGAGGGTCTGACGTCACGGCAGAAGCAGGGACAACAAAACAAAAAGGTATTGGGTAGTGGCGCGGGCGCCGTTTTATTTAATGAATCCAAAAAAATAAATAAAATATTCAAACAGAAAACACTCGCTCACAGAGCAAAATAAATAATTAAACAAAAAGAAATCACCAACACAAAAACACAGGTCAGGCTGGGCAGATCGCCGTCACTGTTCCTGTTTACTGTTAGTTTCGTTTTAATCCTCTCGCTCTCCGTCTCTCTACTCCAAACACCCACCCTGAACTGGAGAGCTGCAGGCTTTTTATATTCAGGTGACCATCTCCCGATTAGCAACTAAATTAATCACTTAATTAATTCGGGAGATGGCCACCTTCTGCACGAGTATTTTTCATTACACCTGGCAGAGGACGAGCACCGATCTCGCCTCTGCCAGGACACGTTTTAAAAATAAACAAAACAATAACATACGGCGCTCGCCGTCATGTATACAATAATAAATCATAATAATGATACAAAATAACACAGGGGCAGAGGGGGACCCCGATCTAAAAGTAAACAAGCAATGTACAGGGCACCTCACCCTGTTACAGGGGCTTAATTGTATTTATTTGTTTGTGTGATTCCCGCTTGTCTGGCTGGTGTTCTGGCTGTGTCGTCAAACTCCCAGAAAAGGGAGGATTACTGTAAGTAACACATTACAGATGCTAGTAGTACCATTAAAAAAAAAAGGTTTGTCACCAGTATAATGAACAATTTACTTTATCTTACCATATCTGGGATCTCCCAACTTGCACAGATTGTAGAACTTCTTTTCTGGCTTCTGGGGGTCCAGGGGCTCTACAAGGTGTGCATACGGGTTGCTCATGGTTTGAGGCATTCCTTTTTTTCACCTGAAGGAATTAGGAAACAAAAAATAATATCAAACCGTAGAGAACAATAACCGGATTAACTGCAGGTAAAAATATTATTACCATCAGCTTACTATATACCTCCACATTCACAAACCGTTAATATTCAATCTGGTTTACACAAAGCAGAACTGAATTCAAACCATGAATAAAATCTGGTTGCTTAGAAACAAACATCTGCCATGTCTGTTATGCCATACACTAGGTGGATAATAAAACACTGCACCTTGAAAATTGCCACTGAAGTAGAAAACATGAGTGCACTGAAGATGCAGGTCGTCACATGTGAAATCTGTTGATTTTATACATATACCCACTGCCTACATATACTGGTAACAGGTATGGAAATAAGACCCCCATTGCACAGCTGTGTGATCCTTTCACGGCTGTACTAGGAGTTTAATCAGACACACCTGAGATTGTTACCTATACACTGGAGCTGTTCAAACTTGTATCAAAAGCTGGAATGGGTGAAACTGCTACGCATTAGCAGTTTCTCTTCGCAACATCTTATTTCCATAGCTGGTACAATTTACAGCAGGTAAAGATGCATGCACTGGTATGGCACTGCAACACAGCTGCAGCCAATGAAAACACAGAGAAATCCTGGAGGAAAACCTGCTGAAGTCTGCAACATACCTGGTTGTACTTTTAATGGTCAGTGCAAATGTTAATGTTCTCCTCAAAGTACTACTATACATGCTCTATTTCACAGCCTCTTATATTATTTTTTGCTTTGGTGCTGCAATTCTTGTAAACATGCAAACAAACCAGAGACCATGAGTGTCGCCTCTGTATTAATGAAACACGCAGTTCCTATTCGGTCCCTATTTAACTTAAAACTCTTGATAAACTGCCAGAATCTCCAACTGTGGTACGTGCCACTTTGAAAGCTGCGTGATCACAGATAGCAAGAGGTCATCCGGGAAAAGAAGATTTTTATAGCATAGTTTATTTTGGGATGTTGTGAATGAAAATAAAAATCTAAAATGAGAAGGAAAAGATCCAGAATAAAAAAAGAGAGTCCTTTGTAGAACAAACTGTACAGTAGGTTAGTCTCACTTATTATTATTATTATTTATTTCTTAGCAGACGCCCTTATCCAGGGCGACTTACAATTGTTACAAGATATCACAAGATATCACAATACATACAATTACCCATTTATACAGTTGGGTTTTTACTGGAGCAATCTAGGTAAAGTACCTTGCTCAGGGGTACAGCAGCAGTGTCCCCCACTGGGGATTGAACCCACGACCCTCCGGTCAAGAGTCCAGAGCCCTAACCACTACTCCACACTGCTGCCCTCACTGCCACACATTCATGTTAATTGCCTTTGAAAAGAGAACAGATAAAACAGTTTGGTGACAGCCTTATTTCTTCATACAGTCGCATGTAAAATAGTGTCTCAAATTAAAATAATAATTTGTATAAAACAATTACTTTTGACCCCCCACGTTTTGTCAAAACCAAATACAGCCCTCCTCCCCCTTAAAGGCTGTAGTCAGCAGCTTTATAACAAGAATACAAGTGCTAAGTGTAATGGCATCATGGGGCAAACAGAAGCCATGAACAAACCCATCTTTTCCAAGTGAGGCTTTGCATTAATGTCTAACACATCGGCTATTACCTCCAGCTCAGGGCACCCGTCGCCACAAATAAATTATCCATCAGGATATTTTGAATTTGTTTTTAGTTTTTTCTGGACTGGATCAGTTAGACTGCTTGAAATGTATTCCCAGGGATTGAAATAGGACTTCCATTGTGTAGCAGTCTGATCCATTCCTGGTTTTACCATTCCGAGTTTAACAGAACACATCTGAGCTTGTTACCTATACACTGGGGCTGATCAAGCTTGTAGTAAAACCTGGAATGGGTGAAATTGTTATGCAATATCAGTCTTATTTCCATCCCTGTATAATGCAGGTTTCCAATCTCATTAGACTCATAGGATAAAGACCATTGTAGTCAGAACCGGATTAGCCGAGACGGAGAAATGGTGAACGTACTACCAAGGAGATCACTACTACACAGGCATTGCCAATGTTCCAGTTTGCTTATCGTTTAATAATGTTATCTGTCAGGGTACACTGGGCGCCATTTTCCAATGTACTGCAATAAAGCATGACTTACTTAATTTAGTAAGGAATAAAAAAGTTATAACAACACTTGATTACAATATTTTAACTTCAATGCCTGGGCATTTACAACACTTCCTTATAAGGGGAAGTGGAATAGCCAGCTCAGTAATCCTACCCCACAGAACTAGTTTGCCACTGCAATACATTTCTCTATGAGGAAACTATGCAGTACTGCTTAGGAATGGGGATTTCGAACAGTTTCCTATTCGAATACACAGGGGCCAACATCTTCGTCTATTCGAATACCCGAAATAAAGAATAAAAGGCAAACACGTAAGTGTACTACAGCAGACAGCATAAAATGTGTAAGCCGCTAAAGTTCACTCTTCGGAGGAGCTGGCCGGGTTCACAAAGTGTACAATGTCCAAGACGAGATTTCTTTCAAGTTACTTGGTTTATTCAATAACCTGTAAATAACTCAAAACGAGGAACATACCTGGTTGTACTTTTAATGGTCAGTGCAAATGCTGATGTTACTCCATCCATTAACAGGAAGTCAACAGTAGATGTTTTACATTGTACTGCAGTCCACAGAGTTAAAAGTACTTCCATGCTGTCTCCTCATGAGTCATTGCGATGTTCTGCTTATCATTTAGTATGTCGTTATATTCATCATAAAGCTAAATTAAACTTTCTAATTTCAATGTTACTAAAGATAAGCTTCCTTTTCAGCACTTGCTATATCCATTTGTTTACAAATTTAAAGTTTGCCGGTGCCGTGCTCCCGGAAGCTGTTTCACGGTTGCCTAGCAACAGCGGCTGTGTGCCATTAGGGGAACTCAAGTGGGGGATCTGTTAAAATTAGCTGAAAACAAGGCAACAAATTTGGCAACAATTTCCAAACAGAATATGTTTACTGTAGAATTTAGCTGTTACAAGCATTGCATGATTAATTAGGGTCCTTACGTCTAATATGCCAATCTCATTCACATGAATGCGCAGGGTTTAACACTGATTCTGAACATTTGTCAAGGGGCAGCATTAAAAAAAGACGCATTTGCTTCTACTAGTAGCTAATATATGTCTTTTTTGTGTACTCAAATATGTAATATGCTATTCAAATAGCGTCTGCTAAGAAATAAATAAATAAAATAGTTTTTTTTTATTTTGGTGTAATCGTGTATTCGACTACACTGACCCATTCCTAGTAACGCTACATATGGGGACACATGCAAACAGTTTGAATATTTAAAGTTTCCGTCACTGTGTCTCTATTTAGAGGCTGGATCACACAAGGTACTGTCTACTGTAATTCCATGTGAAATGTAAAACTATGTCTTCTGTCAAGTTCTATGAAGTGCAGTAAAAACGTGTATTTACTGTCTGTATTCATTTTGATCACATAAAGAGGACAATTTAATACATGTGTAGTTTTTGTATTGATTGCAGAGCACTGGGAATCCATTTTTTGTATTACGGTATGTGGTTGGTTCAATGAGCCAATGATTTTCCACTTCTAAATACTGCCATTTCAAAAATCTTGAAAATTGTAAATCCTTGTTATTTAGTGTGCTTGACAAAATACAAAAAAAGACAATCTGAATAGAATCAGTCAATTGAATGGGAAGTTATCAAGCAAAATCATCCCCTAGGAATGGGCCAGTAGGTACCTACTAGCCTCCTAACCCCTAAATCTACCCTCTACCCTCTACCCCTAAACCTAATGTCTACCACTAACGTAATCTCTACCCCTAAACCTAACTGCGTCACTATTAAAGTAACTGTTACTGTTATTTCGCACCGCTTCTTTAGCACCCTCTAGCAGCTGCTACATCAGACGTCCATTAAAGCGCTTGATCCGGACCTACTGTACCTGTTGGGAGGCTAGTAGATACCAACTGGCCCATTCCAATGGGATGATTTTGCTTGACAACGTCCCATTGAAATCGACTGATGCTAATCAGATCGGGTGAAAAAACTCACCCATCTCGTTACCTTTCTTAAAAGAATGGATTACAGTGTGGCTTGTTTATTTTACTGTTTAACCAAAAATGTTTAATATACAACTGTTCATGAGCAGATAAGAAACTGAATACATGTTTACTGTGAATGTCACGTTCACTATTTGGCGGTGCCGCAAATCAGTTAACTTTGATATTTTATTCATCCAGGAGGAAGAAAATAAATCTGATAAACTGAGATGTTCCAGATCACCAACACTGGATGTATGCCCACAACACAACAAAGCCTCTATCATGTAGTATACTGGAAAGTGGCCACACATTTATGGATAGTGTTACTGGCAAACAAATTCTGCCTTTATATCTAGACTTACAATACCAATTATACCAACTAAATTGGAAGCTAAATTATGCTTTTTGGAATAAATATGCTAAATCTACTACTAGGCCAATTTATTAAAGTGTTAAGAGTATCACAGCATTTGTTAGGATTTATCACTACAAATATGTTTACTAATGACATTTCTTAAAAAAAAAAAAAAAAAAAAAACATCAAACAGGCAAATAGGATTGTGATGAGTCAAAGGGGTTTCGGTCTGTAATTCAGCCTCCCGACAGTAGAAGGCATCAAGCCAACTCGGGACTTCCCTTACCAAGTTATCGTGACCATGACGAAAGTCATCTTTATGAGGGGTGTCACCTTGGTGAGGGGCGGAAGTGCGAGTATGTAAATCCCGGCCACTTGAGTCAAGTGAGTTGTAAGGACACTTGTCAGTTTGGGATTGGTGTTCCACTGACTACAAGGGCGGGGATTTGCTACTAAAGGGAACGTGCTACTGTGTTCGGGGTTTGTCCTTGAAAGCATAGGCGGGGTTACTGGGCCTGAGGGAGACACTAAACGTTGGCTTGGTTTGTTTATTTTTTTTGCACGGTGTTGGAATACGCAATAACGTCTTTTTTCTGTTTTTATCCCTTCTATGTCCGGGATATCGTGAAGAGGACAGGATATTACGAACCCTCCTTTCTGTTGTTATTTATTCCAGCACCCCCTCCCTCACGCCACTTTTTTTTTTTTTTATCGTGTAGCTAATAATATTAATAAAACAAAATATTTGGTTGCACGTAAATTGCTGTCTGGACATTCCATTATTACTCACACGTGGTGTCATTGTAGGAGATGGAGCCAGCTACAGTCTTGGCAATGTTTAGGGAGCAGGAGGAGAGGCGAGAGGAGAGAGAAACGCGGTGCCAGGAACAGCTCGCCCAGTTCTTTGGACAGCTGCTGTAGAAGATTTCAACACCTCCATCAACATCGGAGACAGCGGTTGCCCGGATGTTTGCAGCTCAACCTAAATTGCAGAAGATGACTCCGGAAGATGATCCCGAGGCTTTCTTAATCACCTTTGAGAGAGTGGCGGAAGCAGCAATGTGGCCTAAAGAACACTGGGCTATGAAATTAGCACCTTGTTTGACAGGGGAGGCACAGGCTGCTTACAGAGCTTTGATGGCCATAGAAGCAACAAACTATGACAAAGTGAAGGAAGCCATTCTCTCACGTCTCGGGATCACGGAGGAAACATACCGGCGCCGCTTCCGGGAATACCAGCTGTCCAAGGGGATGCGGCCCCGGGTCACGGGACAGTATCTTATGGATCAGTGCACCCGGTGGCTGCAGCCGGAAGAACACACACCCCAAGAACTGGTGCAGAAGATCGTGATAGAGCAGTTCACGTCTATACTACCGCCAGGAAATCGAGAGTGGATTAAAAGGAATCGACCTACCACTCTCGAGGATGCCATCATCCTGGCAGAGGCATATGAAGACGCGAACGAAGGCGCCGTCTCAGACGCCACTCCTGCCCCTAAACCAACTAGGACCAACCAGTCAATAAAGCCCAGAGGGGGTAACCAGACCTTTCGACCATGGAGGCCGAGGTTAGCCCCATCTTGGGCGAGAGAAAACCCCCCTGACCTGTCGGTCATTGACTCGCAGGACAGACAGACTCCGTTGGTGCCTCCTACCCCAGTGTGTTATCGGTGTAATGAGCCCGGACATATTGCCAGGAATTGTCCGATAATGGAGGTGGACATGGCTAAAAGATCCTGGTCAGCAGTAACAGGTAAGAACACTGGGGAATGTCGGGAGTGCCCTTATCAATTAAGAGTACAGGTCTGGGATAAGAGTACTTACGCATTTGCGGACTCTGGGTGTGCACAAACATTAATTCGACAAGCTCTCTTGGATGGGGTATCCTGGGAACCACAGGGTGAAGTGGCTAACTCCTGTATCCATGGAGAAACTCGGGTTTATCCCACCACTAAAGTTAGACTTACTGTAGGTGATTATTCAGCTTACGTTAAAGTGGCTGTAGCGCAATGTTTACCATACCCTGTTCTCCTGGGAAGAGACTGGCCATTTTTTGATCGTATTTTAGGTCGGGAAATGGTCTTAGTTTCTACCAGGGGACAATCTAAGCAACGGGAGAAAACAATTGGCGAAATTTTTCCGTTGCAATCCGACCTGTTTAACCCTAAAATCCGCTCAAGAAAAACAAAAAGAGAGCGCCGGGTGGAAAAATATGAGGGAACTCTGAGATGACAAGGGGAGGGGTGTGACTCAAAGGTAAACCAATCTCGTAAACGGCAGGGTAAGGGAGTAGGTGTTCAGTGTGACCGGGGCTGCGAGGTTACTGATGTGGAAGGTCACATAATAAAAGACACTCCTCTCAGTGTACCTAACCATTGGGACCGAGATATTGACCTGGGATATGAACAACAAAATGATCCCACGTTACAATATGCTTGGAAACAGGTTAGATATGTTGAGGGGAAGGATATGCAGGAAGGACGACCAGTGATGTTTCCGCATTTTTCTGTATCTGGGCACTTATTATATAGAATAACCCAGGCTCCTGGGACGGGCCAGCTCGTAAAACAGTTATTGGTTCCTGGGCCTTTTCAGTCGGAAGTCATGAGATTAGCTCATGATATCCCATTTTCAGGTCATTTAAAAACTGAAAAGACCCAGGAACGAATTCTGGCCCGGTTTTATTGGCCAGGGGTTTATGGTCTTGTGCGGAAGTATGTATCTGAGTGTGCTGAATGTCAATTAGCTGCCCCTAAGTCAGTTCGCCCCACACCTCTGGTCCCACTGCCAATTATTGGGGCACCGTTTGAAAGGATTGGTGTAGATTTGGTAGGCCCTCTGGAGGGAACAGAGTCAGGATATCGGTATATTTTCGTAGTAGTGGACTACGCAACATGATATCCAGAAGCTGTTCCCTTACGCTCTATGAATGGAGAAATTGTAGCAAATTAATTGGTAAAAATATTCTCTAGGGTGGGAATCCCGAAAGAAATTCTCACTGATCAGGGCACTAATTTTATGTCTGGTTGTATTCAGCAACTATACAAATTATTGAAAATCTGTTCAATTCAAACCTCAGTTTTTCATCCTCAAACGGATGGGCTTGTTGAACGATTTAATCAGACTTTGAAAAGTATGCTGCGTCGCTTTGTAGATCAAGAAAAACGCAATTGGGCCAAACTGCTTCCCTACTTGCTCTTTGCAGTTCGTGAGATACCACAATCTTCAACTGGGTTTTCTCCGTTTGAGCTCTTGTACGGTCGGCAGCCGCGGGGTATCTTGGATCTCATAAGAGAAGGTTGGGAAGAACAGTCAAAAGAGTCTGAAAATATAGTGAAATATGTGTTACAGTTACGTGATCGCTTAGAATTGGTCGGTCGATTGGCGCATGACAATCTCAAAGCAGCACAGCAGAAGCAGCAGCAAAGCTAAAATAAAAATGCAAGAATTAGGAACTTTCGACCTGGAGACAAAGTGTTGTTGTTGTTTCCCTCATCGGAATTTAAGTTATTTGCTAAATCGCAAGGTCCCTTTGAGGTTATTCGAGCGGTTGGAAAAGTTAATTATGAGATCCGACAACCTGGGCGTCGGAAAGAAAATCAAATTTATCATGTTAATCTCCTCAAACTGTGGAAAGAACGGGAGGTCCATTTTATATCTCCCACACAGCAGGCAGAGGACTTTGGACCCTCAATTGAGCCAGTGTCAGTAATTGAGGTCCCGATGGGGGAACAATTAACTCCTGATCAGCGCAGAGGTAAGCAATCTAATCAATATGTTCAGTGATGTGTTTTCTAACGTGCCTGGAAGAACACATTTGATTGAACATGCTATTATCACTCCGCCAGATCTGAGAGTTAGACAGAGACCGTATCGCATTCCAGAAAGTCGGAGAGATTCTGTTCGGAGGGAGGTGGAGTGTATGTTGAAACTTGGGGTAACTCAACCTTCCCGAAGCGACTGGTGTAGCCCAATTGTACCAGTAGACAAGCCAGATGGGTCACTATGGTTATGTATCGACTTTAGGAGGGTGAATGCTATCTCTAAGTTTGATGCATATCCCATGCCTCGGGTAGATGAACTCTTAGACAAGCTGGGGCGAGCTCGGTTTATTTCAACTTTGGATCTGACGAAAGGATACTGGCAGATTCCATTAACGAAAGCCTCTCGTGAGAAAACGGCATTTTCAACCCCAGATGGTCTTTTTCAATTTTGTACTATGCCGTTCAGACTTCATGGAGCTCCTGCTACTTTCCAGAGACTGATGGACAGGGTATTACAACCTCATCGAGAGTATGCAGCTGCATATATCGATGATGTAGTCATTTATAGTTCATCCTGGAGAGAACATTTGAATAGATTAGAAGCTGTCTTACAGTCTCTGAGGAAGGCGGGGCTCACAGTGAACATGGCAAAGTGTGCTATTGGAAAAGAAGAAACTAAATATTTAGGTTTCATAATGGGTAAGGGTAGAGTGAAACCGCTGGTTTCAAAAGTCCAGGCTCTGTTGGATTCACCGGTACCTACCACGAAAGCCCAAGTGAGATCATTGTTGGGGTTGGCTGGTTATTACCGCCGCTTTATTCCATACTTTTTCACTATAGCCGCCCCTCTCACTGATCTCACTAAAAAGAACGCTCCAAATAAAATTAAGTGGAGTGCAGAGTGTCAGACGGCTTTTGAATCTATTTAAACTAACTTGAGTCAGGCCCCAGCATTAGTAAGCCCGGATTTCAGCCGAGAGTTCATCCTTCAGACCGATGCATCGCAGACTGGTCTGAGGGCGGTTCTGTCCCAGGAAAGAGATGGTATAGAACACCCGATATTATATATTAGTCGGAAGTTACTGCCCAGAAAACGAAGATATTCGGTAATTGAAAAAGAATGCCTGGCAGTAAAGTGCGCGGTAGAGTCCTTAAAATACTATCTCCTGGGACGACCCTTTGTACTCAACCCAGATCACGCCCCTTTAAAGTGGTTAGACACAATGAAGAATTCAAACTCTAGGATTACGCGGTGGTACCTGGTGCTCCAAACCTTCGCCTTTCAAAGGAGTGGTTAGAGGTTTCCGAGTGTTCCTCCACTCTGAGGGGTGGGATATGTGATGAGTCAAAGGGGTTTTGGTCTGTAATTCAGCCTCCCGACAGTAGAAGGCATCAAGCCAACTCGGGACTTCCCTTACGAAGGTCTCGTGACCATGATGAAAGCCATCTTTATGAGGGGCGTCACCTTGGTGAGGGGCGGAAGTGCGAGTATGTAAATTCCGGCCACTTGAGTCAAGTGAGTTGTAAGGACACTTGTCAGTTTGGGATTGGTGTTCCACTGACTACAAGGGCGGGGCTTTGCATACTAAAGGGAACGTGCTACTGTGTTTGGGGTTGGTCCTTGAAAGCATAGGCAGGGTTACTGGGCCTGAGGGAGACACTAAACGTTGGCTTGGTTTGTTCATTTTTTTTGCACGGTGTTGGAATACGCAATAACGTCTTTTTTCTGTTTTTATCCCTTCTATGTCCGGGATATCGTGAAGAGGACTGAGGATATTACGAACCCTTCTTTCTGTTGTTATTTATTCCAGCACCCCCCTCCCTCCCTCATTCTTTTTCGTTTTTTTTTATCGTGTAGCTAATAATATTAATAAAACAAAATATTTGGTTGCACGTAAATTGCTGTCTGGACATTCCATTATTACTCACACACCTCACAAGGATATTATGATAAGAAGCTGTCTGAATTTATCAAAAAGAGATTTAGGGAATAACACACTTTACATAAATAGTGTATGGCTATGCTACTGTTCTTTTAAAGTGTCATCCGCAGTCTCAGATTCCACTAAAGAGTGCACCCAGACTAGAGTACATGAAAAGGTACTGGATTATCAAGAGAACTGAAATCCCTCAAATATGACCTATTTAGTTGCCCGTCTGATACAGCTATTGTCAAACCTGCTTGCAATGACTGTTCAAGAGACCAGCTAAAATAATTTTTGCTGTACTTTATGGTGATGACACTGGCTGTACATGTGAAATATATACTCAGCCTTCTCATTTCCAGCCGACGGCCAGCTAAATTGCCGTCTACTTTGCCAGATAAGCAGATAAAGTGCTCCTGTCTATAATGTTCTGCGGACCTGGTTGGAACCAAGCTGCAGCAGCTACACAGACAGACAGACGCACACGACACATACTGAAAGTGAACACAGAATACAACTATTTACAAGCAAATCCCGCCCCCCAGCAGTTCAATGCAGCACCAAAACGTCCCATTCATAAGTCCTGCTGGACCCGACGCTACACTGCCCCCCGCTTAAACACTTCCCGGCCCGGGAAGAACCTGCTTCAGTCCAGTAGTGGAGGGTTTTGAGAGCGATGCAATCATCTGAAGGCCATGCGATGTAACCCTGGGGACCGTAGGCCACCCTGGTGGTTGACATACGCCACCACTGTCGTGTTGTCCATCCGGATCAACACGTGTACCGCTCAGCAGCGGAAGGAAGTGGTGGAGAGCAAGGGGGACCGCTTGCAACTCCAGCATGTTTATGTGCAGGGATTTCCAGCAGTCCGGCCAGGATCCACGTACTCCTCTGCCTTCCCAGACCACCCCCCAACCCAAGTTGGAGGCATCTGTCGTCACCACTTTGCGGTTTAACACTACTCCCATTCGCACACCTTCGCGCAGGTGAGAGGTCATCCGCCACCAACGTAGAGCTGCCGAGCATGCGTGAGACACAGTCAGCTGACGGTCTCTGTCACGTTTGGTGTTGAGGTGGAACGGATTGAGCCACGCTTGTAGCGGGCGCATGCGAAGCAGACCCAGCTGAATGGCCAATATGGCCTCGGCCATCAGACCCAATAGTTTCTGGCACAATAGGAGGGTGACTTACAATCCCTGTTGAAACAGGGAGAGGCAACCCTGGATAGCTGCAACTCTGTCGTCTGACAGGTATGCGCGCATCATACTGGAGTCCCGCTGGAGCCCAGCTGGAGCCCCAAATACGTTGTGCAGCTGTATAGTTGGCTCATCACTCGTGGCGACATGTTCTGACAAAATTGAGCTACAACAGTATTACATTGAAAGTCTTAAATATAATCTATGTTAATAACTTTTACCCTTGTCCAGGGTACTACATAAACATTAATGCGATTTCTACAGTAAGTAGTCGTACTATAATACAGATTAAAGCTAGTAAGCCGTGTACTGCAGTGTTTTGTGGCAGACTGCAACCACCAGCCAAAAAGGGAAGCTGCTCCAGATTTCCTAAAGTAGCTCATGCTAATCTTCTAAAGAAGTGGTATGTCGGTTTGTGCTAATCTGCATTAATACAATGAATAAGAAATATCCAAAACCATTTGTGTATGTAATTTGTACACCAAACTGATTTTCTGTTTCAACATTACTCTTTTCCATTTGAACTTGATATTTATGTACTAGACTTCTACTTTCAAGCTACGTTGTTCAAGAAAATGGAAATATATTATTTATTGTTATTTGTATTTATATGAATCAAGCAACAGTTAACAGAATTTAAAAAAATATTTAAAAAACGAAAGAAAGAAAATAATACAACTTACTGTAGAAATCGATTTAATGTTTACAGAAAATGCAACAGAAACAAACTTCTGAAAACTAAAATCAACAGTGTTCGAAATCACAGCTCTCGCAAGCGCATTTTTAAAAATGTTTTTATGCATTTATTAATGCACTTGCGCATTCTCAGACTCGGTAGTTAATGAGAAACAGCGACATGGGAAAGTATGTATACTCAGAATCTTGGAAGACTAAAAATAAATGTAAGGACTGGTTGGTTCCAAGAATTATTTTTAGAAAATTAAAATGTGTCTTTTTATAAAATGCAAAGGAACAAAATGGAATACAAGAAAAAACGGAACATACTACAGCTTATGGCTTATCTTTTCTGTATTCAGATTTACTACCAATTAATATTGCTTCTTATCGTCTTTAATTTAGAAATTGCTAAACATTGTTCTCTTCTGTCTCACTTGGTATTATAGTATCTATATAATGTGACATTGTTTGTTTTTGTGCCTGAAATATAATTTCTCTGTTTCATTGGTGTCTGGTTCTGTCTTTCTTTCACCACTTTTTTCTGTGTGTAATTATTACAAAACCAAACGGGTTGCTTAAATATGTGGACTTTACTTTGAAATTCACTGTGTGCTCAGACAAGTTTGTGGTTTTAAAATTCTAATATAAATACATTATTTTGTAATTACTTTTCATACACATAAGTGACTTTTACTTGCTCTTTGAATCCTAAATGCCTAAGATCATACAAAAATTAACAAAGTTATACACTTATTTTGAATTTTGGGTCCCTGTTAAGGCACATATTTAGGCCTGGGATATGCAGGATTTAGACCCCTGCAAAACCCTGAAATTCGATTTCGGTGGGGGGCGTTGCCACTTGCACCCGCGCTGGGGGAGGAACCCTATATCCCACTGCCTTCTACTCGGGATTTCTAGCCTCCTACTTTAAATGAAAATGAAAAGACTGCATACTGGGGTTCATCCACGGTCACCCGATCTTAAACAGATTAGAACTTTCATCCACCAATCAGGAAGATGCATTGCAGGTCACTAACACACACGGTAGTTGACCAAAGAACTTTCAGATTTAAATTTTTTATGTAAAAAAGTAAAATTGAAGGAAAGCAAAACATTAAGAAAGGTTAAATTAGCGATTAAACATTTTTAAACAACAAATACTAATCGCAATAAAATACTGATTTTTGTGTGTTACCTTGGTAGCTGATTAAGTTAGAAAACTAAATAAAATATTGCAATTTTTCTTCAATTGGTTTCACACCAGAAGATCTCAAACAAACTGCATTTTTTCTTCTAAGCGACTTCAAGTTCTGAAGCGACTTCAAGTTCTCAAAATGATATCTTCCTGTTAATGCTCAGACAGATGTTCATTATTAAACATGGAGGGTTCCACCCATGTAAAGCTTTTGATATTAGTACTATATACGTACATTGTGTTTATTCAACATCTGCAGGTAGAACGTCAGCATGAAAGCCTGATAATCAAAATTGTTCAGCAACACCAACGTTTTCGTGCTGCACTATGTGCAAGGAGGAGACGTTTTCAAAGACGACAGATGAAGAGGAACGCTTTACTTTTGCAATTTCTGTCGGCTGTTGCATTGCTAGTGGCATTATCCCGACATCTACGAGTTGTAAGCAGTCCCTATCAACCTTATCCGCCAGTTTATCAGCCTTTCTCGTCTCAATATGATTGTATTTTAATGACACATAAATGCAGAAAAAGTGTGTCAAGGCAGAAAGACCAATTATGCGAGAGACCAAGCTATTTATATATGTAACGTAAAAATAATAATGTAAAAATAATTATATGATAATATATACAGTGGGTTATGCATTACAACACCACCTGTTGGTTCGGGTTCTGTTGCATTGTGAATTCTAATGCAATTGCTTTTACACTGGACGACTGAGAGGGAAACGCATTACAATTCCCCCTCAATCGAGCCGAGACCACCCTTTCAGGTGAATTCTAGTCCTCTTCTTTGGTGCGCAGTCATGCAAAACTAATATTTTTGACATTTCACACCTGCACAAACGAACCGAACTTAGGTGTTAACTGAACTCTAGTGCAAATTATCCTCTCCAGGCAAACTAGGTGTGAAAGGGTTCTATTACTTAAATATATCTACCTTTGCTTCTTTTACTATGAAATACTATCCTGTTCTGACACAAATTACAGTGATTTACAATACATAATATGGTAAAAACAGTTCATCTATAGGTTAAAAAGTTATTTAGTCATTCAAACCAACAGTTTCTTGGTTTACACCCATATGCAACCATAAGACATAGCTTTAAAAGAAGAATAAAAGTCAATTATCATGTTCATGTAGAATGTGAGACAGACAGACCTGATTACAATGGTCCACATTCTGAAGGAGAACCCTATAAAATGCATTATTTTATATGACATTAGTAAACTGCCAATAATAACAATGCATAGCTAACCACAGATATTTCATTTCTTGAAATCTGACAATACCAACAACATCATATTTTAGATGCTTCTTACCAGTTACCAAGCACTTCTGTACAGCTGAACAATGATCTGCAGTAATGACAATTTCTGTATCGTCTAGACAGATACTGACTCTGAAGCAATCATCACGTGTTTTTCTATTTACTGTAATATCAATTTAATTGGCCTAAATCTCTCAGTGAGAGTCAGACGACTACACCCCTTCACCTTGAATGAAACCTTCAGCAGAAACCATTGGCTGCTTTTCTCTATCCATGCAAGTTTTGACATGCTTAGTGCCCCAAACTGTTTTAAAAATTAGTCTTTTCAGAAGAGTGTTTACCTTATGTTGAAAATAGTGAATGCGGGTAGTGTAGATTCTCCAAAAAAAATGTATCAGCATATCAAAATCATCTTATTATTTTCGAACCCTGAACATGTGCAGTTATTGTACATTACAAAATGGATTAGAGATTTCCTTTAACCCAATTAGTCAATACGAGGGCATTAATACCTGGTAATGAGTTCTTATTTCAAATACTGTGTTTTTTCACTTTTTAATTTGCTTCCCGAGATCAGCAAACTTTCTGTGCAGTTCGAAAGCCAATCCAATGAACACCGTTTTAATTCAATGACCGTCATGCAAGAGGAAACTTGCAGTAGTTTTTCAACAGATGCGGCTGGCTCTTACAACCATCCAGCCACCTCGTTGGTCTAGTATTATTATTATATATATCTGTAGTAAAACAAGACTAGAGGCCGTCTTCTGTAGCCAAACGTCAAAAAAAAAAAAAACTTATTAAACATAACACGTACAAAAAATATGAACAATATAATTTGAAGCTACCGCTTTAACTTTAACAAGGTATATGTTGCTATATAACTTTGAGGTATTACAAATCTGGTTATTGTTTACCTGGCTACTGTAGCTAAACGTAGACAGATTAGTTGTGGACTTTACCCGCAAAGCATGTCTGTTTTGTTCTACGTATGCACACGGTTTTCTATTGCCAAATCAGTAATAAAAAAAACTATGTATTATCGCTACTCTTGTCCCGTGGTGCACTAAAACTTGAGAATTGCTGTAGAATTCAAACTTCTGTCATTTCATTTGAAATGGAGATTTTTTTTAAGGAACATGATAAAGAAAGCCCTGTTGTATTTGCTATAAATTACTATGCTGTAGTTAAAAAAAAAAAAAAATAATTAAGTTCACAGACCTACGTTATTGTAAAATGAATCAATGAAAAAGCGCTGTCATTCTTGCACGTACACACACACACACACACACACACACATATATATATATATATATATATATATATATATATATATATATATATACACACATACACAGACGCGGTTATATATCTAAATCAGAAACGAATTTGTGAGTTAATGTATCTGTAACACTCAGGCCTACTCTTTATTTCAAGAGCAACCACAACTTATTATAACACACATTAATTGAAGAGGAGCAGGTTTGTAATTTCCTAGAAACAGGCATTATGCTTCGTGAAACTAGAAAGACCATAGCGTCCAATAACAGCGGTTTACTATTTCTTTTTTTAAACGTTTTCATGTTTAAAATAATCTCAAATTGTCAGCACTTACCAGCCAGCGTCTGCTTGTTTTCTATTAAGCTACTTTTGAGTGGTAAACGCAGTAATACGGTAAAGTGGCAAATAGAATATTTTAAAGGGGCAGTGTCCCATTCTCGAAGTTCTTGAACAATGTGCGGAATTTAATTGAAGTAAAACCACTAAAAAATGCAGTCTTTATCGTTTGCAGAAATAGGCATTCACGAATATTACATCATCTTATATTTTTTCCGCCATACCTTACCATAAAAAAGGACTGGACTTTTACAATGTCCTCTGCAAGTTTTGATACCAAAATTGAACCTATATTCAAAATAATGTGGTAATGACTCAGCTAATACTGCTGTTGACACAAAAGCTCAACTGTAGCTCTTACGGTTTTATGGAACAGCTGATGGTGAAACTCTACCAAACTTCAATGCTAGTACTGTAACGTTTATACTCTCAATTATTTTCCAGATGAGTCACTAATCTTTTCAGCTTTCATAAGCTAGGTGAGGCCTGTTCAGTACATGGATGGATGACCAAGTAATATTAGGTGTTGGTGTCTCAGTAAGAGCTCTGGGTTTATCTTTGTGCTAAGATATAACTCAATTGAATCCAGCCATCTTCTGGTGTATTACTCAGATGTATCTTCTATACAGCCTTTTTTCAGCCCAAGACATTTTTGCTATTTCTTCTGCAGCACACCCAGTAGGATGCCAAAGCCAGGCTTTTGGCCCAGTCCACAGTGTACAATGTACATTACTATTTTTAATGTTATTGATGTTTGTGGAATAGTCTGTATATAAAACCGAGTTGGCCATATGCCATTTTTTCACTTATGCTTGCATTAACAAGTTTCTCTGGAGCTGTACAATGTGGGTGGCCTGCATTAGGCTAATCTTCTGTACTGTGACACAATTTGGGAAAGGGATAAACGGCCCTTATTATTTTTTTCAAATAACCTAAGGCAATTCTGCCAATTGTTTTATAAATGCTTTGTTCATGAAAATGTTTCTAAACAATTGCATGTTCTTACAGAGCTAGATTTCATACAAACTCTCTTAATGTACAAAATGATGAACCCACCTGCTGCCTGCCAATAAGAATCAGCACGAGTGCCATTAGCACATAGGCAAAATAGGCAAAAGCAGAAAAGCAGCAACCCATACTAGGTTTAGAGAAAAGAAAGTGCTGAATACATTAATACATGAATGGTGGGTTATGAGATCCTGTAGAAATACTTGCAACTGTTACAATAAGGACTTACAAAAAAACAACCTTAGCACACAATTCATCAGATCTATTGCACAATGTGTTTAATGTCTTCCAACTGTGATTATTGCAGTATCTCTGATTTTGGGGTGTGTGCAGACTGGAACTAACTGTCCAATCAAAGCCAGTACTGTTTAGGAAATAGGGAATGGTGTGACTGTCTATACAGTGGGCGTGAGCTCTGCTTACTTACTGGACAATTATTAGATGAAGATCTTGTAGGTTCATACTTTATGATTTGATGTCAAACTAGAAACACAAACAAGAGGGTTGAGGGTCTTTATTGTAGCCCAAAAGGTGGAAATATATCATTTAATGCATTCAGCACTGCAACATTATAAATACAAGCAATATAAACACATCTCAGCAACCTTAACGTTCTTGTTCTCGCTCCAACAGTGCCCTCTGCTGGTAAGATGCAGCCTTGTAAACGCTGAACCTAATGCAGTAGTCCAAAAAAAATGATATGAATGTATATGAATAAATATATGTCATACAGGTGCAGCTGTATACACTGTTAGTATTTCTCAAATTGTATTCAAAATGAATTCATGAAAGAACATGCTTAAATACACTGTTCATGTAGTTATAAGTGAGATTTATGAAAATTAAACTGAAATGATATGTTTCTATCTACCACTTGTACTGATTTGAATCCTGTTAGTTTCCATTAAAACATATTAGAATTGGGACTCTGTCAGTCCAAACTATGGTTCCCAGTAGGAAGAAATCAGTGCATCCATATTTTAACAGAATACAATAAAGAGTGATATTCATGATTTCTTTAGAAACACTCTTTTAAAAACAGCCTTTAACTCACTCTTTCAACACTGCAGACCTGTATACAGGTCTAGGAAAGATCACTTAGTTCCAAATTGAAAATCAGTTAACTGATAAATATATATTTTTTAATTTAAGGCCACTCCAAGTCGATACTTGGTTTAACGTGATATCTAAGCCAAACTTTTGGTAGAAGGAATTTTAAAATAAGGAAAACAGGGAAAAGAAAAGAATGAATAAATAGATTATGCAAAATAACATTTTTTTAAAAGCATACAAGCACTGTTAAAAGTTTAAGCTGTAAGGGGTTGATTTGATCAATTAATACTCTGCTAGGATAGGGCTCAAATAGATTTTTTAGAGCACATTACAGCAAGGGGGATGCACATAACAAACAAGGTGCCATTATTATTTATACATACTGGTGTACCCAGTATGTATACTTCTGCATGGCTGCTGCAGACTGTAGGGCAGTATGACGTATGAAGTATGAAGTGTGAAGATTGCGAAGATCAGCCTGAGCTGGGGTTATTTTCTTATGTCCTTTTTCTTCTTGAACACACTTGATCTCTGGAGCTTATACACGTTTTGAGCTTCAATGCGCTCCTCTTCCAAAACTTCTTTGTCATCCAGCACCTCCAAACCTGGGATCTGGCTGATAACATACTGTCTGTGTGGGAGACAGGAAAACAGAGAGTCATGCAATCACCAAATAACCAAAAGTCTTCTCAAGCTAAAGCACCTTTAAATCCAAATCCATGGGGTCTGGCTGTGCTCCTGGAGCTGACTCGAGCTAGCCAGCATGGGGACATCGTGAAAAATGGGGGGGGGGGGGGGGCTGGGGGGGGGGAGGATGACTTTGGGAGGGTACTGAATTCAGATGGGGGATGTATTACCTGTAATCCAGATACTGACACAGACTCCCTCCATTAAAATAACTTGGTGCAGCTTCGTTGTTCATCATACTGAGAATTCTGAAAGATTAAAGAGATCACTGGTTCAAATGTTCATACCACAGAATTTATTTTCATCACACAGCAATTCTGACGACTATAACCATAATTTGGGAGAACATAAAAAAAAAGACTAGACGTGACATTTCTATTGCGGTGCAGATTTTGATCAGAAAAAAAACATCCACTAGGCTTCCATTTGGGTATTACAAGATTTCAAATGGCCTCAAACCAGTTCTCAAATGTTACTCAAATGCACTAATGTGTACTAAATATGTACTAAATCCAATAAAGCACCCCATACATGGACATGTTAAAGCTAGATACCACAGGTTTACCTGATGTTAGGGAACTTCCTTCTTACTTCTTCGACAAATGTGGGCAGGTTTTTTATTTTGTTTTTGTTTATCCACACCGTTGTGACACTGGGCATGAATGGGAACTTCACATGTGACGTGTAGTTGTTGCAGTCCAGAATCAAGGTGGTGAGTTTCTCCAGCTCTCCCAGTAGAGCTGGGCTCCGTTGATATTGCCACTAAAGAATAAAAACTGTTGCACTGACCGGAAGCTGTATTCAGAGCCTGTCACTTCCCATAGTTATAGACAATTAATTTAAACAGAGTTCCCTCTAAAATTGTAATTGATTTTTACACACAATCTTTTTTTTTTCCATGCTAGACTGTAATATATATATATATATATATATATATATATAACAGTATATTGAAACTTTGGATAATTGCCTTTTTTGGCGCCACTGTGTAGCAAATAGTCTGTGGCCATTTTATTAAGAACTGAAAGGAAATGAAGCATCGTATTATGCACGGAAGTTGAACCATGTGGCGTGTCAGGGTCTATTGTGCTGTATGTTAAGGCCTAGAGTTTTCTGTTAATTATAATGGTTATGACTGCTTGAATCTGTATTATTAGGGACATCTCTGAAGACCACTTAACAGACACTCCTTGAGGAAGCCTTGGTAACCATACCAAAATGTTGAGATTAATCTAAAATACGATCCTCGAGTGGCTCCCGTGCTGAAGGAATGACCATAAGTGAGTCACAGTCAGGGGAACACAGGTTTGAATGCTGGCTGTTCAAAGTCAGTGTGGATCCCACAGTGAGCTTCAGATTGACAATGGTGCTCTTGCATATTAGGAAGGCAAAATTGGACTCTTTATTACTTTTTTATTTTTTATTTATTTATTTTTTTTAATTTAGTTGTTGCCAATTATTTTTATTATTTTCTCCCAATTTGGAATGGCCAATTATTTTTAGGGTCAGCTACCCGCTACCCCTCCTGCGCTGACTCGGGAGGGCGAAGACGAACACACGCTGTCCTCCGAAGAGTGTGCCGTCAGCCGACCGCTTTTTTTCACACTGCAGACTCACCATGCAGCCACCCAAGTGCTACAGCGTCGGAGGACCACGCAGCTCCCGGGCAGCTTACAGGCAAGCCCGCAGGTGCCCGGCCAGATTACAGGGGTCGCTGGTGCGCGGTGAGCCGAGGACACCCTGGCCGACCTAAACCGCCCCCCCTGGGCGACGCTTGGCCAATTGTGCGCCGCCCCCTGGAAGCTCCCGTCCACAGTCGGCTGTGGAATAGCCTGGACTCGAACCGGCGACGTCCAGGCTATAGAGCGCATCCTGCACTCCATGTGGAGCGCCTTCACCGGATGCGCCACTCGGGAGCCCCCCAGACTCTTTCTTCTAAATGCAGAACAGCACACCCTGCTGGCCAGAGTGGACACCTGCAAGTCTGCCTTTTTCCTCCACTGACCTTTAGCTCTCCTGAGATCGGCGTGAAATATTTAGGCACTCTGAATTTGCCTGACATTATTATGTTATCTTATCATTACACCATGATACGTGTATCTAATTACATTGTATTACTGTCTCTGCACTCGTGGATATTTTGCATGTTTGCAAGGCTTGCTCAATGTAAATAGAAATATTGCACTTTCTGTCAATAAAATGAAAAAGATTGATGGACTCGATTTGGGCCCACATGAATGTAAAAACACTGTGCTATGTGTTGAAATGCTCCAATGCAATTTAATCTTTTCAGCTTTCATAAGCTAGGTGAGGCCTGTTCAGTACATGGATGGATGACCAAGTAATAGTAGGTGTTGGTGTCTCAGTAAGAGCTCTGGGTTTATCTTTGTGCTAAGATATAACTCAATTGAATCCAGCCATCTCCTGGTGTATTACTCAGATGTATCTTCTATACAGCCTTTTTTCAGCCCAAGACATTTTTGCTATTTCTTCTGCAGCACACCCAGTAGGATGCCAAAGCCAGGCTTTTGGCCCAGTCCACAGTGTACAATGTACATTACTATTTTTAATGTTATTGATGTTTGTGGAATAGTCTGTATATAAAACCGAGTTGGCCATATGCCATTTTTTCACTTATGCTTGCATTAACAAGTTTCTCTGGAGCTGTACAATGTGGGTGGCCTGCATTAGGCTAATCTTCTGTACTGTGACACAATTTGGGAAAGGGATAAACGGCCCTTATTATTTTTTTCAAATAACCTAAGGCAATAAACATATAATGGCAATTCTGCCAATTGTTTTATAAATGCTTTGTTCATGAAAACGTTTCTAAACAATTCCATGTTCTTACAGAGCTAGATTTCATACAAACTCTCTTAATGTACAAAATGATGAACCTACCTGCTGCCTGCCAATAAGAATCAGCACGAGTGCCATTAGCACATAGGCAAAATAGGCAAAAGCAGAAAAGCAGCAACCCATACTAGGTTTAGAGAAAAGAAAGTGCTGAATACATTAATACATGAATGGTGGGTTATGAGATCCTGTAGAAATACTTGCAACTGTTACAATAAGGACTTACAAAAAAACAAACTTAGCACACAATTCATCAGATCTATTGCACAATGTGTTTAATGTCTTCCAACTGTGATTATTGCAGTATCTCTGATTTTGGGGTGAGTGCAGACTGGAACTAACTGTCCAATCAAAGCCAGTACTGTTTAGGAAATAAGGAATGATGTGACTGTCTATACAGTGGGCGTGAGCTCTGCTTACTTACTGGACAATTATTAGATGAAGATCTTGTAGGTTCATACTTTATGATTTGATGTCAAACTAGAAACACAAACAAGAGGGTTGAGGGTCTTTATTGTAGCCCAAAAGGTGGAAATATATCATTTAAGGCATTCAGCACTGCAACATTATAAATACAAGCAATATAAACACATCTCAGCAACCTTAACGTTCTTGTTCTCGCTCCAACAGTGCCCTCTGCTGGTAAGATGCAGCCTTGTAAACGCTGAACCTAATGCAGTAGTCCAAAAAAAATGATATGAATGTATATGAATAAATATATGTCATACAGGTGCAGCTGTATACACTGTTAGTATTTCTCAAATTGTATTCAAAATGAATTCATGAAAGAACATGCTTAAATACACTGTTCATGTAGTTATAAGTGAGATTTATGAAAATTAAACTGAAATGATATGTTTCTATCTACCACTTGTACTGATTTGAATCCTGTTAGTTTCCATTAAAACATATTAGAATTGGGACTCTGTCAATCCAAACTATGGTTCCCAGTAGGAAGAAATCAGTGCATCCATATTTTAACAGAATACAATAAAGAGTGATATTCATGATTTCTTTAGAAACGCTCTTTTAAAAACAGCCTTTAACTCACTCTTTCAACACTGCAGACCTGTATACAGGTCTAGGAAAGATCACTTAGTTCCAAATTGAAAATCAGTTAACTGATAAATATATATTTTTTAATTTAAGGCCACTCCAAGTCGATACTTGGTTTAACGTGATCTCTAAAGTCAAACTTTTGGTAGAAGGAATTTTAAAATAAGGAAAACAGGGAAAAGAAAAGAATGAATAAATAGATTATGCAAAATAACCTTTTTTTAAAAGCATACAAGCGCTGTTAAAAGTTTAAGCTGTAAGGGGTTGATTTGATCAATTAATACTCTGCTAGGATAGGGCTCAAATAGATTTTTTAGAGCACATTACAGCAAGGGGGATGCACATAACAAACAAGGTGCCATTATTATTTATACATACTGGTGTACCCAGTATGTATACTTCTGCATGGCTGCTGCAGACTGTAGGGCAGTATGACGTATGAAGTATGAAGTGTGAAGATTGCGAAGATCAGCCTGAGCTGGGGTTATTTTCTTATGTCCTTTTTCTTCTTGAACACACTTGATCTCTGGAGCTTATACACGTTCTGAGCTTCAATGCGCTCCTCTTCCAAAACTTCTTTGTCATCCAGCACCTCCAAACCTGGGATCTGGCTGATAACATACTGTCTGTGTGGGAGACAGGAAAACAGAGAGTCATGCAATCACCAAATAACCAAAAGTCTTCTCAAGCTAAAGCACCTTTAAATCCAAATCCATGGGGTCTGGCTGTGCTCCTGGAGCTGACTCGAGCTAGCCAGCATGGGGACATCGTGAAAAATGGCGGGGGAGGATGACTTTGGGAGGGTACTGAATTCAAATGGGGGATGTATTACCTGTAATCCAGATACTGACACAGACTCCCTCCATTAAAATAACTTGGTGCAGCTTCGTTGTTCATCATACTGAGAATTCTGAAAGATAAAAGAGATCACTGGTTCAAATGTTCATACCACAGAATTTATTTTCATCACACAGCAATTCTGACGACTATAACCATAATTTGGGAAAACATAAAAAAAAGACTAGACGTGACATTTCTATTGCGGTGCAGATTTTGATCAGAAAAAAAACATCCACTAGGCTTCCATTTGGGTATTACAAGATTTCAAATGGCCTCAAACCAGTTCTCAAATGTTACTCAAATGCACTAATATGTACTAAATATGTACTAAATCCAATAAAGCACCCCATACATGGACATGCTAAAGCTAGATACCACAGGTTTACCTGATGTTAGGGAACTTCCTTCTTACTTCTTCGACAAATGTGGGCAGGTTTTTTATTTTGTTTTTGTTTATCCACACCGTTGTGACACTGGGCATGAATGGGAACTTCACATGTGACGTGTAGTTGTTGCAGTCCAGAATCAAGGTGGTGAGTTTCTCCAGCTCTCCCAGTAGAGCTGGGCTCCGTTGATATTGCCACTAAAGAATAAAAACTGTTGCATTGACCTGAAGCTGTATTCAGAGCCTGTCACTTCCCATAGTTATAGACAATTAATTTAAACAGAGTTCCCTCTAAAATTGTAATTGATTTTTACACACAATCTTTTTTTTTTCCATGCTAGACTGTAATATATATATATATATATATAACAGTATATTGAAACTTTGGATAATTGCCTTTTTTGGCGCCACTGTGTAGCAAATAGTCTGTGGCCATTTTATTAGGAACTGAAAGGAAATGAAGCATCGTATTATGCACGGAAGTTGAACCATGTGGCGTGTCAGGGTCTATTGTGCTGTATGTTAAGGCCTAGAGTTTTCTGTTAATTATAATGGTTATGACTGCTTGAATCTGTATTATTAGGGACATCTCTGAAGACCACTTAACAGACACTCCTTGAGGAAGCCTTGGTAACCATACCAAAATGTTGAGATTAATCTGAAATACGATCCTCGAGTGGCTCCCGTGCTGAAGGAATGACCATAAGTGAGTCACAGTCAGGGGAACACAGGTTTGAATGCTGGCTGTTCGAAGTCAGTGTGGATCCCACAGTGAGCTTCAGATTGACAATGGTGCTCTTGCATATTAGGAAGGCAAAATTGGACTCTTTATTACTTTTTTATTTTTTATTTATTTATTTTTTTAAATTTAGTTGTTGCCAATTATTTTTATTATTTTCTCCCAATTTGGAATGGCCAATTATTTTTAGGGTCAGCTACCCGCTACCGCTCCTGCGCTGACTCGGGAGGGCGAAGACGAACACACGCTGTCCTCCGAAGAGTGTGCCGTCAGCCGGCCGCTTTTTTTCACACTGCAGACTCACCATGCAGCCACCCAAGAGCTACAGCGTCGGAGGACCACGCAGCTCCCGGGCAGCTTACAGGCAAGCCCGCAGGTGCCCGGCCAGATTACAGGGGTCGCTGGTGCGCGGTGAGCCGAGGACACCCTGGCCGACCTAAACCCTACCCCCAAACCCCCCCCCCCCCACCCCCCGGGTGACGCTTGGCCAATTGTGCGCCTCCCCCTGGAAGCTCCCGTCCACGGTCGGCTGTGGAATAGCCTGGACTCGAACCGGCGACGTCCAGGCTATAGAGCGCATCCTGCACTCCATGTGGAGTGCCTTCACCGGATGCGCCACTCGGGAGCCCCCCAGACTCTTTCTTCTAAATGCAGAACAGCACACCCTGCTGGCCAGAGTGGACACCTGCAAGTCTGGCCTTTTTCCTCCAGTGGCCAGTAGGGCACCCACTGATCTTTAGCTCTCCTGAGATCGGTGTGAAATATTTGGGCACTCTAAAAATATATAAAGGAAAGAAAAGTGAGAAATGAATATAAAATATAGTTCCAACAGGTATGTAAAGGATACTGCTCCAGGAGATTGTAGCTCAGATCCAGTACTTCCAGCGTGTCCTGGTGCTGGAGTATTGAGATGTAGGGAATCTCTTCAAGGTCCTGGTAAGCAAAGGACAGGCACCGCAATCCCAGCATGTAGGAAACCAGACAAACACAGCATACAGATCTCAACCACAAACTGACTGAAAAGAGAATTATATATGTTTTTAAATCATAAATGATCATTAGCGGATTCTTCCTTTTGGTTTATGTACTCACTTAAACATTTTAACTAATTTCTTCTTCCTGTCGTTTAGAATCACTGTGTATATCATATTTTGTCATCTCATCTTGGTGTATTAGCTGTGTTTAGAGAGAAGACACGCTTAAAAACGATATTCAAGCCACAAGTTGATGACAGTAACAGAAAATAATATACAAAGGGATTCATAACAAGATAAATATTACAATTATTAAGATAATTAGGATATTTCAGACTCCTACCAACTTGCACTTTAAATGACCATAGAAACAAAACCCTGTCCACGTAATGTCAGACTATGTAAAAAAACTATAATTCATAAGTTGACTTAAAGGAGACTGGTTTTGATTCGTTCCAGTGATCATAGTCATTCAATGTAAAGCTGAAATGTGCTGCGAGAATGTGTGATCCGTTAGACGTTACCTACTGTAACGAAACCTATAGCTAGCACACTGACGGAAGACCATCAAGACCAATGAGGCCGATTTCATTTAATCACGCAATTAATTCCTTAACAGAAAATGTTACTTCATAAGCATAAGGAATTGCTAGAAGTGTCTCAAGGGCTGATGCATTTTTGTATGCTTGACTGTAACACTAGACTTGAACAACTCAAACATAACTTCCTCTGTTACTTTTTTTAAAATTTATTTTTTTATAACATACAGAATCATTTTGTTAGATTTGGTTTGACGATTATGTCTGGTTTGGCCTGTACTAGAAATCATTTTAGATGTGAAGTTGGCTCAGCAAAGAACCCATGACTATGATCAATTTGAAACAACTTGCATTACGACAACAGCTTCACTAGTATATAAAATTTACATAACAATAAATAAATACATGGTTAAAATGCCTTTAAAGACAGTAAACATTGAGATTTACTGGACTTATATATGTGGACATTTCAGTAAAACACTGCAGTTTGGCAAACACTAAAGCTTCAATGGAGTGAAAGCAAAAAAAAAAGTCTTATATACTTGAAGAGGTTACCATGATAAATTAGAACATGCTTTCCCTAGCTAGCTTAGAGTATTTCCCATACTCATACAATGTATTTGCCATAGTTTGAAAGAGTTTACAATGCACATTTACTTATTCTTTACTAAACTTTGCTATTCTTTTGCTACAGTATGACATACTTACCCCTAAATAAGGAATCAGTAATGGTAGTAGGCCATATACAAAAATACAAAAAAAAAGGTTTTGACAAGTTTAAACAATTACCACTATATATATATATATATATATATATATATATATATATATATATATATATATATATATATATATATATTGTTTAACCCACCTTATTTTTCAAAGTTTCATAGGAAAGAAAAGAACAAGCCGAGTCTCCAGTGCACAGCTCTCTCTCGGGGTAGGCCTCTGTAGCAAATTAAATCTTTTCATGGCAAGAAGTAGTATCACAAGCAGAAAGCATGATCTGGATAATTCCATCTTAACCTTTGCCATTATGCAGGCTGAATACTGCAGGGCTGGAGCCAGAGGGAAGGAAGGCATTGGAATTCTAGAAGACAGACATTTATTAACAGCAATATTTTCTATTTGCCTATTTTAACTCTTATGCTAGAATAAAAAATAAAAAAACACCAGATTGTAGTCATAGACACAAAGAAACCCAGAGTGTATGTTGGTTCTGGTTTGCCTTCACTGAATTTGATCCTTCATATCCCTTAAGGCTCTGCATCCAAAAAAGGAGTTAGGGTGGTGGCAGTCTTCTTTCTGAGCCAGTTCTCCAGGGTGGTGTTGGGGGACATTGTGCTGCAGGGGCTTCTATTTTTTCAAAAAAGGGCAATTGTTAACCCCAGTCCCAGTATCACAGATAAACACAATCAACACAGCTACATCCTGGCTAATTCTAAACAACGAAAATAGAATGACGTTTTCCCCAATCCTAGTAAAAATGGGGCAGGGCAAAATGTTTCAACTGAGGTACAAGAAATGTATTAAACATTTTGGTTTCTTTCTTATTTTTTATTTGATTTTTTTCTGTTTTGTTTGTAAATGTTTTGAAACAGGAGAATAATCTACATATTATTAGCCTATTTGAAGCGCACATACTGTAGAAGTACCCTAAACCTTTTTTTTGTGGTAGTTTACACTCAAATACTGTACATAGAATTCTATTGTAGAAGGAAAGTAAAGCTGTCATATACTCTATTGTAGGTGGAAAGTACAACAGAGAGCCCTAGGGGTTTTCATGCAGAATATGATCTATGCAAACGAATCACATGGGAACCAAGGGTAACTCAGTCACAACATTTTCTAGCAGAGGATTCAAGATAATGAGATTATCCATTCACAGTAAAAAAAAAATAAAAATCTAAATAATCCAAATCTATCCGGTCAGAATTTGCCACAACTGGATTTTATAGGAACATTTTTACAGCACCAGGGAATGTTTACCCTGGATTATTCCCCATTGTGTAATCACTATTACAGGGATGAAACAGAGGTCAACTATTTGCATAACAAATTAGTGTAGGGAACAACACAAAATCCTTACCATAAACCCAGTGCTATAGAAAAAAATGAATTGTGATTGGGGTGTCAGCCATTAAACATTTATGAAGAAACTAGTAGAATCTTCTGGAAATTCCACTGTGGGTTGTTACACAAGATCACTTTAGGTTATATTTTATCTACACAACCTTCAATTGACAGCCCACATTGTTGACCTGGTATTATATAAACATTTCCAAATATGTTGTATTTGCTAAACAGTTCAGCTAAAAAAAAAAAAAAATAGATAAATAAATAAATCCAAGGCTGTACTAGATTTCAATTTTAGGTGTCCATTATTTGTGCTAAGAGTTTTTTTTTTTTTCCAGATCACTGAAACACCCTGTACAAATAACAGATCAAGAAGTGAAATTGTCCATTTCTGCTTTCTGTACAGGACCCCAGCCTTCTTTCCACTTTAGATCATGTATTTCAGTTTCTGTATTGTCAAGTGATTGCCTTTCACTTTTTGTTAAAAAAAAAAAAAAAAAAAATACCATAAAAATAATCTGAAAACATGACAAAAATGATACACAATAAAAACGTTACCAAACATATTAAGATCTATAAACATATATACATACTGCTTCAACAAATTATGTTTTAAGCGTGGTATATTAAAAATAAATTAAATTAACGTTTGGGCACAAAAATGAAAATGCAGCACCTACTTTAGTGGTGCAAAAAAAAAACACACAGGTAACTTTCCCAGGTTGTAGTGATTTGGTTTCCAGTCTTTAGACATTTACAAGAATCTAACCTTCTAGAAGTTCCACTGCGGGTTACAAGTGACCAAGTTATGTTACTCACTAAACAAACAAACAAAAAATCCACACGCAAAAATGGTCACCGCCCTCGTCACATTCTAGTATCGCCCTCCTCAGCAAAAACAAGGTCACGTCATTGTACTTCCCACACGGCTTGCACGTAAACATCCCGAAAGCTCACGCCCCTCGATAGCTGATTGGTTTCGTATTATCCCTTCTCTACAAACTGTAACCATGACGTAGAGCGTTGACGGGTTGGCTATAAAAACTCTTTCGGGAGCCGAGCAGTCAATTTTTACCAAGCCTAAAACAGATTACAACGATTTACTGAACAAGATGAGAGTAACAACTAGCAGCCTACAATGTTACATTGGAGAAGCCACGCAGAGAAAGAGAAGAAAATTGTATTTTCGCCTGAAAGAGTGGACGAACGAGTTTTTACCCAGAAGAAGCTTGATCAGGTGTGCGACGTAACATTGAACAGGAAGAGGTTATCAAATACGCTTGAGCCACATTCAAACCAGCTAACCAGTAGTAAGTAGTAGGTTTTTAAAATATTATTTATATTTTTAGATAATAAAAAAGTATTTGTAATTATATGTTTTATATTTGCATACGGTGTATCGTATACGTTAACAACGTTGGCTAGTTTTAGGCCTTAATAATAATAATAATAATAATAATAATAATAATAATAATAATAATAATAATAAAACTTTCACTGCCTGTAATTTCTGTATATTAAATTCTCAACAGGGAGGAAAATAAATTGGTATAAACTGTGGAATAACAGAATAAAGTAAAATTGTGGATGTTTTTGTTAATATTCCCTCTTGTCTCTTTCCCCTTCTGTCTGCCCCTCTCCATCAGAATGATCTAACTGGAGACCATGACTCCGTACACCACTCTTTGGCACTGTTTGGGTTCACATCTCTGCCCACTGAAAGTGCTCATGCCAGGCAGGAATCTGATTGAGAGTGAGGGAGATAGCCCCGTTTCCCCAGTAGAAATGAGAGTCGCCCTCCCTTCTCGAAACAAGTCTGGGGAAAACTTCCAGAGTACACTGGTGTTCCGACCTTTCCAGCTAGCGATTTCCCTCTTTAGAGGAGCATTTTCTCACATTGTAAGCCACTGGATGACTGCCATGGAGTTAATGTCAGGAAGAAAACTCTTCCCATCAGGGAAGGCTGCCCACCAATATCTCAGTTCTGCATTTTGTGGAAATCCCCTTGGAAAGTCCATAAATTGCAAAGATAGACCCAGCCTACAAGATGTAAGGTTGGATTTTCACAGGGGATATGAGGAGGAGGAGAAGCAGCAGTGGGAATCTGGGCTAGAGGATGGAGATTCTGATCTTGAAGACACTTCTGATTGGCTGGAAGGAGACTCGGAAGATGACTGTTACAGCTCTGATTCTGAAGATGAACTGGACTTGGGTTCTGATTGTGACTGGGAAATCCAGCCAGTTGTGTTTAAAGTCTGTGCCTCACCAGTGAAAAAAGAATCATTTCTCAACAAGGGTCAGAACAGCCAGTCTGATCTTCAGGCAACTGAGCACGAGGATAAGGTGGAGGAAGATGATGATGATGAGGATGATGATGATTCTGATTGGTCAGACAATTCTGAGGAGTCAGATTGGGATGATGACTCCGAAACAAATGGGGATTCAAAAAGGAATTCGGAGCTTTGGGAATCTTTCTTCCACAGCGATGACCCTTATAATCCCTTGGGATTCTCGGCACCCTGTAGAATGGGGCAAGACTCCAGGGTAGAAAAGACGGAAATGGGGACAGAGACACCAGAGTTGAGACTGGAGACCGAGGGAGCAAAGGCTGAAGACGACAAAGAGGAGCCTAGAGAGTGCAAACACAAAAAGGTAAAGGGTGTAAGAGAAGGGGGGTTGGTTAAAGTGTTGTTAGGTTTGATGATGATTGTAAACACAGTGGTAATTCTGATGCAAGAGAGAGAATAGGGGAGTCTGAGTCAGATCTGAGTGTGGTGCTAATAGTAGTCTGTAATACAATTGAAACTATTACATTATGTTGGCTATCCTGGGAGGATGACGTATGAAATCCTGGCGAGGAGTGAGTCAGCTTGTTCCTTAGGAGTACATGGCATGTAATTTTAGCCTACTGCCATAGCAACAGGCTTCTGTTTACACAAGCAGTTACAAAGTCCTAAATACAGGTTTAATACTTTGCCTTTAAATATGTGTTTGTTAGCAACTTGTTTATTTATAAGCTTTATTTTTATTTTTTTATTATTTCTGTTGAATAACCAAACAAGTTTAACAACCAGCATACTGTGTTGCCAAGAACTTCACCAATGCAAACCATAACAAAATACTACAATAATACATGTTTTTAACTGCCATGCAAATGTGTTATTGTACTGTACGAGTAGACACTAAATAGGAACCCATTTTATAGTTAATATGGGCAGAACCAAAATTTGAAGACGCATATAGGCACAAAGACAGTGGCTGCTAAATTTTATTTTCCAGTATTTGAATAACCGTCTCTATCTCTCTCAGGTGAGATTCAGTCCGGTGGTTCAGGTGCACCATTTGCCAGAGTGTGCATTTGATGATCACGCTGCTCGGAGTGGATCGTGCTGGGAAGAGATGGCAAGAGACCGCCTGCGCTTTCAGAGAAGAGTCCAACAAATTAGCGAGCAGATTGACTGCTGCCTGCAGTCGGAGCACAGAGAGAGAGTCTGGAAGAGGCTGCAGTCAAACCCTATGTGAAAATTCTGATTTTCAATGGGTCAAAATTCCATTCAGTTTAGAATGTATTAATTAAATGTTGTTTAAACAAACACCTAAGTTAGTTTTATAACTGTTTAAAAGCACTGCTATAAGTTTAAACCTTTTGTGTATCTATTTTTGTTATTGATTGTATTTGTTGCTGAAATTCTTAACTTTGTACAAGATGTATTTATTTCTGAAAATATTTAATGTAAATAAAATTATTTAAATTGCAATATTTGTTTTGTCCTAAAGGTCCTGGTAGATTACTTCACCAAATGGGTAGAGATGGTGGCTATTCGGGACAGCAAGACCATGAAGATAGCAAAGTTCTTGACCGAGGAGATTTTTATTCGCTGGGGTACGCCTAGATTTCTGTTGTCAGACAGAGGGGCCCAATTCACAGGCCAAATAATGAAAGATGTGTGTCAGATGTGGGGAGTAATACAAAAATTAACCATGAGTTATCATCCTCAAACCAATTTAACAGAGAGAATAAACACGACGTTGAAGACCATGATCGCCTCATTTGTAGGGGAGAATCACTGGCTATGGGATTGGTGGTTACCAGAGTTTCGATTTGCAATTAACACTGCCCAGCAGGAAACCACAAGGTTTAGTCCGGCCGAACTAGCCTTGGGGAGGAAGCTGAAAGGTCCTCTTGACCGTTTGATCACTATAGCTCCACCTGCTAGCAGTCCTCAATATAACTTGTTAGAACGTCAACAGACTTTTTTAAATACAGTACGTCAGAGAGTAGAGGTAGCCCAAACCAGACAAGCCAAATATTATAATGCCTATCAGAGAAATGTACAGTTCTTGGTGGGAGATTTGGTCTGGGTGCGAGCTCACCCAATCTCTGATGCCTCAATCAACTTTACCGCCAAGCTAGCACCTAAATGGACAGGTCCTTGCGTTGTACTAAAAAAGTTAGGCCCTGTCAATTACCGTGTGCAGGGGGTGCATCAACCAGACAAGGCTGATACAGTCCATGTAGTGAATTTGAAGCCCTATTTCAGTTCTAAAACCTGAGTACCTCGGGGGGGGGGGGGGGGTAGGGGTATATGTAGCATAAGTAATTTGCTGCCTGCTGCTCTTAATTGAGTATCAGAATACCTGGCCAGGTTAAGTTAATTCTCTATTCAATTGCTAAATAAGTAATTTTGTCCTCGATTCTAAAGTGGGCCTTTCAGATTCATAAGGTAAAACTTAGGTGAAGCTATATCAATTTACTGTCAGTTTTGGTAAGGGGTTTATCTCTGCACTGGTCTCTCTTGTTTTAACTGAATGATCTTTTCCTTAATTTCGATATGGAAATTCTAATTAGAGTCAGGTGTTTTGCTAATTGCCTTGGCAAAGGGCTTATTGAGCTTTATTTATCATTGTGTATTTAAGTATCTTAATTGGGAGCTCTTTAAATATGGCTATTACTTCCTGGGAAGGGTGTGGTTCCTTTTTCTGGGGTGATTCTTTTTCGGGTGTGGTTCCTTTTTCTGGGGTGATTCTTTTTCGGGTGTGGTTTTTTTGTGGCTGCAGAGTGTTTGGAGGAAAGAGCAGGGTTGCTGTCTGTAAAAGAGAGATATTTTAACAGAATACAATAAAGAGTGATTTTCATGATTTCTTTAGAAACGCTCTTTTAAAAACAGCCTTTAACTCACTCTTTCAATACTGCAGACCTGCAGGTCTAGGAAAGATCACTTAGTTCCAAATTGAAAATCAGTTAACTGATAAATATATATTTTTTAAATTAAGGCCACAGTCGATGCTTGGTTTAACGTGATATCTAAAGCCAAACTTTTGGTAGAAGGAATTTTAAAATAAGGAAAACAGGGAAAAGAAAAGAATGAATAAATAGATTATGCAAAATAACCTTTTTTTAAAAGCATACAAGCACTGTTAAAAGTTTAAGCTGTAAGGGGTTGATTTGATCAATTAATACTCTGCTAGGATAGGTCTCGAATATATTTTTTAGAGCACATTACAGCAAGGGGGATGCACATAACAAACAAGGTGCCATTATTATTTATACATACTGGTGTACCCAGTATGTATACTTCTGCATGGCTGCTGCAGACTGTAGGGCAGTATGACGTATGAAGTATGAAGTATGAAGATTGCGAAGATCAGCCTGAGCTGGGGTTATTTTCTTATGTCTTTTTCTTCTTGAACACACTTGATCTCTGGAGCTTATACACGTTTTGAGCTTCAATGCGCTCCTCTTCCAAAACTTCTTTGTCATCCAGCACCTCCAAACCTGGGATCTGGCTGATAACATACTGTCTGTGTGGGAGACAGGAAAACAGAGAGTCATGCAATCACCAAATAACCAAAAGTCTTCTCAAGCTAAAGCACCTTTAAATCCAAATCCATGGGGTCTGGCTGTGCTCCTGGAGCTGACTCGAGCTAGCCAGCATGGGGACATCGTGAAAAATGGCGGGGGGGGAGGATGACTTTGGGAGGGTACTGAATTCAGATGGGGGATGTATTACCTGTAATCCAGATACTGACACAGACTCCCTCCATTAAAATAACTTGGTGCAGCTTCGTTGTTCATCATACTGAGAATTCTGAAAGATAAAAGAGATCACTGGTTCAAATGTTCATACCACAGAATTTATTTTCATCACACAGCAATTCTGACGACTATAACCATAATTTGGGAGAACATAAAAAAAAAGACTAGACGTGACATTTCTATTGCGGTGCAGATTTTGATCAGAAAAAAAACATCCACTAGGCTTCCATTTGGGTATTACAAGATTTCAAATGGCCTCAAACCAGTTCTCAAATGTTACTCAAATGCACTAATATGTACTAAATATGTACTAAATCCAATAAAGCACCCCGTACATGGACATGTTAAAGCTAGATACCACAGGTGTACCTGATGTTAGGGAACTTCCTTCTTACTTCTTCGACAAATGTGGGCAGGTTTTTTATTTTGTTTTTGTTTATCCACACCGTTGTGACACTGGGCATGAATGGGAACTTCACATGTGACGTGTAGTTGTTGCAGTCCAGAATCAAGGTGGTGAGTTTCTCCAGCTCTCCCAGTAGAGCTGGGCTCCGTTGATATTGCCACTAAAGAATAAAAACTGTTGCATTGACCTGAAGCTGTATTCAGAGCCTGTCACTTCCCATAGTTATAGACAATTAATTTAAACAAATTCCCTCTAAAATTGTAATTGATTTTTACACACAATCTTTTTTTTTTTTCCATGCTAGACTGTAATATATATATATATATATATAACAGTATATTGAAACTTTGGATAATTGCCTTTTTTGGCGCCACTGTGTAGCAAATAGTCTGTGGCCATTTTATTAGGAACTGAAAGGAAATGAAGCATCGTATTATGCACGGAAGTTGAACCATGTGGCGTGTCAGGGTCTATTGTGCTGTATGTTAAGGCCTAGAGTTTTCTGTTAGTTATAATGGTTATGACTGCTTGAATCTGTATTATTAGGGACATCTCTGAAGACCACTTAACAGACACTCCTTGAGGAAGCCTTGGTAACCATACCAAAATGTTGAGATTAATCTAAAATACGATCCTCGAGTGGCTCCCGTGCTGAAGGAATGACCATAAGTGAGTCACAGTCAGGGGAACACAGGTTTGAATGCTGGCTGTTCAAAGTCAGTGTGGATCCCACAGTGAGCTTCAGATTGACAATGGTGCTCTTGCATATTAGGAAGGCAAAATTGGACTCTTTATTACTTTTTTATTTTTTATTTATTTATTTTTTTTAATTTAGTTGTTGCCAATTATTTTTATTATTTTCTCCCAATTTGGAATGGCCAATTATTTTTAGGGTCAGCTACCCGCTACCCCTCCTGCGCTGACTCGGGAGGGCGAAGACGAACACACGCTGTCCTCCGAAGAGTGTGCCGTCAGCCGACCGCTTTTTTTCACACTGCAGACTCACCATGCAGCCACCCAAGTGCTACAGCGTCGGAGGACCACGCAGCTCCCGGGCAGCTTACAGGCAAGCCCGCAGGTGCCCGGCCAGATTACAGGGGTCGCTGGTGCGCGGTGAGCCGAGGACACCCTGGCCGACCTAAACCGCCCCCCTGGGCGACGCTTGGCCAATTGTGCGCCGCCCCCTGGAAGCTCCCGTCCACGGTCGGCTGTGGAATAGCCTGTACTCGAACCGGCGACGTCCAGGCTATAGAGCGCATCCTGCACTCCATGTGGAGCGCCTTCACCGGATGCGCCACTCGGGAGCCCCCCAGACTCTTTCTTCTAAATGCAGAACAGCACACCCTGCTGGCCAGAGTGGACACCTGCAAGTCTGCCTTTTTCCTCCACTGACCTTTAGCTCTCCTGAGATCGGCGTGAAATATTTAGGCACTCTGAATTTGCCTGACATTATTATGTTATCTTATCATTACACCATGATACGTGTATCTAATTACATTGTATTACTGTCTCTGCACTCGTGGATATTTTGCATGTTTGCAAGGCTTGCTCAATGTAAATAGAAATATTGCACTTTCTGTCAATAAAATGAAAAAGATTGATGGACTCGATTTGGGCCCACATGAATGTAAAAACACTGTGCTATGTGTTGAAATGCTCCAATGCAATTTAATCTTTTCAGCTTTCATAAGCTAGGTGAGGCCTGTTCAGTACATGGATGGATGACCAAGTAATAGTAGGTGTTGGTGTCTCAGTAAGAGCTCTGGGTTTATCTTTGTGCTAAGATATAACTCAATTGAATCCAGCCATCTCCTGGTGTATTTCTCAGATGTATCTTCTATACAGCCTTTTTTCAGCCCAAGACATTTTTGCTATTTCTTCTGCAGCACACCCAGTAGGATGCCAAAGCCAGGCTTTTGGCCCAGTCCACAGTGTACAATGTACATTACTATTTTTAATGTTATTGATGTTTGTGGAATAGTCTGTATATAAAACAGAGTTGGCCATATGCCATTTTTTCACTTATGCTTGCATTAACAAGTTTCTCTGGAGCTGTACAATGTGGGTGGCCTGCATTAGGCTAATCTTCTGTACTGTGACACAATTTGGGAAAGGGATAAACGGCCCTTATTATTTTTTTCAAATAACCTAAGGCAATAAACATATAATGGCAATTCTGCCAATTGTTTTATAAATGCTTTGTTCATGAAAACGTTTCTAAACAATTCCATGTTCTTACAGAGCTAGATTTCATACAAACTCTCTTAATGTACAAAATGATGAACCTACCTGCTGCCTGCCAATAAGAATCAGCACGAGTGCCATTAGCACATAGGCAAAATAGGCAAAAGCAGAAAAGCAGCAACCCATACTAGGTTTAGAGAAAAGAAAGTGCTGAGTACATTAATACATGAATGGTGGGTTATGAGATCCTGTAGAAATACTTGCAACTGTTACAATAAGGACTTACAAAAAAACAAACTTAGCACACAATTCATCAGATCTATTGCACAATGTGTTTAATGTCTTCCAACTGTGATTATTGCAGTATCTCTGATTTTGGGGTGAGTGCAGACTGGAACTAACTGTCCAATCAAAGCCAGTACTGTTTAGGAAATAAGGAATGATGTGACTGTCTATACAGTGGGCGTGAGCTCTGCTTACTTACTGGACAATTATTAGATGAAGATCTTGTAGGTTCATACTTTATGATTTGATGTCAAACTAGAAACACAAACAAGAGGGTTGAGGGTCTTTATTGTAGCCCAAAAGGTGGAAATATATCATTTAAGGCATTCAGCACTGCAACATTATAAATACAAGCAATATAAACACATCTCAGCAACCTTAACGTTCTTGTTCTCGCTCCAACAGTGCCCTCTGCTGGTAAGATGCAGCCTTGTAAACG